>NC_090296.1:95993405-96304200 GCF_039906515.1 Pseudorca crassidens
AGAATAGGGTCTCAAATGTAGAAAATCAACTTATGCTTGCTTAAGCGGAAAGGTGAGTTGGGGTGCTGCATAAAACCAGAGATTGAAATTAGCACAGATACCTTTCAATAAGCCAAATATGTAATAGGCAAGAGCTACTGCTTGCTCAACGAAGTGGACTCAACACCCCATATTAAACGCCTAATAATATACCTGACTAGTAAGAATCTTAAAACCTATGGATTTATATGTCTCCAAAACAGAATCAAGCGTGTGTACAGCGGCATAAACGCAACAGTGATAGGATTGATGATGATTGGTGACCAAATGCAGACCCTTTGATGTCGTATTGCATGGTACCCATTCCATGGGTCTCAACTCTCCAGGTTTAAGGGATTCTTCCTTCAGCTAAAACATGCATGTGGAACCCAGAGTATGATCCACCGTGTGATCGGGAAACGTGTTCAAATGTGTCTCAGTTTTCGTCCCCTGGTACTCGGGTGCAACATTCCAGATGCTTTACGAACACTCTCCCCACTTGGAGAGTCAGTGCCTTTAACCTCCTGTTTGGCCCAGTTTGCAATTTCTGCGGAAAATGAACAGGAATAGGGAGAACCAATGACAGACTAGCTGGGGGTGTCTGGACGGGCAAATTTAACTCTCATTTCCCACCAGGAAGAGGAATTAACCAAAGGCTCAGCGTGCCATGCCGGAACCACACTAGGGCCTGAAGCAATCCTGCGGTGTTGCGGATAGCTCACAAGAAAGTGAGTTGAAGAAAGGAGCTCAGGGGCCCTGTAATTCACAAACCTGCAGAGTTATAAATGACAGCTATCGTCCAAAAATATATTGAAGTAAGGCTGCCAAGAGGACTTGAAAGCGGGGCAGAATTGCAGGAAACCGATTTCAGGAGGTAGACTGGAATTGCATGTAAAGCATAGGAAAAGAGGCAGAACGTCCTCAATGATGCACTTGGCCAAAAAGGGCGTATGCGTTTTTTCCTGAATATACTCAGGAAAAAACGCAGACACCCTTTTTGGCCCACCAAGCAAGCTTGCAAAGGAAATCTGCACTACAATGAAGTCTCACTGCCCCCCGTTCAAAAGGGCCGTCTGAAAAAAGTGTAAAATCCAGAAAGGCAGGACAGGCCATGGAGAACTGGGAGCCTTCTTATGCTGATGGGCGGGATGTAAATTGCCAACAGCCACTCTGGAGAAGTGTATGGTGTTTCCTGAAACATCTAAAAAACAAGCAACAGAGCCTAGGGCACTTCCACTTATGGTCCCATAGCTTAGGGAAATTAAAATCAAAAAGACACAGCCACCCCAAAGTTTGGAACGGCTCTGTTTACAAGAACCTCGTTTACGGTACAAGTTCAATATCACAGAAAGCGAAAAATGGATAAAGAAGTTGTGGTACTTACGTACAATGCAATATCACTCAGCAATGAAATCTATGTCATCAGGCCAGTAGCAGCATAATGAGTGGATTCAGGTACGATGATTCTAAGTGAAATAAGTCACACAGAAAAAGAAACATCATAAGATATCACTAATACACGGAATTTAAACTTGCCTACACAGGAACTGAATTACAAAACAGAATAGGGTCTCAAATGTAGAAAACCAACTTATGCTTGCTTAAGGGGAAAGGTGAGTTGGGGTGCTGCATAAAACCAGAGATTGAAATTAGCACAGATACCTTTCCATAAGCCAAATATGTAATAGACAAGAGCTACTGCTTGCTCAACGAAGTGGACTCAACACCCCATATTAAACGCCTAAGAATATACCTGACTACTAAGAATCTTAAAACCTATGGATTGATATGTCTACGAAAGAGAATCAAGCGTGTGTAGAGCGGCATAAACGCAGCAGTGATAGGATTGGTGAGGTTCGGTGAGCAAAAGCAGACCCTTTGAAGTCATATTTCATGGTACCCATTCCATGGTTCTCAACTCTCCAGGTTTAAGGGATTCTTCCTTCAGATAAAACATGCATGTGGAACCCAGAGTATGATCCACCGTGTGATCGGGAAACGTGTTCAAATGTGTCTCAGTTTTCGTCCCCTGGTACTCGGGTGCAACATTCCAGATGCTTTACTAACACTCTCCCCACTTGGAGAGTCAGTGCCTTTAACCTCCTGTTTGGCCCAGTTTGCAATTTCTGCGGAAAATGAACAGGAATAGGGAGAACCAATGAGAGACTAGCTGGAGGTGTCTGGACGGGCAAATTTTACTCTCATTTCCCATCAGGAAGAGGAATTAACCAAACGCTCTGCGAGTCATGCCAGAACCACACTAGGGCCTGAAGCAATCCTGCGGTGTTGCGGCCAGCTCACAAGAAAGCGAGTTGAAGAAAGGAGCTCAGGGGCCCTGTAATTCACAAACCTGCAGAGTTATACATGACAGCTATCGTCCAAAAATATATTGAAGTAAGGCTGCCAAGAGGACTTGAAAGTGGGGCAGAATTGCAGGAAACCGATTTCAGGAGGTAGACTGGAATTGCATGTAAAGCATAGGAAAAGAGGCAGAACGTCCACAATGATGCACTTGGCCAAAAAGGGCGTATGCGTTTTTTCCTGAATATATTCAGGAAAAAACGCATATGCACTTTTTGGCCAACCAAGCAAGCTTGCAAAGGAAATCTGCACTACAATGAAGTCTCACTGCTCCCCGGTAAAAAGGGCCATCTGCAAAAAGAGTAAAATCCAGAAATGCAGGACAGGCCATGGAGAACTGGGAGTTTTGTTATGCCAATGGGCGTGATGTAAATTGCCAACAGCCACTCTGGAGAAGTGTATGGTGTTTCCTGAAACATCTAAAAAACAAAGCAACAGAGCCTAGGGCACTTCCACTTATGGTGCTATAGCTTAGGGAAATTAAAATCAAAAAGACACAGCCACCCCAAAGTTTGGGACGGCTCTGTTTACAAGAACCTCGTTTACGGTACAAGTTCAATATCGCAGAAAGCGAAAAATGGATAAAGAAGTTGTTGTACTTACGTACAATGCAATATCACTCAGCAAAGAAATCTATGTCATCAGGCCAGTAGCAGCATAATGAGTGGATTGAGGTACGATGATTCTAAGTGAAATAAGTCACACAGAAAAAGAAACATCATAAGATATCACTAATACACAGAATATAAACTTGGCTACACAGGAACTGAATTACAAAACAGAATAGGGTCTCAAATGTAGAAAACCAACTTATGCTTGCTTAAGGGGAAAGGTGAGTTGGGGTGCTGCATAAAACCAGAGATTGAAATTAGCACAGATACCTTTCCATAAGACAAATATGTAATAGACAAGAGCTACTCCCTGCTCAACGAAGTGGACTCAACACCCCATATTAAACGCCTAAGAATATACCTGACTAGTAAAAATCTTAAAACCTATGGATATATATGTCTCCGAAAGAGAATCAAGCGTGTGTACAGCGGCATAAACGCAGCAGTGATAGGATTGGTGAGGTTCGGTGAGCAAATGAAGACCCTTTGAAGTTATATTGCATGGTACCCATTCATTGGTTCTCAACTCTCCAGGTTTAAGGGATTCTTCCTTCAGCTAAAACATGCATGTGGAACCCAGAGTATGATCCACCGTGTGATCGGGAAACGTGTTCAAATGTGTCTCAGTTTTCGTCCCCTGGTACTTGGGTGCAACATTCCAGACGCTTTACTAACACTCTCCCCACTTGCAGAGTCAGTGCCTTTAATCTGCTGTTGGGCCCAGTTTGCAATTTCTGCGGAAAATGAACAGGAATAGGGAGAACCAATGAGAGACTAGCTGGAGGTGTCTGGAAGGACAAATTTAACTCTCATTTCCCAACAGGAAGAGGAATTAACCAGAGGCTCAGCATGCCATGCCAGTATCACACTAGGGCCTGAAGCAATCCTGCAGGGTTGCGGCCAGCTCACAAGAAAGCGAGTTGAAGAAAGGAGCTCAGGGGCACTGTAATTCACAAACCTGCAGAGATATAAATGACAGCTATCGTCCAAAAATCTATTGAAGTAAGGGTGCCAGGAGGACTTGAAAGCGGGGCAGAATTGCAGGAAACCGATTTCAGGAGGTAGACTGGAATTGCATGTAAAGCATAGGAAAAGAGGTAGAACGTCCACAATGATGCACTTGGCCAAAAAGGGCGTATGCGTTTTTTCCTGAATATATTCAGGAAAAAACGAATACGTCCTTTTTGGCCACCCAAGCAAGCTTGCAAAGGAAATCTGAACTACAATGAAGTCTCACTGCCCCCCGGTCAAAAGGGCCATCTGAAAAAAGTGTAAAATCCAGAAAGGCAGGACAGGCCATGGAGAACTGGGAGCCTAGTTAGGCTGATGGGCGGGATGTAAATTGCCAACAGCCACTCTGGAGAAGTGTATGGTGTTTCCTGAAACATCTAAAAAACAAAGCAACAGAGTTTTGGGTACTTCCACTTATGGTCCTATAGCTTAGGGAAATTAAAATCAAAAAGACACAGCCACCCCAAAGTTTGGGACGGCTCTGTTTACAGGAACCTCATTTACGGTACAAGTTCAATATCACAGAAAGAGAAAAATGGATAAAGAAGTTGTGGTACTAATGTACAATGCAATATCACTCAGCAATGAAATCTATATCATCAGGCTCATAGCAGTATAATGAGTGGATTCAGGTACGATGATTCTAAGTGAAATAAGTCACACAGAAAAAGAAACATCATAAGATATCACTAATACACGGAATGTAAGCTTGGCTACACAGGAACTGAATTACAAAACAGAACAGGGTCTCAAATGTAGAAAACCAACTTATGCTTGCTTAAGGGGAAAGGTGAGTTGGGGTGCTGCAGAAAACCAGAGATTGAAATTAACACAGATACCTTTCCATAAGACAAATATGTAATAGACAAGAGCTACTCCTTGCTCAATGAAGCGGACTCAACACCCCATATTAAACGCCTAAGAATATACCTGACTAGTAAGAATCTTAAAACCTATGGATTTATATGTCTCCGAAAGAGAATCAAGCGTGTGTACAGCGGCATAAAGGCAGCAGTGAAAGGATTGGTGAGGTTCGGTGAGCAAATGAAGACCGTTGGAAGTCATATTGCATGGTACCCATTCCATGGTTCTCAACTCTCCAGGTTTAAGGGATTCTTCCTTCAGCTAAAACATGCATGTGGAACCCAGAGTATAATCCACCGTGTGATCGGGAAACGTGTTCAAATGTGTCTCAGTTTTCGTCCACTGGTACTCGGGTGCAACATTCCAGACGCTTTACTAACACTCTCCCCACTTGGAGAGTCAGTGCCTTTAACCTCCTGTTTGGCCCAGTTTGCAATTTCTGCAGAAATGGAACAGGAATAGGCAGAACCAATGAGAGACTAGCTGGAGGTGTCTGCACGGGTAAATTTAACTCTCATTTCCCACCAAGAAGAGGAATTAACCAAAGGCTCAGCGAGCCATGCCGGAACCACACTAGGGCCTGAAGCAATCCTGCGGTGTTGCGGACAGCTCACAAGAAAGCGACTTGAAGAAAGGAGCTCAGGGGCCCTGTAATTCACACACCTGCAGAGTTATAAATGACAGCTATCGTCCAAAAATATATTGAAGTAAGGGTGCCAAGAGGACTTGAAAGCGGGGCAGAATTGCAGGAAACCGATTTCAGGAGGTAGACTGGAATTGCATGTAAAGCATAGGAAAAGAGGCAGAACGTCCACAATGATGCACTTGGCCAAAAAGGGCGTATGCGTTTTTTCCTGAATATATTCAGGAAAAAACGCATACGCCCTTTTTGGCCAACCAAGCAAGCTTGCAAAGGAAATCTGCACTACAATGAAGTCTCACTGCCCCCCGGTCAAAAGGGCCATCTGAAAAAAGTGTAAAATCCAGAAAGGCAGGACAGGCCATGGAGAACTGGGAGCCTTCTTATGCTGATGGGCGGGATGTAAATTTCCAACAGCCACTCTGGAGAAGTGTATGGTGTTTCCTGAAACATCTAAAAAACAAAGCAACACAGCCTAGGGCACTTGCACTTATGGTCCTATAGCTTAGGGAAATTAAAATTAAAAAGACACAGCCACCCCAAAGTTTGGGACAGCTCTGTTTACAAGAACCTCGTTTCCGGTACAAGTTCAATATCGCAGAAAGCGAAAAATGGATAAAGAAGATGTGGTACTAACGTACAATGCAATATCACTCAGCAATGAAATCTATATCATCAGGCTCATAGCAGCATAATGAGTGGATTCAGGTACGATGATTCTAAGTGAAATACGTCACACAGAAAAAGAAACATCATAAGATATCACTAATACACGGAATGTAAACTTGGCTACACAGGAACTGAATTACAAAACAGAATAGGGTCTCAAATGTAGAAAACCAACTTATGCTTGCTTAAGGGGAAAGGTGAGTTGGGGTGCTGCATAAAACCAGAGATTGAAATTAGCACAGATACATTTCCATAAGCCAAATATGTAATAGACAAGAGCTACTGCTTGCTCAACGAAGTGGACTCAACACCCCATATTAAACGCCTAAGAATATACCTGACTAGTAAGAATCTTAAAACCTATGGATTTATATGTCTCCGAAAGAGAATCAAGCATGTGTACAGCGGCATAAACGCAGCAGTGATAGGATTGGTGAGGTTCGGTGAGCAAATGCAGACCCTTTGAAGTCATATTGCATGGTACCCATTCCATGGTTCTCAACTCTCCAGGTTTAAGGGATTCTTCCTTCAGCTAAAACATGCATGTGGAGCCCAGAGTATGATCCACCGTGTGATCGGGAAACGTGTTCAAATGTGTCTCACTTTTCGACCCCTGGTACTCGGGTGCAACATTCCAGACGTTTTACTAACACTCTCCCCACTTGGAGAGTCAGTGCCTTTAACCTCCTGTTTGGCCCAGTTTGCAATTTCTGCGGAAAATGAACAGGAATAGGGAGAACCAATGAGAGACTAGCTGGAGGTGTCTGCACGGGTAAATTTAACTCTCATTTCCCACCAGGAAGAGGAATTAACCAAAGGCTCAGCGAGCCATGCCGGAACCACACTAGGGCCTGAAGCAATCCTGCGGTGTTGCGGCCAGCTCACAAGAAAGCGACTTGAAGAAAGGAGCTCAGGGGCCCTGTAATTCACACACCTGCAGAGTTATAAATGACAGCTATCGTCCAAAAATATATTGAAGTAAGGGTGCCAAGAGGACTTGAAAGCGGGGCAGAATTGCAGGAAACCGATTTCAGGAGGTAGACTGGAATTGCATGTAAAGCATAGGAAAAGAGGCAGAACGCCCACAATGATGCACTTGGCCAAAAAGGGCGTATGCGTTTTTTCCTGAATATATTCAGGAAAAAACGCATACGCCCTTTTTGGCCAACCAAGCAAGCTTGCAAATGAAATCTGCACTACAATGAAGTCTCACTGCCCCCCGGTCAAAAGGGACATCTGAAAAAAGTGTAAAATCCAGAAAGGCAGGACAGGCCATGGAGAACTGGGAGCCTTCTTATGCCAATGGCCGTGATGTAAATTGCCAACAGCCACTCTGGAGAAGTGTATGGTGTTTCCTGAAACATCTAAAAAACAAAGCAACAGAGCCTAGGGCACTTCCACTTATGGTGCTATAGCTTAGGGAAATTAAAATCAAAAAGACACAGCCACCCCAAAGTTTGGTACGGCTCTGTTTACAAGAACCTCGTTTATGGTACAAGTTCAATATCGCAGAAAGCGAAAAATGGATAAAGAAGTTGTGGTACTTACGTACAATGCAATATCACTCAGCAATGAAATCTATGTCATCAGGCCAGTAGCAGCATAATGAGTGGATTGAGGTACGATGATTCTAAGTGAAATAAGTCACACAGAAAAAGAAACATCATAAGATATCACTAATACACGGAATGTAAACTTGCCTACACAGGAACTGAATTACAAAACAGAATAGGGTCTCAAATGTAGAAAACCAACTTATGCTTGCTTAAGGGGAAAGGTGAGTTGGGGTGCTGCATAAAACCAGAGATTGAAATTAGCACAGATACCTTTCCATAAGCCAAATATGTAATAGACAAGAGCTACTGCTTGCTCAACGAAGTGGACTCAACACCCCATATTAAACGCCTAAGAATATACCTGACTAGTAAGAATCTTAAAACCTATGGATTTATATGTCTCCGAAAGAGAAGGAAGTGTGTGTACAGTGGCATAAACGCAGCAGAGAAAGGGTTGGTGATGTTCGGTGAGCAAATGCAGACCCTTTGAAGTCATATTGCATGGTACCCATTCCATGGTTCTCAACTCTCCAGGTTTAAGGGATTCTTCCTTCAGCTAAAACATGCATGTGGAACCAAGAGTATGATCCAACGTGTGATCGGGAAACGTGTTCAAATGTGTCTCAGTTTTCGTCCCCTGGTACTCGGGTGCAACATTACAGACGCTTTACTAACACTCTCCCCACTTGGAGAGTCAGTGCCTTTAACCTACTGTTTGGCCCAGTTTGCAATTTCTGTGGAAAATTAACAGGAATAGGGAGAACCAATGAGAGGCTAGCTGGAGGTGTCTGGACGGGCAAATTTAACTCTCATTTCCCACCAGGAAGAGGAATTAACCAAAGGGTCAGCGTGCCATGCCGGTACCACACTAGGGCCTGAAGCAATCTTGCAGTGTTGCGACCAGCTCACAAGAAAGCGAGTTGAAGAAAGGAGCTCAGGGGCCCTGTAATTCACAAACCTGCAGAGTTATACATGACAGCTATCGTCCAAAAATATATTGAAGTAAGGCTGCCAAGAGGACTTGAAAGTGGGGCAGAAATGCAGGAAACCGATTTCAGGAGGTAGACTGGAATTGCATGTAAAGCATAGGAAAAGAGGCAGAACGTCCACAATGATGCACTTGGACAAAAAGGGCGTATGCGTTTTTTCCTGAATATATTCAGGAAAAAACGCATATGCACTTTTTGGCCAACCAAGCAAGCTTGCAAAGGAAATCTGCACTACAATGAAGTCTCACTGCTCCCCGGTAAAAAGGGCCATCAGAAAAAAGAGTAAAATCCAGAAATGCAGGACAGGCCATGGAGAACTGGGAGTTTTGTTATGCCAATGGGCGTGATGTAAATTGCCAACAGCCACTCTGGAGAAGTGTATGGTGTTTCCTGAAACATCTAAAAAACAAAGCAACAGAGCCTAGGGCACTTCCACTTATGGTGCTATAGATTAGGGAAATTAAAATAAAAAAGACACAGCCACCCCAAAGTTTGGGACGGCTCTGTTTACAAGAACCTCGTTTACGGTACAAGTTCAATATCGCAGAAAGCGAAAAATGGATAAAGAAGTTGTTGTACTTACGTACAATGCAATATCACTCAGCAAAGAAATCTATGTCATCAGGCCAGTAGCAGCATAATGAGTGGATTGAGGTACGATGATTCTAAGTGAAATAAGTCACACAGAAAAAGAAACATCATAAGATATCACTAATACACAGAATGTAAACTTGGCTACACAGGAACTGAATTACAAAACAGAATAGGGTCTCAAATGTAGAAAACCAACTTATGCTTGCTTAAGGGGAAAGGTGAGTTGGGGTGCTGCATAAAACCAGAGATTGAAATTAGCACAGATACCTTTCCATAAGACAAATATGTAATAGACAAGAGCTACTCCCTGCTCAACGAAGTGGACTCAACACCCCATATTAAACGCCTAAGAATATACCTGACTAGTAAGAATCTTAAAACCTATGGATTTATATGTCTCCGAAAGAGAATCAAGCGTGTGTACAGCGGCATAAACGCAGCAGTGATAGGATTGGTGAGGTTCGGTGAGCAAATGAAGACCCTTTGAAGTCATATTGCATGGTACCCATTCATTGGTTCTCAACTCTCCAGGTTTAAGGGATTCTTCCTTCAGCTAAAACATGCATGTGGAACCCAGAGTATGATCCACCGTGTGATCGGGAAACGTGTTCAAATGTGTCTCAGTTTTCGTCCCCTGGTACTCGGGTGCAACATTCCAGACGCTTTACTAACACTCTCCCACTTGCAGAGTCAGTGCCTTTAATCTGCTGTTGGGCCCAGTTTGCAATTTCTGCGGAAAATGAACAGGAATAGGGAGAACCAATGAGAGACTAGCTGGAGGTGTCTGGAAGGACAAATTTAACTCTCATTTCCCAACAGGAAGAGGAATTAACCAAAGGCTCAGCATGCCATGCCAGTATCACACTAGGGCCTGAAGCAATCCTGCAGTGTTGCGGCCAGCTCACAAGAAAGCGAGTTGAAGAAAGGAGCTCAGGGGCACTGTAATTCACAAACCTGCAGAGATATAAATGACAGCTATCGTCCAAAAATCTATTGAAGTAAGGGTGCCAAGAGGACTTGAAAGCGGGGCAGAATTGCAGGAACCCGATTTCAGGAGGTAGACTGGAATTGCATGTAAAGCATAGGAAAAGAGGCAGAACGTCCACAATGATGCACTTGGCCAAAAAGGGCGTATGCGTTTTTTCCTGAATATATTCAGGAAAAAACGAATACGTCCTTTTTGGCCACCCAAGCAAGCTTGCAAAGGAAATCTGCACTACAATGAAGTCTCACTGCCCCCCGGTCAAAAGGGCCATCTGAAAAAAGTGTAAAATCCAGAAAGGCAGGACAGGTCATGGAGAACTGGGAGCCTAGTTAGGCTGATGGGCGGGATGTCAATTGCCAACAGCCACTCTGCAGAAGTGTATGGTGTTTCCTGAAACATCTAAAAAACAAAGCAACAGAGCCTTGGGTACTTCCACTTATGGTCCTATAGCTTAGGGAAATTAAAATCAAAAAGACACAGCCACCCCAAAATTGGGGACGGCTCTGTTTACAGGAACCTCATTTACGGTACAAGTTCAATATCACAGAAAGAGAAAAATGGATAAAGAAGTTGTGGTACTAATGTACAATGCAATATCACTCAGCAATGAAATCTATATCATCAGGCTCATAGCAGTATAATGAGTGGATTCAGGTACGATGATTCTAAGTGAAATAAGTCACACAGAAAAAGAAACATCATAAGATATCACTAATACACGGAATGTAAGCTTGGCTACACAGGAACTGAATTACAAAACAGAACAGGGTCTCAAATGTAGAAAACCAACTTATGCTTGCTTAAGGGGAAAGGTGAGTTGGGGTGCTGCAGAAAACCAGAGATTGAAATTAACACAGATACCTTTCCATAAGACAAATATGTAATAGACAAGAGCTACTCCTTGCTCAACGAAGCGGACTCAACACCCCATATTAAACGCCTAAGAATATACCTGACTAGTAAGAATCTTAAAACCTATGGATTTATATGTCTCCGAAAGAGAATCAAGCGTGTGTACAGCGGCATAAAGGCAGCAGTGAAAGGATTGGTGAGGTTCGGTGAGCAAATGAAGACCGTTGGAAGTCATATTGCATGGTACCCATTCCATGGTTCTCAACTCTCCAGGTTTAAGGGATTCTTCCTTCAGCTAAAACATGCATGTGGAACCCAGAGTATAATCCACCGTGTGATCGGGAAACGTGTTCAAATGTGTCTCAGTTTTCGTCCCCTGGTACTCGGGTGCAACATTCCAGACGCTTTACTAACACTCTCCCCACTTGGAGAGTCAGTGCCTTTAACCTCCTGTTTGGCCCAGTTTGCAATTTCTGCAGAAAAGGAACAGGAATAGGCAGAACCAATGAGAGACTAGCTGGAGGTGTCTGGACGGGCAAAATTAACTCTCATTTCCCACCAGGAAGAGGAATTAACCAAAGGCTCAGCGAGCCATGCCGGAACCACACTAGGGCCTGAAGCAATCCTGCGGTGTTGCGGCCAGCTCACAAGAAAGCGAGTTGAAGAAAGGAGCTCAGGGGCCCTGTAATTCACAAACCTGCAGAGTTCTAAATGACAGCTATCGTCCAAAAATATATTGAAGTAAGGCTGCCAAGAGGACTTGAAAGCGGGGCAGAATTGCAGGAAACCAATTTCAGGAGGTAGACTGGAATTGCATGTAAAGCATAGGAAAAGAGGCAGAACGTCCACAATGATGCACTTGGCCAAAAAGGGCGTATGCGTTTTTTCCTGAATATTTTCAGGAAAAAATGCATACGCCCTTTTTGGCCAAACAAGCAAGCTTGCAAAGGAAATCTGCACTACAATGAAGTCTCACTGCTCCCAGGTCAAAAGGGCCATCTGAAAAAAGAGTAAAATCCAGAAAGGCAGGACAGGCCATGGAGAACTGGGAGTTTTGTTATGCCAATGGGCGTGATGTAAATTGCCAACAGCCACTCTGGAGAAGTGTATGGTGTTTCCTGAAACATCTAAAAAACAAAGCAACAGAGCCTAGGGCACTTCCACTTATGGTGCTATAGCTTAGGGAAATTAAAATCAAAAAGACACAGCTACCCCAAAGTTTGGGACGGCTCTGTTTACAAGAACCTCGTTTACGGTACAAGTTCAATATCGCAGAAAGCGAAAAATGGATAAAGAAGTTGTGGTACTTACGTACAATGCAATATCACTCAGCAATGAAATCTATGTCATCAGGCCAGTAGCAGCATAATGAGTGGATTCAGGTACGATGATTCTAAGTGAAATAAGTCACACAGAAAAAGAAACATCATAAGATATCACTAATACACGGAATGTAAACTTGGCTACACAGGAACTGAATTACAAAACAGAATAGGGTCTCAAATGTAGAAAACCAACTTATGCTTGCTTAAGGGGAAAGGTGAGTTGGGGTGCTGCATAAAACCAGAGATTGAAATTAGCACAGATACCTTTCCATAAGACAAATATGTAATAGAAAAGAGCTACTCCCTGCTCAACGAAGTGGACTCAACACCCCATATTAAACGCCTAAGAATATACCTGACTAGTAAGAATCTTTAAACCTATGGATTTATATGTCTCCGAAAGAGAATCAAGCGTGTGTACAGCGGCATAAACGCAGCAGTGAAAGGATTGGTGAGGTTCGGTGAGCAAATGCAGACCCTTTGAAGTCATATTGCATGGTACCCATTCCATGGTTCTCAACTCTCCAGGTTTAAGGGATTCTTCCTTCAGCTAAAACATGCATGTGGAACCCAGAGTATGATCCACCGTGTGATCGGGAAATGTGTTCAAATGTGTCTCAGATTTCGTCCCCTGGTACTCGGGTGCAACATTCCAGACGCTTTACTAACACTCTCCCCACTTGCAGAGTCAGTGCCTTTAACCTCCTGTTTGGCCCAGTTTGCAATTTCTGCGGAAAATGAACAGGAATAGGGAGAACCAATGAGAGACTAGCTGGAGGTGTCTGCACGGGTAAATTTAACTCTCATTTCCCACCAAGAAGAGGAATTAACCAAAGGCTCAGCGAGCCATGCCGGAACCACACTAGGGCCTGAAGCAATCCTGCGGTGTTGCGGCCAGCTCACAAGAAAGCGACTTGAAGAAAGGAGCTCAGGGGCCCTGTAATTCACACACCTGCAGAGTTATAAATGACAGCTATCGTCCAAAAATATATTGAAGTAAGGGTGCCAAGAGGACTTGAAAGCGGGGCAGAATTGCAGGAAACCGATTTCAGGAGGTAGACTGGAATTGCATGTAAAGCATAGGAAAAGAGGCAGAACGTCCACAATGATGCACTTGGCCAAAAAGGGCGTATGCGTTTTTTCCTGAATATATTCAGGAAAAAACGCATACGCCCTTTTTGGCCAACCAAGCAAGCTTGCAAATGAAATCTGCACTACAATGAAGTCTCACTGCCCCGCGGTCAAAAGGGACATCTGAAAAAAGTGTAAAATCCAGAAAGGCAGGACAGGCCATGGAGAAATGGGAGCCTTCTTATGCTGATAGGCGGGATGTAAATTGCCAACAGCCACTCTGGAGAAGTGTATGGTGTTTCCTGAAACATCTAAAAAACAAAGCAACAGAGCCTAGGGCACTTCCACTTATGGTCCTATAGATTAGGGAAATTAAAATCAAAAAGACACAGCCACCCCAAAGTTTGGGACGGCTCTGTTTACAAGAACCTCGTTTATGGTACAAGTTCAATATCGCAGAAAGCGAAAAATGGATAAAGAAGTTGTGGTACTTACGTACAATGCAATATCACTCAGCAATGAAATCTATGTCATCAGGCCAGTAGCAGCATAATGAGTGGATACAGGTACGATGATTCTAAGTGAAATAAGTCACACAGAAAAAGAAACATCATAAGATATCACTAATACACGGAATGTAAACTTGCCTACACAGGAACTGAATTACAAAACAGAATAGGGTCTCAAATGTAGAAAACCAACTTATGCTTGCTTAAGGGGAAAGGTGAGTTGGGGTGCTGCATAAAACCAGAGATTGAAATTAGCACAGATACCTTTCCATAAGACAAATATGTAATAGACAAGAGCTACTCCCTGCTCAACGAAGTGGACTCAACACCCCATATTAAACGCCTAAGAATATACCTGACTAGTAAGAATCTTAAAACCTATGGATTTATATGTCTCCGAAAGAGAATCAAGCGTGTGTACAGCGGCATAAACGCAGCAGTGATAGGATTGGTGAGGTTCGGTGAGCAAATGAAGACCCTTTGAAGTCATATTGCATGGTACCCATTCATTGGTTCTCAACTCTCCAGGTTTAAGGGATTCTTCCTTCAGCTAAAACATGCATGTGGAACCCAGAGTATGATCCACCATGTGATCGGGAAATGTGTTCAAATGTGTCTCATATTTCGTCCCCTGGTACTCGGGTGCAACATTCCAGACGCTTTACTAACACTCTCCCCACTTGCAGAGTCAGTGCCTTTAATCTGCTGTTGGGCCCAGTTTGCAATTTCGGCGGAAAAAGAACACGAATAGGGAGAACCAATGAGAGACTAGCTGGAGGTGTCTGGATGGGCAAATTTAACTCTCATTTCTCACCAGGAAGAGGAATTAACCAAAGGCTCAGCATGCCATGCCAGTATCACACTAGGGCCTGAAGCAATCCTGCAGTGTTGCGGCCAGCTCACAAGAAAGCGAGTTGAAGAAAGGAGCTCAGGGGCACTATAATTCACAAACCTGCAGAGATATAAATGACAGCTATCGTCCAAAAATATATTGAAGTAAGGCTGCCAAGAGGACTTGAAAGCGGGGCAGAATTGCAGGAAACCGATTTCAGGAGGTAGACTGGAATTGCATGTAAAGCATAGGAAAAGAGGCAGAACGTCCACAATGATACACTTGGCCAAAAAGGGCGTATGCGTTTTTTCCTGAATATATTCAGGAAAAAATGCATACGCCCTTTTTGGCCAACCAAGTAAGCTTGCAAAGGAAATCTGCACTACAATGAAGTCTCACCGCCCCCCGGTCAAAAGGGCATTCTGAAAAAAGTGTAAAATCTAGAAAGGCTGGACAGGCCATGAAGAACTGGGAGCCTTCTTATGCTGATGGGCGGGATGTAAATTGCCAACAGCCACTCTGGAGAAGTGTATGGTGTTTCCTGAAACATCTAAAAAACAAAGCAACAGAGCCTAGGGCACTTCCACTTATGGTCCTATAGATTAGGGAAATTAAAATCAAAAAGACACAGCCACCCCAAAGTTTGGGACGGCTCTGTTTACAAGAACCTCGTTTACAGTACAAGTTCAATATCGCAGAAAGCGAAAAATGGATAAAGAAGTTGTGGTACTTACGTACAATGCAATATCACTCAGCAATGAAATCTATGTCATCAGGCCAGTAGCAGCATAATGAGTGGATTCAGGTACGATGATTCTAAGTGAAATAAGTCACAAAGAAAAAGAAACATCATAAGATATCACTAATACACGGAATGTAAACTTGGCTACACAGGAACTGAATTACAAAACAGAATAGGGTCTCAAATGTAGAAAACCAACTTATGCTTGCTTAAGGGGAAAGGTGAGTTGGGGTGCTGCATAAAACCAGAGATTGAAATTAACACAGATACCTTTCCATAAGAAAAATATGTAATAGACAAGAGCTACTCCTTGCTCAACGAAGTGGACACAACACCCCATATTAAACGCCTAAGAATATGCCTGACTAGTAAGAATCTTAAAACCTATGGATATATATGTCTCCGAAAGAGAATCAAGCGTGTGTACAGCGGCATAAACACAGCAGTGAAAGGATTGGTGAGGTTCGGTGAGCAAATGCAGACCCTTTGAAGTCATATTGCATGGTACCCATTCCATGGGTGTCAACTCTCCAGGTTTAAGGGATTCTTCCTTCAGCTAAAACATGCATGTGGAACCCAGAGTATGATCCACCGTGTGATCGGGAAACGTGTTCAAATGTGTCTCAGTTTTCGTCCCCTGGTACTCGGGTGCAACATTCCAGACGCTTTACTAACACTCTCCCCACTTGGAGAGACAGTGCCTTTAACCCCCTGTTTGGCCCAGTTTGCAATTTCTGCGGAAAATGAACAGGAATAGGGAGAACCAATGAGAGACTAGCTGGAGGAGTCTGGACGGGCAAATTTAACTCTCATTTCCCACCAGGAAGAGGAATTAACCAAAGGCTCAGCGTGCCATGCCAGAACCACACTAGGGCCTGAAGCAATCCTGCGGTGTTGCGGCCAGCTCACAAAAAAGCAAGTTGAAGAAAGGAGCTCAGGGGCCCTGTAATTCACACACCTGCAGAGTTATAAATGACAGCTATCATCCAAAAATATATTGAAGTAAGGCTGCCAAGAGGACTTGAAAACGGGGCAGAATTGCAGGAAACCGATTTCAGGAGGTAGACTGGAATTGCATGTAAAGCATAGGAAAAGAGGCAGAACGTCCACAATGATGCACTTGGCCAAAAAGGGCGTATGCGTTTTTTCCGGAATATATTCAGGAAAAAACGCATACGCCCTTTTTGGCCAACCAAGCAAGATTGCAAAGGAAATCTGCACTACAATGAAGTCTCACTGCCCCCCGGTCAAAAGGGCTATCTGAAAAAAGTGTAAAATCCAGAAAGGCAGGACAGGCCATGGAGAACTGGGAGCCTTCTTATGCTGATGGGCGGGATGTAAATTGCCAACAGCCACTCTGGAGTAGTGTATGGTGTTTCCTGAAACATCTAAAAAACAAAGCACCAGAGCCTAGGGCACTTCCACTTATGGTCCTATAGCTTAGGGAAATTAAAATCAAAAAGTCACAGCCACCCCAAAATTTGAGAGGGCTCTGTTTACATGAACCTCGTTTACGGTACAAGTTCAATATCGCAGAAAGCGAAAAATGGATAAAGAAGTTGTGGTACTTACGTACAATGCAATATCACTCAGCAATGAAATCTATGTCATCAGGCCAGTAGCAGCATAATGAGTGGATTCAGGTACGATGATTCTAAGTGAAATAAGTCACACAGAAAAAGAAACATCATAAGATATCACTAATACACGGAATGTAAACTTGGCTACACAGGAACTGAATTACAAAACAGAATAGGGTCTCAAATGTAGAAAACCAACATATGCTTGCTTAAGGGGAAAGGTGAGTTGGGGTGCTGCATAATACCAGAGATTGAAATTAGCACAGATACCTTTCCATAAGCCAAATACGTAATAGACAAGAGCTACTGCTTGCTCAACGAAGTGGACTCAACACCCCATATTAAACGCCTAAGAATATACCTGACTAGTAAGAATCTTAAAACCTATGGATTGATATGTCTCCGAAAGAGAATCAAGCGTGTGTACAGCGGCATAAATGCAGCAGTGATAGGAATGGTGAGGTTCGGTGAGCAAATGCAGACCCTTTGAATTCATATTGCATGGTACCCATTCCATGGGTCTCAACTCTCCAGGTTTAAGGTATTCTTCCTTCAGCTAAAACATGCATGTGGAACCCAGAGTATGATCCACCGTGTGATCGGGAAACGTGTTCAAATGTGTCTCAGTTTTCGTCCCCTGGTACTCGGGTGCAACATTCCAGATGCTTTACTAACACTCTCCCCACTTGGAGAGTCAGTGCCTTTAACCTCCTGTTTGGCCCAGTTGGCAATTTCTGCGGAAAATGAACAGGAATAGGGAGAACCAATGAGAGACTAGCTGGAGGTGTCTGGCCGGGCAAATTTAACTCTCATTTCCCACCAGGAGGAGGAATTAACCAAAGGCTCAACGAGCCATGCCGGAACCACACTAGGGCCTGAAGCAATCCTGCGGTGTTGCGGCCAGCTCACAAGAAAGCGAGTTGAAGAAAGGAGCTCAGGGGCACTGTAATTCACAAACCTGCAGAGTTATAAATGACAGCTATCGTCCACAAATATATTGAAGTAAGGCTGCCAAGAGGACTTGAAAGCGGGGCAGAATTGCAGGAAACCGATTTCAGGAGGTAGACTGGAATTGCATGTAAAGCATAGGAAAAGAGGCAGAACGTCCACAATGATGCACTTGGCCAAAAAGGGCGTATGCGTTTTTTCCTGAATATATTCAGGAAAAAGCGCATACGCCCTTTTTGGGCAACCAAGCAAGCTTGCAAAGGAAATCTGAACTACAATGAAGTCTCACTGCCCCCCGGTCAAAAGGGCCATCTGAAAAAAGTGTAAAATCCAGAAAGGCAGGACAGGCCATGGAGAAGTGGGAGCCTAGTTAGGCTGATGGGCGGGATGTAAATTGCCAACAGCCACTCTGGAGAAGTTTATGGTGTTTCCTGAAACATCTAAAAAACAAAGCAACAGAGCCTAGGGCACTTCCACTTATGGTCTTATAGCTTAGGGAAATTAAAATCAAAAAGACACAGCCACCCCAAAGTTTGGGACGGCTCTGTTTACAAGAACCTCGTTTACGGTACAAGTTCAATATCGCAGAAAGCGAAAAATGGATAAAGAAGTTGTGGTACTTACGTACAATGCAATATCACTCAGCAATGAAATCTATGTCATCAGGCCAGTAGCAGCATAATGAGTGGATTCAGGTACGATGATTCTAAGTGAAATAAGTCACACAGAAAAAGAAACATCATAAGATATCACTAATACACGGAATGTAAACTTGGCTACACAGGAACTGAATTACAAAACAGAATAGGGTCTCAAATGTAGAAAACCAACTTATGCTTGCTTAAGGGGAAAGGTGAGTTGGGGTGCTGCATAAAACCAGAGTTTGAAATTACCACAGATACCTTTCCATAAGCCAAATATGTAATAGACAAGAGCTACTGCTTGCTCCACGAAGTGGACTCAACACCCCATATTAAACGCCTAAGAATATACCTGACTAGTAAGAATCTTAAAACCTATGGATTTATATGTCTCTGAAAGAGAATCAAGCGTGTGTACAGCGGCATAAACGCAGCAGTGATAGGATTGGTGAGGTTCGGTGAGCAAATGCAGACCCTTTGAAGTCGTATTGCATGGTACCCATTCCATGGGTGTCAACTCTCCAGGTTTAAGGGATTCTTCCTTCAGCTAAAACATGCATGTGGAACCCAGAGTATGATCCACCGTGTGATCGGGAAACGTGTTCAAATGTGTCTCAGTTTTCGTCCCCTGGTACTCGGGTGCAACATTCCAGACGCTTTACTAACACTCTCCCCACTTGGAGAGTCAGTGCCTTTAACCTCCTGTTTGGCCCAGTTTGCAATTTCTGCGGAAAATGAACAGGAATAGGGAGAACCAATGAGAGACTAGCTGGAGGTGTCTGGACGGGCAAATTTAACTCTCATTTCCCACCAGGAAGAGGAATTAACCTAAGGCTCAGCATGCCATGCCAGGACATCACTAGGGCCTGAAGCAATCCTGCAGTGTTGCGGCCAGCTCACAAGAAAGCGAGTTGAAGAAAGGAGCTCAGGGGCACTGTAATTCACAAACCTGCAGAGTTATAAATGACAGCTATCGTCCAAAAATATATTGAAGTAAGGCTGCCAAGAGGACTTGAAAGTGGGACAGAATTGCAGGAAACCGATTTCAGGAGGTAGACTGGAATTCTATGTAAAGCATAGGAAAAGAAGCAGAACGTCCACAATGATGCACTTGGCCAAAAAGGGCGTATGCGTTTTTTCCTGAATATATTCAGGAAAAAACGCATACGCACTTTTTGGCCAACCAAGCAAGCTTGCAAAGGAAATCTGCACTACAATGAAGTCTCACTGCCCCCCGGTCAAAAGGGCCATCTGAAAAAAGTGTAAAATCTAGAAAGGTAGGACAGGCCATGGAGAACTGGGAGCCTTGTTATGCTGATGGGCGGAATGTAAATTGCCAACAGCCACTCAGGAGAAGTGTATGGTGTTTCCTGAAACATCTAAAAAACAAAGCAACAGAGCCAAGGGCACTTCCACTTATGGTCCTATAGATTAGGGAAATTAAAATCAAAAAGACACAGCTAACCCAAAGTTTGGGACGGCTCTGTTTACAAGAACCTCGTTTACAGTACAAGTTCAATATCGCAGAAAGCTAAAAATGGATAAGGAAGTTGTGGTACTAACGTACACTGCAATGTCACTCAGCAATGAAATCTCTGTCATCAGGCCCATAGCAGCATAATGAGTGGATTCAGGTACGATGATTCTAAGTGAAATATGTCACACAGAAAAAGAAACATCATAAGATATCACTAATACACGGAATGTAAACTTGGCTAGACAGGAACTGAATTACAAAACAGAATAGGGTCTCAAATGTAGAAAACCAACTTATGCTTTCTTAAGGGGAAAGGTGAGTTGGCGTGCTGCATAATACCAGAGATTGAAATTAGCACAGATACCTTTCCATAAGCCAAATATGTAATAGACAAGAGCTACTGCTTGCTCAACGAAGTGGACTCAACACCCCATATTAAATGCCTAAGAATATACCTGACTAGTAAGAATCTTAAAACCAATGGATTTATATGTCTCCAAAAGAGAATCAAGCGTGTGTACAGCGGCATAAATGCAGCAGTGATAGGATTGGTGAGGTTCGGTGAGCAAATGCAGACCCTTTGAAGTCATATTGCATGGTACCCATTCCATGGTTCTCAACTCTCCAGGTTTAAGGGATTCTTCCTTCAGCTAAAACATGCATGTGGAACCCAGAGTATGATCCACCGTGTGATCGGGAAACGTGTTCAAATGTGTCTCAGTTTTCGTCCCCTGGTACTCGGGTGCAACATTCCAGATGCTTTACTAACACTCTCCCCACTTGGAGAGTCAGTGCCTTTAACCTCCTGTTTGGCCCAGTTTGCAATTTCTGCGGAAAATGAACAGGAATAGGGAGAACAAATGAGAGACTAGCTGGAGATGTCTGGACGGGTAAATTTAACTCTCATTTCCCACCAAGAAGAGGAATTAACCAAAGGCTCAGCGAGCCATGCCAGAACCACACTAGGGCCTGAAGCAATCCTGCGGTGTTGCGGCCAGCTCACAAGAAAGCGAGTTGAAGAAAGGAGCTCAGGGGCCCTGTAATTCACAAACCTGCAGAGTTATAAATGACAGCTATCGTCCAAAAATATATTGAAGTAAGGCTGCCAAGAGGACTTGAAAGCGGGGCAGAATTGCAGGAAACCGATTTCAGGAGGTAGACTGGAATTGCATGTAAAGCATAGGAAAAGAGGCAGAACGTCCACAATGATGCAGTTGGCCAAAAAGGGCGTATGCGTTTTTTCCTGAATATATTCAGGAAAAAACGCATACGCCCTTTTTGGCCAACCAAGCAAGCTTGCAAAGGAAATCTGCACTACAATGAAGTCTCACAGCCCCACGGTCAGAAGGGCCATCTGAAAAAAGTGTAAAACCCAGAAAGACAGAACAGGCCATGGAGAACTGGGAGCCTAGTTAGGCTGATGGGCGGGATGTAAATTTCCAACAGCCACTCTGCAGAAGTGTATGGTGTTTCCTGAAACATCTAAAAAACAAAGCTACAGAGCCTAGTGTACTTCCACTTATGGTCTTATAGCTTAGGGAAATTAAAATCAAAAAGACACAGCCACCCCAAAATTGGGGTCGGCTCTGTTTACAGGAACCTCATTTACGGTACAAGTTCAATATCACAGAAAGCAAAAAATGGATAAAGAAGTTGTGGTACTAACGTACAATGCAATATCACTCAGAAATGAAATCTATATCATCAGGCCCATAGCAGGATAATGAGTGAATTCAGGTACGATGATTCTAAGTGAAATAAGTCACACAGAAAAAGAAACATCATAAGATATCACTAATACACGGAATGTAAGCTTGGCTACACAGGAACTGAATTACAAAACAGAATAGGGTCTCAAATGTAGAAAACCAACTTATGCTTGCTTAAGGGGAAAGGTGAGTTGGGGTGCTGCATAAAACCAGAGATTGAAATTAACACAGATACCTTTCCATAAGACAAATATGTAATAGACAAGAGCTACTCCTTGCTCAACGAAGTGGACTCAACACCCCATATTAAACGCCTAAGAATATACCTGACTAGTAAGAATCTTAAAACCTATGGATTTATATGTCTCTGAAAGAGAATCAAGCGTGTGTACAGCGGCATAAAGGCAGCAGTGAAAGTATTGGTGAGGTTCTGTGAGCAAATGAAGACCGTTTGATGTCATATTGCACGGTACCCATTCCATGGTTCTCAACTCTCCAGGTTTAAGGGATTCTTCCTTCACCTAAAACATGCATGTGGAACCCAGAGTATGATCCACCGTGTGATCGGGAAACGTGTTCAAATGTGTCTCAGTTTTCGTCCCCTGGTACTCGGGTGCAACATTCCAGACGCTTTACTAACACTCTCCCCACTTGGAGAGTCAGTGCCTTTAACCTCCTGTTTGGCCCAGTTTGCAATTTCTGCGTAAAATGAACAGGAATAGGGAGAACCAATGAGAGACTAGCTGGAGGAGTCTGGACAGGCAAATTTAACTCTCATTTCCCACCAGGAAGAGGAATTAACCAAACGCTCAGCGAGCCATGCCAGAACCACACTAGGGCCTGAAGCAATCCTGCGGTGTTGCGGCCAGCTCACTAGAAAGCGTGTTGAAGAAAGGAGCTCAGGGGCACTGTAATTCACAAACCTGCAGAGTTATAAATGACAGGTATCATCCAAAATTATACTGAAGTAAGGCTGCGAAGAGGACTTGAAAACGGTGCAGAATTGCTGGAAACCGATTTCAGAAGGTACACGGGAGTCGCTCTTAAAGCATAGGAAAAGAGACAGAACTTGGAAAATAATGCACTTGGCAAAAGAGGGCATATGTGTTTTATCCAGAGCTCTCATAACCGAGGGGAGGAGATTCCCAGCAGGCTCCAACTGCCACCTGAAGGCTCACGTTGTCAAGGCAACGTGAGCAAGCCAGGCAGGAGTTACCTCACAGCAGAGGTCCCAGCTCACAGAAGGGTGAGAAAATCAGCCAACATCAGACTCACCAGAGGGCCCACATCACCAAGGGGATGGGAACCAGGCAGGAGTGTCTTCACACCAGTGGGGCCACATCATCGAAAGGTGAGGTACTCAGCACATGTGTCCTCAAACCAGAGGACCCACATCACCAAGGGCCTCGGAGTGAGGCAGGCAGGAGTAGCCTCACAACACTGGGCCCATAGAACAAAAAAGTGAGGAATCCAGCAGTTGGAACCTCCCAGCAGGCGGCCCAGAGCACCGAGGCTATGGGATCCAGGCCACAGTGAACTCACAGAAGAGGGCCCATGTCATGAAACTGAGCAACCCAGCCATTGGGACCTCAGAGCAGGAGGCCCACATCCCCATGGGGATATAAATCTGGTAGGAGTGTCCTCGCACCACTGAGAACGTATCAGAAAATTTTGGGAGACCAGCAGTTAGGGCCTGACGCCAGAGGACCCTCATCACCAAGGGAAGGAGGCTCCCAGCAGGCTCCAACTGCCACCAGAGGGCTGACGTCGCCAAGGTGATGTGTGCCAACCAGGCACGAATGACCTCACAGCAGAGGGCCCACCTCAGAGAAGTGTGATGAACCCAGTCAGGATCACACTCGCACCAGAGGGCCCACATCACCAAATGGATTCGAACCAGGCAGGAGTGTCCTCACATGAGTAGGGCCACATCATCTAAAGCTGAGGAACCCAGAACATGTGGCTTCAAACCATAGGACACCCATCATCAAGGGGCTGGGAGTGAGGCAGGCAGGAGGAGCCTCACAAAAGAGGGCCCAAAAATAAGAAAGGTGAGGAGTGACCTCACAGCAGAGGGCCCACCTCACAGAAGGGTGAGGAACACAGCCAGGATCAGACTCTCACCAGAGGGTCCACATCACCAAGGGGATGGGAACAAGGCAGGAGTGTCCCCAAACCAGTGGGACAACATCATCGAAAGGTGAGGATCCCAGCACATGTAGCCTCAAACCAGAGGAACCACATCACTAAGGGGTTCGGAACGAGGCTGGCAGGACCAGCCTCACAACACAGGGTCCATAGAATATAAAAGTTGAGGAATCCAGCAGTTGGAACCTCCCAGCAAGTGGCCCAGAGCACCGAGGCTATGAGATCCAGGCCGCAGTGAACTCACAACAGACGGCCCACATCATGAACCTGTGAGCAGCCCAGCCGTTGGGACCTCAGAACAGAAGGCCCACATCCCCATTGGGATGGGAACCTGGCAGGAGTGGCCTCGCACCACTTAGCACATATCAGAAAATGTTAGGAGCCCAGCAGTTAGGGCCTGACGCCAGGGGGCCCTCATAACTGAGGGGAGGAGACTCCCAGCAGGTTCCAACTGCCAACAGAGGGCCCACGTCTACAAGGAGGCATGCGTCAGCCAGGCAGTAGTGACCTCACAGCAGAGGGCCTATCTCACAGAAGGGTGAGGAACCGAGGCAGGATGAGACTCTCGCCAGAGGGCCCACAACACCAAGGGGATGGAAACCAGTCAGGACTGTCCTCCCACCAGTGGGGCCACATCATCGAAAGGTGAGGAACCCAGCACATGCGGCCTCATATCAGAGGACATACATCACAAAGGGGATGGGAGTGAGGCAGGTAGGAGTAGCCTAAATACAGAGGGCCCAAAGAATAAAAAAGGTGAGGAATCCAGCATTTGGAACCTCCCAGCAGGCGGCCTAGAGCACAGAAGCTATGGGATGCAGGCAGGAGTGAACTAACACCAGAGAGCCCACATCATGAAACTGTGAGCAACCCAGGCGTTGGGACCTCAGAGCAGAAAGCCCACATCCCCATGGGGATGGGAACCTGACAGGAGTGTCCTGGCATCACTGGGCTCACATCAGAAAACGTGGGGAGCCCAGCAGTTATGGCCTGATGCTAGAGGGCCGTCATCACCGAGGGCAGGAGGCTCCCAGCAGGTTCCATGTGCCAACAGAGGGCCCACGTCGCCAAGGTGATGTGTGCAAGTTAGGCAGGATTGACCTCACAGCAGAGGGCCTACCTCACAGAAGAGTGAGGAACCCAGCCAGGATAAGACTGTCACCAGAAGGCCCACATCACCAAGGGGATGGGAACCAGGCAGGAGTGTCCTCACACCAGTGGGGCCACATCATTGAAAGTTGCGGAACCCAGCACATGTGGCCTCAAACCAGAGGACCCACATCACGAAGGGGTTGCGAGTGAGGCAGGCAGGAGGAGCATCGCAACACAGGACCCATAGAATACAAAAGTTGAGGAATCGAGCAGTTGGAACCTCCCAGCAGGCGGCCCAGAGCACAGAGGCTATGGCATCCAGGCCAGAGTGAACTAACAGCAGAGAGCCCACATCATGAAACTGTGAACAACCCAGCCGTTGGGACTTCAGAGCAGAAGACCCACATCCCAATGGGGATGTGAACCTGGATAGAGTGTCTTCGAACCACTGGGCGCACATCACAAAATGTGGGGAGCCCAGCAGTTAGGGCCTGACGCCAGAGGACCCTCATCACCAAGGGGAGGAGGCTCCCAGCAGGCTCCAAGTGCCACCGAAGGCTCATGTCCACAAGGCGAGGTGAGCAAGCCAAGCAGGAGTGACCTCACAGCAGACGGCCCACCTCACAGAAGGGTGAGGAACCCAGCCAGGATCAGACTCTCAACAGAGGGCCCACATCACCAAGGGGATGTGAACCAGGCAGGAGTCTCCTAAGACCATTGGTCCCACATCATCGAAAGGTGAGGAACCCAGCACATGTGGCCTCAAACCAGACGACACACATCACGAAGGGGCTGGGAGTGAGGCAGGCAGGAGGATCCTCACAACAGAGGGCCTAAAAAATTAAAAAAGTGAGGAATCCAGCAGTTGGAACCTCCCAGCAGGCGGCCAAGAGCACAGAGGCTATGGGATCCAGGCCACAGTGAACTAACACCAGAGAGCCCACATCATGAAATTGTGATCAACCCAGCCGTTGGAACCTCAGAGCAGAAGGCCCACATCCCCATGGAGATGGGAACCTAAGAGGAGTGCCCGAGCATCACTGGGCTCACTAAGAAAAGTTGGGGAGCCCAGCAGTTAGGGCCTGACGTCAGAGGGCCCTCATCACAGAGGTGAGGAGGCTCCCAGCAGGGTCCAAGTGCCACCAGAGGGCTCATGTTAACAAGGCGAGGTGAGCAAGCCAGGCAAGAGTTACCTGATAGTAGAGGGCCCACCTCACAGATGGGTGAGGAACCCAGCCAGGATCAGACTCTCACCAGAGGGCCCACATCACAAAGGGGATGGGAACCAGTCAGGATTATCCTCACACCAGTGGGGCCTCATCATCTTAAGGTGAGGAACCCAGCACATGTGTCCTCAAACCAGAGGACCCACATCACCAAGGGCCTTGGAGTGAGGCAGGCAGGAGTAGCCTCACAACACAGGGCACATAATATAAAAAACGTGAGGATTCCAGCATTTAGACCTTCCAGCAGGCGGCTCAGAACACCGAGGCTATGGGATCCAGGCCGCAGTGAACTCACAGCAGAGGGCCCACATCATAAAACTGTGAGCAACCCAGGCGTTGGGACCTCAGCGCAGAAGGCCCACATCCCCATGGGAATGGGAACCTGGCTGGAGTGTCCTCGCACCACTGGGCGCACATCAGAAAATGTGGGGAGCCCACCATTTAGGGCCTGATGCCAGAGGGCCGTCATCACCGAGAGGAGGAGGCACCCTGCACGCTCCAACTGCCACCAGAGGGCTCACGTCTCCAAGGTGACGTGTGCCAGCCAGGCAGGAGTGACCTCACAGCAGAGGGCCTACCTCACAGAACGTTGAGGAACCCAGCCAGGATTAGACTCTCGCCAGAGGGCCCACCTCACCAAGGGGATGGGAACCAGGCAGGAGTGTCCTCACACGAGTGGGGCCACATCATCGAAAGGTGAGGAACGCAGCACATGTGGCCTCAAGCCATAGGACAGTCATCACCAAGGGGCTGGCAGTGAGGCAGGCAGGAGGAGCCTCACAACAGAGGGCACATAGAATAAAAAAGTTGAGGAATCCAGCAGTTGGAACCTCCCAGCAGGCGGCTCAGAGCACCGATGATAAGGGATCCTTGCCGGAGTGAACTCACAGCAGAGGGCCCACATCATGGTACTGTGAGCAAGCCAGCCGTTTTGACCTCAGAGCAGAAGGCCCATATCCCCATGGGGATGGGAACCTGGCAAGAGTGTCCTCACTCACTTGGCACACATCAGAAAATGTGGGGAGCCCAGCAGTTATGGCCTAAGGCAAGAGGGCCCTCATCACTGAGGGGAGGAGGATCCCAGCACACTCCAACTGCCACCAGAGGGCCCACGTCGCCAAGGTGACGTGTGCCAGACAGGCATGAATGACCTCACAGCAGAGGGGCCACCTCACAGACGGGTGGGGAACCCAGCCAGGATCAGACTCTCACCTGAGGGCCCACATCAGCAAGGGGATGGGAACCAGTCAGGACTGTCTTCCCTCCAGTGGGGCCACATCATCGAAAGGTGTGGAACCCAGCACATGTGGCCTCAAATCAGAGGACACATATCACAAAGGGAATGGGAGTGAGGCAGGCAGGAGTAGCCTAAAAACAGAGGGCCCAAAGAATAAGAAAGGTGAGGAATCCAGCAGTTGGAACCTCCCAGCAGGTGGCCGAGAGCACAGAAGCTATGGGATGCAGGCAGGAGTGAACTAATAGCAGAGAGCCCACATCATGAAACTGTGAGCAACCCAGGCGTTGGTACCTCAGAGCAGAAGGCCCACATCCCAATGGGGAGGTGAACCTGGCTGGAGTGTCCTCGCACCACTGGGCGCACATCACAAAATGTGGGGAGACCAGCAGTTAGGGCCTGACGCCAGAGGGCCCTCATCACCGAGGGGAGGAGGCTCCCAGCAGGCTCCAAGTGCCACCAGAGGGCTCATGTCCACAAGGCGAGGTGAGCAAGCCAGGCAGGACTGACCTCACAGCAGACGGCCCACCTCACAGATGGGTGAGGAACCCAGCCAGGATCAGACTCTCAACAGAGGGCCCACATCACCAAGGGGATGTGAACCAGGCAGGAGTCTCCTAAGACCATTGGTCCCACATCATCGAAAGGTGAGGAACCCAGCACATGTGGCCTCAGACCAGACGACACACATCACGAAGGGGCTGGGAGTGAGGCAGGCAGGAGGATCCTCACAACAGAAGACCCAAAAAATTAAAAAAGTGAGGAATCCAGCAGTTGGAACCTCCCAACAGGTGGCCAAGAGCACAGAGGCTATGGGATCCAGGCCTCTGTGAACTAACACCAGAGAGCCCACATCATGAAAATGTGAACAACCCAGCCGTTGGGACTTCAGAGCAGAAGGCCCACATCCCCATCGAGATGGGATCCTAAGAGGAGTGCCCAAGCATCATTGGGCTCACTAAGAAAAGTTGGTGAGCCCAGCAGTTAGGGCCTGACGCAAGAGGGCCCTCATCACCGAGGGGAGGAGATCCTCAGCACGCTCCTACTGCCACCACATGGCTGACTTCACCAAGGCAATGTGTGCCAGCCATGCAGGAGTGACCTATCAGCAGTGACCTCCCTCACAGAAGGGTGAGGAACACAGCCAGGAACAGACTCTCACCAGGGGGTCCACATAACCACGTAGATGAGAACCAGGCAGGAGTGTCCTCACACTAGTGGGGCCACATCATCGAAAGGTGAGGAACCCAGCAAAGGTGGCCACAAACCAGAGGACCCACATCACCAAGGGGTTGAGAGTGAGGTAGGTGTCTGGACGGGCATATTTAACACTCATTTCCCACCAGGAAGAGGAATTAACCAAAGGCTCAGCGTGCCCTGCCAGAAGCAGATTAGGGCCTGAAGCAGTCTTGCGGGTTTGCGGCCAGCTCACAAGAAAGCGAGTTGAAGAAAGGAGCTCAGGGGCCCTGTAATTCACAAACCTGCAGAGTTATAAATGACAGATAACGTCCAAAAATATATTGAAGTAAGGCTGCCAAGAGGACTTGAAAGCGGGGCAGAATTTCAGGAAACCGATTTCAGGAGGTAGACTGGATTTGCATTTAAAGCATAGGAAAAGAGGCAGAACATCGACAATGATGCACTTGGCAAAAAAAAGGGCGTATGAGTTTGTTCCTGAATATATTCAGGAAAAAACACATACGCCCTTTTTGGCAAACCAAGCAAGCTTGCAATGGAAATCCGAACTACTATGAAGTGTCACTTCCCCCCGGTCTAAAGGGCCATCTGAAAAAAGTGTAAAATCCAGAAAGGCAAGACAGGCCATGGGGAAAAAGGAGCCTTGTTATGCTGATGGGCGGGATGTAAATTGCCAACAGCCACTCTGGAGAAGTGTATGGTGTTTCCTGATACATCTGAAAAACAAAGCAACAGAGTCTAGGGCATTTCCACTTATGGTCCTATAGCTTAGGGAAATTAAAATCAAAAAGACACAGCCACCCCAAAATTTGGGACGGCTCTGTTTACAAGAACCTCGTTTACGGTCCAAGTTCAATATCACAGAGAGCAAAAACTGGATAAAGAAGTTGTGGTACTTATGTACAATGCAATATCACTCAGCAATGAAATCTGTGTCACCAGGCCTGTACCAGCATAATGAGTGGATTGAGGCACGGTGATTCTAAGTGAAATAAGTAACACAGAAAAAGAAACATCATAAGGTATCACTAATGCACGGAATGTAAACTTGACTACACATGAACTGAATTACAAAACAGAACAGGGTCTCAAGTTTAGAAAACCAACTTATGCTTGCTTAAGGGGAAAGGTGAGTTGGGGTGCTGCATAAAACCAGAGTTTGAAATTAGCACAGATACCGTTCCATAAGCCAAATATGTAATAGACAAGACCTACCCCTTGTTCATCGAAATGGACTCAACAATGAGGTATCACCTCACACCTGTTAGAATGGGCATCATCTGAAAATCTACAAACAACAAATGCTGGAAAGGGTGTGGAGAAAAGGAAGCCTCTTCCACTATTGTTGGGAATATAAATTGATACAGTCACTATGGAGAACAATATGGAGTTTCTTAAGAAACTAATAATAGAATTACCATATGATACAGCAATCCCAGTACTGGACATATACCCAGACAAAACCATAAATCAAAAAGAGACATTCACCGTAATGTTCATTGCATCACTATTTACAATATCGAGGTAATGGAAGCAACCTAAATGCCCACAGACAGACGAATGCATAAAGATGTGGTACATATATAAAATGGAATATTACTAAGCCATGAAAGGAATGAAATTGGGTCATTTGTAGAGACGTCGATGGATCTAGAGACTGTCATACAGAGTGAAGTAAGTCAGAAAGAGAAAAACAAATCTTGTATATTCATGCATATATGTGGAACCTAGAAAAACTGTACAGATTAACCGTTTTGCAAGGCATAAATAGAGCAACAGATGTAGACAACAATCGTATGGACAACAAGGGGGGAAAGCTCTTGGGGGTGGTGGTGGTGGGAGGAGTTGAGAGATTGGGATTGGCATGTAAACATTTATATGTATAAAATAGATAACCAATAAGAACCTGCTGTATAAAAATATAAAATAAAATTCAAAATTAAAAAGAAATAAAATTTAAAAAATAAAACAGAAAAAACAATTATTCCCTTCACATACATGTATTTATATGAATAAATTATTTCCATGCTTATATCTGTAAATACAAAAAAGAGGAATAAAATCTACCTTGAACCAAAAACAAAAAAGAGAAAAAAAAAACAGAACCCACCAGTTACTCAGAGGAAAACCGTATCAGGGCACTTGCTCCAGTTGTAAACAATTCTGAAGTTGGTCAGTGGTGGGGAATCGTCTCCCATTCAGCCAGCAGCCCCCACACAACAAGCGTCCTCATTGCAAAGCTGGGGCACTGTGCCGAGGCATCTGTGAGTAAACGTGAGCTGAGCCCCAGGCCAGTTGCTGCTGAACTGTTCCCACCCTTCCCAGGTAAAACACCTGAATATATACAAGGACTTGAAAGCCTAGAGGAAGGGCCATGGAGCCACACGAGTGACAGCATGCCAGCTGACTTGGTGCCTGCAGGCCAGCCAGGATGGTCCTGGCCCTGGGTGCTCTTCTGGAAGATTTCCATTTCCCTGCCTGAGATACCCGTCCTGTCCCTGCCCCCACTGCTTTTTTCCTTCCTCACCTCTGCCCAGGGAGCAATTCCAGCAGCAGGTATGGGTGACACATCCTCTTCTTTAGCAGGTGGCAGCCTGGCAACTGCTGCAGAAAGTCCAGCAGAGCCCCACTCACACTGGGCCACCCACAAAGCCGTGGCCTCTCACTCCCTCCCACCAGCCCAGCCCCGAGACTGCTGACAGGGCAGAGAAAATGGCGTCAGACACAGCTGCAGGGGCTCTTGCTGCCTGGAGTGGTATTTATATTGATCTCAACCCAGGCACACCTGGGGAGGGCTGGCCGGCACCGTAAGGCTGCCCAGGTCAGCCAATCGTCACCCCTCAGGGGCTCACAGTTGCAGAAAATGGAACTTGCTGAACCGGCCAGGTCCAAGGAACAGGTGTGGGCTCCTGAGAGTCAGGATAGACAAGGGGCTGCAGCTTTGGCTTGTTTTCTAATCATTTTATCTGGCCCATGAGTGGGAGACAACTTCAAGAAAACCCTCTCCTAATGAGAGGAACCCAGGAGTCAGGGAGAGGAGGGGTGGGTGGTGGTTGGAGACAGAGGCCTGGTGCCCCGGGTGCAGTGGAAGTCTCTGGAAGACCAGGTGGAGGGAGGCCACACAGAGTGATGCCCAGGGTCACAGACCTGTCGGAGCTGCTGTTTGTTATTTCAAGTCCTGCTCTGAGGTGCTCTGTGTCAGCTCTGAGCGACAGGTGAGCTGGGGGTGCTCTTCAATGAGGGCTATGTGCACGGTTCCTGTGTGCCCAGCCCTGCCACGGTACCTGCAAGGGTAGCTCTGTATCCTGGGAGGGGCCTGACCACGAGAGCCCCGTGGGCTGGCTTGGGGGTGGGGTACCTGCCCAGGAGAGCTCCATATCCTGGGATTGGCCTGACCACGAGAGCTCCATGGGCTGCTGGGGACCTGGTAAAGGATGTCAGGACAGTCAGTGAAGCCACCGAGGATATACCTCCAGTTGCTCCTAATTCCTACACCCTGCTGGTCATTCTACCAACCACCAGGACATGGTATTCTGTATTAGTCTTCAATGATGCCTTCTTTTGTATTCCATTAGTCCCAGAGTCACAAGAAATTTTGGCTTGTGAGTGGCAGGACTCAACATACAACTAAAACAATACTTCCGGGCCGTCTTGCCCCAAGGGTTCAAAAATTCCCACACCATCTTTGGGGAAAGCTTAGCTAAAGACCGAAAAGTTCTACCTCTGGAAAAGGAAACCCTCCTTCAATATGCAGACGACATTCTGATCGCCAGCCCTACTAAGGAGGCCTCTGAACTACCAAGCCAATAAAGGATAGAAGTTGTCCAAGAAAAAGCTCAAATATCACAGACTGCGGTGACCTGCCTGGGCTTCATTCTCACACAAGGTCGGAGAAGCCCATCCCAGGAAAGGGAAGAAACCATTTGCAGCCTTACCCCTTTCTAAAACGAGAAGACAGCTTAGGGGTTCCTGGGGAGGCCAGGGTTTGCTGCTTCTGGATCCCTAACTACAGTCTACTAGCTGGGCCTCTATATGAAACACTGAAAGGAAAAGATGATGATCCTTTTGAACAGAATCCAGAAGTGGCCTTTCAAGAATGGAAAGAGCAGTCAATTCAGACCCTTGCCCTGGAACTCCCTAATTGAGCTAAACCCTTTGACCTTTCCATTCCCGGTGAAAGGTGAATCGCCATTGGAGAATTAGTGCAAAAACTGGGACCACTTGAAATGGAACAACGCAAGAATGCCATCCAGGTAGGATAAACTACAGTCACCAAGGGGCTTGGCCCACTGCCACATCTGGCCAAGATACTGGCGGTATCTAAAAACCTGGAAATCAGCAGCCCAAAAGGCCACCTCCCTCCTAAGGGAAAAGGACCCCACGTGGTGATCCTAATCACCAACCATGCCCTGAAGTTGCAGGGTTCGCTCCGTGGGCACACCGACCTCGAGTGAGGAGGCCCTCCAACTCCAACATCCAGAGAGATAACCGGGGGCAGCAGGGCACCATGACGACTCGTGTGAACATCACTTGACCTGGAGTTTCTCTCATAAAACAACAATAGTGTGTCCCGAAGGAGTAGACTACTGCTTGCAGGACTTACTGCACCCGGAGGGGAGCTAATAATCTTGGCGGGGGAACCGTATATCACACTGTCACCATAGAAAAGCCTACAGACACCGTGATGATGGTGGCCAATAAGACCGGCTGGACTCCTGTTTACTTCAAAAGGCTGTTGACTCAGTGGCCATCATGGTCCTTGATCACCACTGACCCTGGACTGTCTGGGAGTTGAGCGGGCAGGGCTCTGACACCTGGTGCTGTTTTTACGTTAATTCAGGGACCTAATTGAAGAAAGAGCAGACTACTGGACAGAGCATCTAGGCTGGCAGAAACGGTCAGCCTAAGGTGGCCGAACAAATGTGGGGCGGGGTGAAACCGGCCCCCACAGCGTCTCTGCACATCTCTTTCCTGGACCCTTAAAGGTCATTAGAATCTATAACACTTCCAATGCTGGTGCTCAGGCGGACGAGCAGGGAGGCAGGGGTCCTGGGGCCAATCAACGTCACCTGGAGGCTGCTGGGGAGAAGTTCTGACCCTCGTCCCCTGGTATGAGGGCTCCCAACTCAGCACTCAGCAGTTACAGAAGAAGGGTCTGCACCCTCAGCACTCCAAGAATGAGGAATGGGACAAAAGGCAGAGGAGGGGTTTGTCCCCAGCAAAGCCCATTAAAAATCCCTGGGAGATAAAAATAGAATCTGGGCAATAAAGTCAAGTCTGACCTTTTTTATCCTTTGTGCTTTGTCTAATTTCACGTGCTCCTAGGGTCCCGCATACAGAGGTTCCACACCCGGCACTTCAGACCAGATTTCCTAGTGCAGAATGGCTGGGTCGACACCTCAGCTCCTGGGGCCCAGTGCAGACTCCGAGATATAGAGCCTGAGCTGCAGCCAACCCGGCCCTCGAGAGCTCCGCCCCCTCCCTCCCACTGACTCTGACAGGATCTCTACACAGCAGCCCAGCCCACAGCCCACGGGGTAGTGCATGCTCTCACCTCTCCATTCTCTGATCAAAATATAAAGTTTCCTTTGCTTGTGAACCAAACTCAGTCTCGATCTGTTGGCCCCAATGACACTGGGCAGGGGGACACTTGTTGGGGTCCACTCTGGAGGATCAGTAACAGAAATTGAGACTACTGTAACTTCAATGAACAGATGTGTGAGCCAAACTGTAGTTAACATAGAACAGTTTATAAGGCTCGGGTAAAATAAGATGTTTCTAACACTTCCATTTGATATTTCCATCACTTTATTATAAGCAAGTTCAGTGAAAAGGTTTGTCTTATTTGTCAGGTCAATATTAGAGAAATGAAGTGATTTCTTTCCAAGGATGTACATCTAATAATCTTGGTTAAAGCTTCAATCTTGTTTTAAATGCTTTTCCATTGAAAATGATACCTCTCTTTCAGCTCCCCCATTTCTGAGAAGTATAAAATCTTATAATTTATTATTACCAAAGGGGAAAGGTGGGAGGAGGGATAAATTAACAGTTTGGAATTAAAACATACACACTGCTATGTATAAAATAGATCATCAACAAGGAACTACTGTATAGCACAGGGAACTACACTCAATATTTTGCAATAACCTATAAGGGGAAATAATCGGAAAAAGAATAGATATTTTTATTGACATCATCTATCAATGACAGTTAAAGTGTAACCTAAGGGAAGCCGGTGGTGAGTGCTTCTGACCCTGAAGACTTCAATCATCTAAAGTTTGGACTCTGCCTACTTCCCAAGGCCCTTAATGAACATATGTGTAGCCGTAGCTTAAAAATTTCCCCAGTTTGGGTTTCGGGGAGACACTGATTTTGAAAAAGCCCTGGTGTTCTCCTTACATGAATGGGACCCTTCCTACTGCTAAAACATGTCTGTCACACCCAGAGGATGGTATACCGTCTGATCGGGAAGAATTTGGAAAAGGCATCTCATCTCCTCATCTCCTGGTGCTCGGGTTCACCCCTCCAGCGTCTTTACTAACAGTCTCCCCACTTGGAGATGTCAGCACTGTCAACATCCTGTTGCGTACAGTTTGGAATTTGCCCAGAGGATGAAGCGGAAGGATGAGGAACAATGAGAGACAAGTCCTAGGTGTTCAGACAGGCATATGTCACTCTAATTTCCAATCAGGAAGACGAATTGACCAAAGGCTAGGGTTGCCCATGGAAACAGTATAGGGCTTGAGGAAATCCCACTGCTTTGTGGCCAGTTCCCATAAACACAAGTTGAACAATGGAACTCAGGGGCAGTAAAATTCACGAAACTGCAGAGTTGAAAATATCTATCACTGAAAAATGTCTTGAGGAAAGTCAAAGAAAAGGATTGGTAAGCAAGGGAGAATGACAGGAAAGGGATTTGAGGAGGTAGAAAGGACTCGCCATTAAGCACAAGAAAAGGGGCTGAACATTGCCAACATTGCAGTTGGCCAAAAAGGCTGTATGCATTTTTTTCTGTATATATTCAAGAAAAGGGCATACACTTTTTTAGCCAACCAAACAGGTGGGCACTGGAAATCAATACTACAAAAGATATCACTTCGCATCAGTCAGAAAAGCCATCCTCATAAAGTGTAAACACCAGAAATGCAGGACAGGGCAAGGAGAAGAGGGAGCCCTGTGAGGCTTATAGTGGAAATGTATATTGCCAACGGCCATTCTGGAGAAGTGTATTGTGTTTACTAAAGCATCTAAAAAATGAGCTACAGAGCATAGGGCACTTGCACTCATGGGCGTATATCTTGGGAAAAACAAAAATCGAGAGGACACAGGCACCCCAATGTTTACTGCCTCTCTGTTTAAAAGATCCTCGACTAGGATATAACTTAAATGTCTCTGGAGGGAAAAAATGGATAGAGATGTGGTACTTATGTAGAGTGGAATATTACTCAGCCTGGAAATCAATGAAATATGGCCAGTTGTAACAACTCCGGAGGAGTTACGTATGATCATTCTAAGTGACATAATTCAAAAAGAAAAAGACACATATCATAAGATATCACTTAAAGGTGGAATCCAAAATGGCTACACATGAAATAAATTACAAAACAAAAACATAGTCAAATATGTAGAAAACACGCGTAAGGCTGCTAAACGGGAAAGGTGGGGAGGGGTGAGGCATCATCCAGGAGGTTGAAATTAGCAAAGATACCATTCCAAATACCAAACTGATAATCAACAAGGCCTACACGGTAGCTAAAAGAACTGCACTCAGCACACTCAAGTCACCGGAAAAGAATATCTATGACTGGTAAGAATCTGAAAAAGAATTTATTGATGTCTCTCTGTACGTGAATCAAGTGGATGTACAGCAGCAAGAAACAGAGCTTTGAAAATCAGTTGTAACCAATATAGTAATAAATTGAAAAAAATAAACGACAGAGAGACAGAGAAAACCTCTTACAACTTTTCCTCAGGGACGGTGATGCAACATGGATTGAACACATCTAGACCCACAGCAGGATGAGACATAAGGCTGGAAACTGTTCGTGCTAAGAGAAATGTGAGGTTGGGTGAGGAAATGCACACCCTTTAAAGTAATACTACCTGGTACCCATTCAATGGGTCCCAAATCTGCAGGTTCAAGGAATCTTCCTACAGCTAAAACATGCATGGAAAACATGCATGGAAAACACCATGTGATCGGGAGATGTGTCTAAAATGCACCTCATTTATCCTCTCCTGGTGCTCCTGTTCATCATTCCAGCCACGTTACTTAGAATCTCCCCACTTAGAGAATCAGCACATTTAAACTTCTGTTTCACACATTTTGCAAATTGTGAGGAGGATGAACGGGAAGAGGGGGAACCAATGAGAGAATAGTTGTAGGGGTTTGGACGGGCACATGTCACTCTAATTTCCCATTAAGAGTAAGAATTAAAAAAAGGCTCAGCCCGCCTCGCCGGAGCCAAAATAGGGCCTGAAGCAATCCTGCGGCTTTGAGGCCAGCTCACAAAAGAGCAACTTAAAAAATGGAGCTCAGGGTCACTGCAATTCACAAACCTGCAGAGTTATAAATGAAAACTAACGTCCAAAAATATGTTGAGGTAAGGCAAAGAAGAGGATCTGAATGCAAGACAGAATTGCAAGAAACAGATTTCAAGAGATAGATTGGACTCGTCCTTAAAGTACATGAAAAGCGGCAGAATTTCGACAATGATGTAGTTGGCCCAAAAGGGAGTATGCGTTTTTTCCTGAATATATCCAGGAAAAAACGCATACGCACTTTATGGGCAACCAAGCAAGCAAGCAATGCAAATGTGCACAACAAAGAAATCTCATTTCCCACCGGTCAAAAGGGCCATCCGAAAAAATTGTAAAAACCAGAAATGCAGGACAGGCCATGGAGAACAGGGAGCCTTTATACGCTGATGGACAGTGTGTGAACTGCCGAGAGCCACTCTGGAGAAGTGTATGGTGGTTCCTAAATCATCTAAAAAACAGAGCTACAGAGCATAGGGCACTTCCAATCATGGAAGTATATCTAGGGAAGTCTAAAAATCAACAAGACACAAGCACACCACAGTTTAGGGCTACTCTGTTTACAAGAACCTCAACTTCAGTACACCTTAAATATCCCAGGAAAGAGAACAATGGATAAAGAAAATGTGGTACTTATGTACAATGGAATATCTCTTCACCATGAAATCAATGTAATAAGGCTAGTAGAAGGATAAAGAGTGGATTTAGGTCCGATAATACTACTTGAAATAAGTCAAACAGAAAAAGAAACATATCATAAGATATCACTTATAGAGGGAGGATAAATATGGCTGCACAAAAAATGAATTACAAAACAGAACAGTGTCTCACATTTAGAAAACACACTTATGTCAGCTTAAGGGGAAAGGAGAGGTGGGGTGATGCATAAAACCAGAGTTTGAAATTAGCACAGATACCGTTCAATAAACCAAATAGGTATTAGACAAGATCTACACCTTGCTCAATGAACTGGCCTCAACACACCCTATACACCGCAGAGAAATATATCTGAGTAATAAGAATCTTAAAACCCATGTATTGATATATCTCCATAAGGGAATCAAGTGTGTGCAGAGCGGCACAAACACAGCAGTGAAAATGAGCTAAACCCCATTATAGAAATAAATTTTAAAACCAAAACGCAGAAACAATGAAAGAGAGAAAAATTCTTACAAAATTCGCTCAGGGGCTGTGATGCAACCTGTAATGACCACATATAAACCCACAGCTGGATAAGACATAAGGCTGGACACTTGGGGCTGAGAGCATTGGTGAGCTTTGGTGAGCAACTGCCGAAAGTTTAATGCAATACTTCATACTACTCATTCCAAGGGTCCCAACACTCCAGGTTGAAGGGAATCTTCCTACAGCTAAACCATGCATGGGGAATCCAGCAGATGGTATACCATATGATCGGGAAAGGTTTCTAAAACGCACCTCATTTTCCTCTCCTGGGGCTCCGGATCAACATTCCAGCCACTTTACTAACAACATCTCCACATGGAGAGTCAATGCCTTTAAGTTCCGGTATCGCACAGTCTGCAGTTAGTGCGGAGGATGAATGGGAATAGGGGGAACCAGTGAGAAAATAGCTGTAGCGGTTTCAATGGGCACATGTCACTCTAATTTCACATCAGGAAGAAGAATTAAACAAAGGCAGAGCAAGGCGCCCCAGAAGAAGGATAGGGCCTGAAGAAATCCTGTGGATATGAGGCAAGATCACAAAAATAAGAGCTGAAAAATGGAGCTAAGGGCCACTGCAATTCAAAAACCTGCAGAGTTATAAAGGCCAACTATTTTCCAAACGTATATTGAGGTAAGGCTATGAAGAGGCACTGACAGCAAGGCAGAATTGCAGGAAACCGATTTCAAGAGGTAGACAGGAACTGCATTGAAAACATATGAAAAGACTCAGAACGTCGACAATGATGCACTTGGCCAAAAAGGGCGTATGCGTTTCTTCCTGAATATATTCAGGAAGAAACGCATACGCCCTTTCTGGCCAACCAAGCAAGCTTGCAAAGGAAATCTGCACTACAATGAAGTCTCACTGCCCCCCGGTCAAAAGGGCCATCTGAAAAAAGTGTAAAATCCAGAACGGCAGGACAGGCCATGGAGAACTGGGAGCCTTTTTGTGCTTATGGGCAGGATGTAACTTGCCAACAGCCACTCTGGAGAAGTGTATGGTGTTTCCTGAAACATCTAAAAAACAAAGCAACAGAGCCTAGGGCACTTCCACTTATGGTCCTATAGCTTAGTGAAATTAAAATCAAAAAGACACAGCCACCCCAAAGTTTGGAACGGCTCTGTTTACAAGAACCTCGTTTACGGTACAAGTTCAATATCGTAGAAAGCAAAAAATGGATAAAGAAGTTGTGGTACATACGTAGAATGGAATATCATTCAGCAATGAAATCTATGTCATCAGGCACGTAGCAGCATAATGAGTGGATTCAGGTATGATGATTCTAAGTGAAATAAGTCACACAGAAAAAGAAACATCATAAGATATCCCTAATACACGGAATGTAAACTTGGCTACCCAGGAAATGAATTACAAAACAGAACAGGGTCTCAAATGTAGAACCAACTTATGCTTGCTAAAGGGGAAAGGTGAGTTGGTGTGCTGCATAAAACAAGAGATTGAAATGAGCACAGATACCGTTCAATAAGCCAAATATGTAATAGACTAGAGCTACTCCTTGCTCAACGAAGTGGACTCAACACCACATATTAAACGCCTAAGAATATACCTGACTAGTAAGAATCTTAAAACCTATGGATTTATATGTCTCCGAAAGAGAATCAAGCGTGTTTACAGCGGCATAAACGCAGCAGTGATAGGATTGGTGAGGTTCGGTGAGCAAATGCAGACCCTTTGAAGTTATATTGCATGGTACCCATTCCATGGTTCTCAACTCTCCAGGTTTAAGGGATTCTTCCTTCAGCTAAAACATGCATGTGGAACCCAGAGTATGATCCACCGTGTGATTGGGAAACGTGTTCAAATGTGTCTCAGTTTTCATCCCCTGGTAATCGGGTGCAACATTCCAGACGCTTTACTAACACTCTCCCCCACTTGGAGAGTCAGTGCCTTTAACCTCCTGTTTGGCCCAGTTTGCAATTTCTGCGGAAAATAAACAGGAATAGGGAGAACCAATGAGAGACTAGCTGGAGGGTTATGGACGGGCAAATTTAACTCTCATTTCCCACCAAGAAGAGGAATTATCGAAAGGCTCAGCGAGCCATGCCGGAACCACACTAGGGCCTGAAGCAATCCTGCGGTGTTGCGGCCAGCTCACAAGAAAGCGAGTTGAAGAAAGGAGCTCAGAGGAACTGTAATTCACACAACTGCAGAGTTCTAAATGACAGCTATCGTCCAAAAATATATTGAAGTAAGGCTGCCAAGAGGACTTGAAAGCGGGGCAGAATTGCAGGAAACCGATTTCAGGTGGTAGACTGGAATTGCATGTAAAGCATAGGAAAAGAGGCAGAACGTCCACAATGATGCACTTGGCCAAAAAGGGCATCTGCGTTTTTTCCTGAATATACTCAGGAAAAAACGCATACGCCCTTTTTGGCCAACCAAGCAAGCTTGCAAAGGAAATCTGCACTACAATGAAGTCTCACTGCCCCCCGGTCAAAAGGGCCATCTGAAAAAAGTGTAAAATCCAAAAAGGCAGGACAGGCCAAGGAGAACTGGGAGCCTTGTTATGCTGATGGGCGGGATGTAAATTGCCAACAGCCACTCTGGAGAAGTGTATGGTGTTTCTTGAAACATCTAAGAAACAGAGCAACACAGCCTAAGGCACTTCCACTTATGGTCCTATAGATTAGGGAAATTAAAATCAAAAAGACACAGCCACCGCAATGTTTGGGATGGCTCTGTTTACAAGAACCTCGTTTACAATACAAGTTCAATATCACAGAAAGCGAAAAATGGATAAAGAAGTTGTGGTACTTACGTACAATGCAATATCACTCAGCAATGAAATGTATGTCATCAGGCCAGTAGCAGCATAATGAGTGGATTCAGGTACGATGATTCTAAGTGAAATAAGTCACACAGAAAAAGAAACATCATAAGATATCACTAATACACGGAATGTAAACTTGGTTACACAGGAACTGAATTACAAAACAGAATAGGGTCTCAAATGTAGAAAACCAACTTATGCTTGCTTAAGGGGAAAGGTGAGTTGGGGTGCTGCATAAAACCAGAGATAGAAATTAGCACAGATACCTTTCCATAAGCCAAATATGTAATAGGCAAGAGCTACTGCTTGCTCAACGAAGTGGACTCAACACCCCATATTAAACGCCTAAGAATATACCTGACTAGTAAGAATCTTAAAACCTATGGATTTATATGTCTCTGAAAGAGAATCAAGCATGTGTACAGCGGCATAAATGCAACAGTGATAGGATTGGTGAGGTTCGGTGAGCAAATGCAGACCCTTTGAAGTCATATTGCAGGGTTCCCATTCCATGGTTCTCAACTCTTCAGGTTTAAGGGATTCTTCCTTCAGCTAAAACATGCATGTGGAACCCAGAGTATGATCCAACGTGTGATCGGGAAACGTGTTCAAATATGTCTCAGTTTTCATCCCCTGGTACTCGGGTGCAACATTCCAGACGCTTTACTAACACTCTCCCCACTTGGAGAGTCAGTGCCTTTAACCTCCTGTTTGGCCCAGTTTGCAATTTCTGTGGAAAATGAACAGGAATAGGGAGAACAAATGAGAGACTAGCTGGAGGAGTCTGGACGGGCAAATTTAACTCTCATTTCCCACCAGGAAGAGGAATTAACCAAAGGTTCAGCGTGCCATGCCGGAACCACACTAGGGCCTGAAGCAATCCTGCGGTGTTGCGGCCAGCTCACAAGAAAGCGAGTTGAAGAAAGGAACTCAGGGGCCCTGTAATTCACAAACCTGCAGAGTTATAAATGACAGCTATCGTCCAAAAATATATTGAAGTAAGGCGGCCAAGAGGACTTGAAAGCGGGGCAGAATTGCAGGAAACCGATTTCAGGAGGTAGACTGGAATTGCATGTAAAGCATAGGAAAAGAGGCAGAACGTCCTCAATGATGCACTTGGCCAAAAAGGGCGTATGCGTTTTTTCCTGAATATACTCAGGAAAAAACGCAGACACCCTTTTTGGCCCACCAAGCAAGCTTGCAACGGAAATCTGCACTACAATGAAGTCTCACTGCCCCCCGTTCAAAAGGGCCATCTGAAAAAAGTGTAAAATCCAGAAAGGCAGGACAGGCCATGGAGAACTGGGAGCCTTATTATGCTGATGGGCGGGATATAAATTGCCAACAGCCACTCTGGAGAAGTGTATGGTGTTTCCTGAAACATCTAAAAAACAAGCAACAGAGCCTAGGGCACTTCCACTTATGGTCCTATAGATTAGGGAAATTAAAATCAAAAACACAGCCACCCCAAAGTTTGGGACAGCTCTGTTTACAAGAACCTCGTTTACGGTACAAGTTCAATATCGCAGAAAGCGAAAAATGGATAAAGAAGTTGTGGTACTTACGTACAATGCAATATCACTCAGCAATGAAATCTATGTCATCAGGCCAGTAGCAGCATAATGAGTGGATTCAGGTACGATGATTCTAAGTGAAATAAGTCACACAGAAAAAGAAACATCATAAGGTATCACTAATACACGGAATGTAAACTTGGCTACACAGGAACTGAATTACAAAACAGAACAGGGTCTCAAATGTAGAAAACCAACTTATGCTTGCTTAAGGGGAAAGGTGAGTTGGGGTGCTGCAGAAAACCAGAGATTGAAATTAACACAGATAGCTTTCCATAAGACAAATATGTAATAGACAAGAGCTACTCCTTGCTCAACGAAGCGGACTCAACACCCCATATTAAACGCCTAAGAATATACCTGACTAGTAAGAATCTTAAAACCTATGGATTTATATGCCTCCGAAAGTGAATCAAGCGTGTGTACAGCGGCATAAAGGCAGCAGTGAAAGGATTGGTGAGGTTCGGTGAGCAAATGAAGACCGTTTGAAGTCATATTGCATGGTACCCACTCCATGGTTCTCAACTCTCCAGGTTTAAGGGATTCTTCCTTCAGCTAAAACATGCATGTGGAACCCAGAGTATAATCCACCGTGTGATCGGGAAACGTGTTCAAATGTGTCTCAGTTTTCGTCTCCTGGTACTCGGGTGCAACATTCCAGACGTTTTACTAACACTCTCCCCACTTGGAGAGTCAGTGCCTTTAACCTCCTGTTTGGCCCAGTTTGCAATTTCTGCAGAAAAGGAATAGGAATAGGCAGAACGAATGAGAGACTAGCTGGAGGTGTCTGGACGGGCAAATTTAACTCTCATTTCCCACCAGGAAGAGGAATTAACCAAAGGCTCACTGAGATATGCCGGAACCACACTAGGGCCTGAAGCAATCCTGCGGTGTTGCGGCCAGCTCACAAGAAAGCGAGTTGAAGAAAGGAGCTCAGAGGCACTGTCATTCACAAACCTGCAGAGTTATACATGACAGCTATCGTCCAAAAATATATTGAAGTAAGGCTGCCAAGAGGACTTGAAATCGGGGAAGAATTGCAGGAAACCGATTTCAGGAGGTAGACTGGAATTGCATGTAAAGCATAGGAAAAGAGGCAGAACATCCACAATGATGCACTTGGCCAAAAAGGGCGTATGCGTTTTTTCCTGAATACATTCAGGAAAAAACGCATATGCACTTTTTGGCCAAGGAAGCAAGCTTGCAAAGGAAATCTCCACTACAATGAAGTCTCACTGCCCCCCGGTCAAAAGGGCCATCTGAAAAAAGTGTAAAATCCAGAAAGGCAGGACAGGCCATGGAGAACTGGGAGCCTTCTTATGCTGATGGGCGGGATGTAAATTGCCAACAGCCACTCTGGAGAAGTGTATGGTGTTTCCTGAAACATCTAAAAAACAAAGCAACAGAGCCTAGGGCACTTACACTTATGGTCCTATAGATTAGGGAAATTAAAATCAAAAAGACACAGCCACCCCAAAGTTTGGGACGGCTCTGTTTACAAGAACCTCATTTATGGTACAAGTTCAATATCGCAGAAAGCGAAAAATGGATAAAGAAGTTGTGGTACTTACGTACAATGCAATATCACTCAGCAATGAAATCTATGTCATCAGGCCAGTAGCAGCATAATGAGTGGATTTAGGTGCGATGATTCTAAGAGAAATAAGTCAAACAGAAAAAGAAACATCATAAGTTATCACTAATACACGGAATGTAAACTTGGCTACACAGGAACTGAAGTACAAAACAGGATAGGTTCTCAAATGTAGAAAACCAACTTATGCTTGCTTAAGGGGAAAGGTGAGTTGGGGTGCTGCATAAAACCAGAGATTGAAATTAGCACAGATACCTTTCCATAAGCCAAATATGTAATAGACAAGACCTACTCCTTGCTCAACGAAGTGGACTCAACACCCCATATTAAACGCCTAAGAATATACCTGACTAGTAAGAATCTTAAAACCTATGGATTTATATGTCTCCGAAAGAGAATCAAGCGTGTGTACAGCGGCATAAACGCAGCAGTGATAGGATTGGTGAGGTTCGGTGAGCAAATGCAGACCCTTTGAAGTCATACTGCATGGTACCCATTCCATGGTTCTCAACTCTCCTGGATTAAAGGATTCTTCCTTCAGCTAAAACATGCATGTGGAACCCAGAGTATGATCCACCGTGTGATCGGGAAACGTGTTCAAATATGTCTCAGTTTTCATCCCCTGATACTCGGGTGCAACAATCCAGACGCTTTACTAACACTCTCCCCACTTGGAGAGTCAGTGCCTTTAACCTCCTATTTGGCCCAATTTGCAAATTCTGCTGAAGATGAACAGGAATAGGGAGAACCAATGAGAGACTAGCTGGAGGTGTCTGGACGGGCAAATTTAACTCTCATTTCCCACCAGGAAGAGGAATTAACCAAAGGCTCAGCGAGCCATGCCGGAACCACACTAGGGCCTGAAGCAATTCTGCGGTGTTGCGGCCAGCTCACAAGAAAGCGAGTTGAAGAAAGGAGCTCAGGGGCACTGTAATTCACAAACCTGCAGAGTTATAAATGACAGCTATCATCCAAAAATATATTGAAGTAAGGCTGCCAAGAGGACTTGAAAGCGGGGCAGAATTGCAGGAAACCGATTTCAGGAGGTAGACTGGAATTGCATGTAAAGCATAGGAAAAGAGGCAGAACGTCCACAATGATGCACTTGGCCAAAAAGGACATATGCGTTTTTTCCTGAATATATTCAGGAAAAAACGCATACGCCCTTTTTGGCCAACCAAGCAAGCTTGCAAAGGAAATCTGCACTACAATGAAGTCTCACTGCCCCCCGGTCAAAAGGGCCATCTGAAAAACGTGTAAAATCCAGAAAGGCAGGACAGGCCATGGAGAACTGGGAGCCTAGTTAGACTGATGGGCGGGATGTAAATTGCCAACAGCCACTCTGGAGAAGTGTATGGTGTTTCCTGAAACATCTAAAAAACAAAGCAACAGAGCCTAGGGCACTTCCACTTATGGTCCTATAGATTAGGGAAATTAAAATCAAAAAGACACAGCCACCCCAAAGTTTGGAACGGCTCTGTTTACAAGAACCTCGTTTACGGTACAAGTTCAATATCGCAGAAAGCGAAAAATGGATAAAGAAGTTGTGGTACTTACGTACAATGCAATATCACTCAGCAATGAAATCTATGTCATCAGGCCAGTAGCAGCATAATGAGTGGATTCAGGTACGATGATTGTAAGTGAAATAAGTCACACAGAAAAAGAAACATCATAAGATATCACTAATACACGGAATGTAAACTTGCCTACACAGGAACTGAATTACAAAACAGAATAGGGTCTCAAATGTAGAAAACCAACTTATGCTTGCTTAAGGGGAAAGGTGAGTTGGGGTGCTGCATAAAACCAGAGATTGAAATTAGCACAGATACCTTTCCATAAGCCAAATATGTAATAGACAAGACCTACTCCTTGCTCAACGAAGTGGACTCAACACCCCATATTAAACGCCTAAGAATATACCTGACTAGTAAGAATCTTAAAACCTATGGATTTATATGTCTCCGAAAGAGAATCAAGCGTGTGTACAGCGGCATAAACGCAGCAGTGATAGGATTGGTGAGGTTCGGTGAGCAAATGCAGACCCTTTGAAGTCATACTGCATGGTACCCATTCCATGGTTCTCAACTCTCCTGGATTAAAGGATTCTTCCTTCAGCTAAAACATGCATGTGGAACCCAGAGTATGATCCACCGTGTGATCGGGAAACGTGTTCAAATATGTCTCAGTTTTCATCCCCTGATACTCGGGTGCAACAATCCAGACGCTTTACTAACACTCTCCCCACTTGGAGAGTCAGTGCCTTTAACCTCCTATTTGGCCCAATTTGCAAATTCTGCTGAAGATGAACAGGAATAGGGAGAACCAATGAGAGACTAGCTGGAGGTGTCTGGACGGGCAAATTTAACTCTCATTTCCCACCAGGAAGAGGAATTAACCAAAGGCTCAGCGAGCCATGCCGGAACCACACTAGGGCCTGAAGCAATTCTGCGGTGTTGCGGCCAGCTCACAAGAAAGCGAGTTGAAGAAAGGAGCTCAGGGGCACTGTAATTCACAAACCTGCAGAGTTATAAATGACAGCTATCATCCAAAAATATATTGAAGTAAGGCTGCCAAGAGGACTTGAAAGCGGGGCAGAATTGCAGGAAACCGATTTCAGGAGGTAGACTGGAATTGCATGTAAAGCATAGGAAAAGAGGCAGAACGTCCACAATGATGCACTTGGCCAAAAAGGACATATGCGTTTTTTCCTGAATATATTCAGGAAAAAACGCATACGCCCTTTTTGGCCAACCAAGCAAGCTTGCAAAGGAAATCTGCACTACAATGAAGTCTCACTGCCCCCCGGTCAAAAGGGCCATCTGAAAAACGTGTAAAATCCAGAAAGGCAGGACAGGCCATGGAGAACTGGGAGCCTAGTTAGACTGATGGGCGGGATGTAAATTGCCAACAGCCACTCTGGAGAAGTGTATGGTGTTTCCTGAAACATCTAAAAAACAAAGCAACAGAGCCTAGGGCACTTCCACTTATGGTCCTATAGATTAGGGAAATTAAAATCAAAAAGACACAGCCACCCCAAAGTTTGGAACGGCTCTGTTTACAAGAACCTCGTTTACGGTACAAGTTCAATATCGCAGAAAGCGAAAAATGGATAAAGAAGTTGTGGTACTTACGTACAATGCAATATCACTCAGCAATGAAATCTATGTCATCAGGCCAGTAGCAGCATAATGAGTGGATTCAGGTACGATGATTGTAAGTGAAATAAGTCACACAGAAAAAGAAACATCATAAGATATCACTAATACACGGAATGTAAACTTGCCTACACAGGAACTGAATTACAAAACAGAATAGGGTCTCAAATGTAGAAAACCAACTTATGCTTGCTTAAGGGGAAAGGTGAGTTGGGGTGCTGCATAAAACCAGAGATTGAAATTAGCACAGATACCTTTCCATAAGCCAAATATGTAATAGACAAGAGCTACTGCTTGCTCAACGAAGTGGACTCAACACCCCATATTAAACGCCTAAGAATATACCTGACTAGTAAGAATCTTAAAACCTATGGATTTATATGTCTCCGAAAGAGAACCAAGCGTGTGTACAGCGGCATAAACGCAGCAGTGATAGGATTGGTGAGGTTCGGTGAGCAAATGCAGACCCTTTGAAGTCATATTGCATGGTACCCATTCCATGGTTCTCAACTCTCCAGGTTTAAGGGATTCTTCCTTCAGCTAAAACATGCATGTGGAACCCAGAGTATGATCCACCGTGTGATCGGGAAACGTGTTCAAATGTGTCTCAGATTTCGTCCCCTGGTACTCGGGTGCAACATTCCAGACACTTTACTAACACTCTCCCCACTTGGAGAGTCAGTGCCTTTAACCTCCTGTTTGGCCCAATTTGCAAATTCTGCTGAAGATGAACAGGAATAGGGAGAACCAATGAGAGACTAGCTGGAGGTGTCTGGACGGGCAAATTTAACTCTCATTTCCCACCAGGAAGAGGAATTAACCAAAGGCTCAGCGAGCCATGCCGGAACCACACTAGGGCCTGAAGCAATCCTGCGGTGTTGCGGCCAGCTCACAAGAAAGCGAGTTGAAGAAAGGAGCTCAGGGGCACTGTAATTCACAAACCTGCAGAGTTAAAAATGACAGCTATCGTCCAAAAATATATTGAAGTAAGGCTGCCAAGAGGACTTGAAAGCGGGGCAGAATTGCAGGAAACCGATTTCAGGAGGTAGACTGGAATTGCATGTAAAGCATAGGAAAAGAGGCAGAACGTCCACAATGATGCACTTGGCCAAAAAGGGCGTATGCGTTTTTTCCTGAATATACTCAGGAAAAAACGCAGACACCCTTTTTGGCCAACCAAGCAAGCTTGTAAAGGAAATCTGCACTACAATGAAGTCTCACTGCCCCCCGTTCAAAAGGGCCATCTGAAAAAAGTGTAAAATCCAGAAAGGCAGGACAGGCCATGGAGAACTGGGAGCCTTCTTATGCTGATGGGCGGGATGTAAATTGCCAACAGCCACTCTGGAGAAGTGTATGGTGTTTCCTGAAACATCTAAAAAACAAGCAACAGCGCCTAGGGCACTTCCACTTATGGTCCTATAGATTAGGGAAATTAAAATGAAAAAGACACAGCCACCCCAAAGTTTGGGACAGCTCTGTTTACAAGAACCTCGTTTACGGTACAAGTTCAATATCGCAGAATGAGAAAAATGGATAAAAAAGTTGTGGTACTTACGTACAATGCAATATCACTCAGGAATGAAATCTATGTCATCAGGCCCGTAGCAGCATAATGAGTGGATTCAGGTACGATGATTCTAATTGAAATAAGTCACACAGAAAAAGAAACATCATAAGATATCACTAATACACGGAATGTAAACTTGGCTACACAGGAACTGAATTACAAAACAGAATAGGGTCTCAAATGTAGAAAATCAACTTATGCTTGCTTAAGCGGAAAGGTGAGTTGGGGTGCTGCATAAAACCAGAGATTGAAATTAGCACAGATACCTTTCAATAAGCCAAATATGTAATAGGCAAGAGCTACTGCTTGCTCAACGAAGTGGACTCAACACCCCATATTAAACGCCTAAGAATATACCTGACTAGTAAGAATCTTAAAACCTATGGATTTATATGTCTCCAAAACAGAATCAAGCGTGTGTACAGCGGCATAAACGCAACAGTGATAGGATTGATGATGATTGGTGACCAAATGCAGACCCTTTGATGTCGTATTGCATGGTACCCATTCCATGGGTCTCAACTCTCCAGGTTTAAGGGATTCTTCCTTCAGCTAAAACATGCATGTGGAACCCAGAGTATGATCCACCGTGTGATCGGGAAACGTGTTCAAATGTGTCTCAGTTTTCGTCCCCTGGTACTCGGGTGCAACATTCCAGATGCTTTACGAACACTCTCCCCACTTGGAGAGTCAGTGCCTTTAACCTCCTGTTTGGCCCAGTTTGCAATTTCTGCGGAAAATGAACAGGAATAGGGAGAACCAATGACAGACTAGCTGGGGGTGTCTGGACGGGCAAATTTAACTCTCATTTCCCACCAGGAAGAGGAATTAACCAAAGGCTCAGCGTGCCATGCCGGAACCACACTAGGGCCTGAAGCAATCCTGCGGTGTTGCGGATAGCTCACAAGAAAGTGAGTTGAAGAAAGGAGCTCAGGGGCCCTGTAATTCACAAACCTGCAGAGTTATAAATGACAGCTATCGTCCAAAAATATATTGAAGTAAGGCTGCCAAGAGGACTTGAAAGCGGGGCAGAATTGCAGGAAACCGATTTCAGGAGGTAGACTGGAATTGCATGTAAAGCATAGGAAAAGAGGCAGAACGTCCTCAATGATGCACTTGGCCAAAAAGGGCGTATGCGTTTTTTCCTGAATATACTCAGGAAAAAACGCAGACACCCTTTTTGGCCCACCAAGCAAGCTTGCAAAGGAAATCTGCACTACAATGAAGTCTCACTGCCCCCCGTTCAAAAGGGCCGTCTGAAAAAAGTGTAAAATCCAGAAAGGCAGGACAGGCCATGGAGAACTGGGAGCCTTCTTATGCTGATGGGCGGGATGTAAATTGCCAACAGCCACTCTGGAGAAGTGTATGGTGTTTCCTGAAACATCTAAAAAACAAGCAACAGAGCCTAGGGCACTTCCACTTATGGTCCCATAGCTTAGGGAAATTAAAATCAAAAAGACACAGCCACCCCAAAGTTTGGGACGGCTCTGTTTACAAGAACCTCGTTTACGGTACAAGTTCAATATCACAGAAAGCGAAAAATGGATAAAGAAGTTGTGGTACTTACGTACAATGCAATATCACTCAGCAATGAAATCTATGTCATCAGGCCAGTAGCAGCATAATGAGTGGATTCAGGTACGATGATTCTAAGTGAAATAAGTCACACAGAAAAAGAAACATCATAAGATATCACTAATACACGGAATTTAAACTTGCCTACACAGGAACTGAATTACAAAACAGAATAGGGTCTCAAATGTAGAAAACCAACTTATGCTTGCTTAAGGGGAAAGGTGAGTTGGGGTGCTGCATAAAACCAGAGATTGAAATTAGCACAGATACCTTTCCATAAGCCAAATATGTAATAGACAAGAGCTACTGCTTGCTCAACGAAGTGGACTCAACACCCCATATTAAACGCCTAAGAATATACCTGACTACTAAGAATCTTAAAACCTATGGATTGATATGTCTACGAAAGAGAATCAAGCGTGTGTAGAGCGGCATAAACGCAGCAGTGATAGGATTGGTGAGGTTCGGTGAGCAAAAGCAGACCCTTTGAAGTCATATTTCATGGTACCCATTCCATGGTTCTCAACTCTCCAGGTTTAAGGGATTCTTCCTTCAGATAAAACATGCATGTGGAACCCAGAGTATGATCCACCGTGTGATCGGGAAACGTGTTCAAATGTGTCTCAGTTTTCGTCCCCTGGTACTCGGGTGCAACATTCCAGATGCTTTACTAACACTCTCCCCACTTGGAGAGTCAGTGCCTTTAACCTCCTGTTTGGCCCAGTTTGCAATTTCTGCGGAAAATGAACAGGAATAGGGAGAACCAATGAGAGACTAGCTGGAGGTGTCTGGACGGGCAAATTTTACTCTCATTTCCCATCAGGAAGAGGAATTAACCTAACGCTCTGCGAGTCATGCCAGAACCACACTAGGGCCTGAAGCAATCCTGCGGTGTTGCGGCCAGCTCACAAGAAAGCGAGTTGAAGAAAGGAGCTCAGGGGCACTGTAATTCACAAACCTGCAGAGTTATAAATGAGAGCTATCGTCCAAAAATATATTGAAGTAAGGCTGCCAAGAGGACTTGAAAGCGGGGCAGAATTGCAGGAAACCGATTTTAGGAGGTAGACTGGAATTGCATGTAAAGCATAGGAAAAGAGGCAGAACGTCCACAATGATGCACTTGGCCAAAAAGGGCGTATGCGTTTTTTCCTGAATATATTCAGGAAAAAACGCATATGCCCTTTTTGGCCAACCAAGCAAGCTTGCAAAGGAAATCTGCACTACAATGAAGTCTCACTGCCCCCCGGTCAAAAGGGCCATCTGAAAAAAGTGTAAAATCCAGAAAGGCAGGACAGGCCATGGAGAACTGGGAGCTTAGTTAGACTGATGGGCGGGATGTAAATTGCCAACAGCCACTCTGGAGAAGTGTATGGTGTTTCCGGAAACATCTAAAAAACAAAGCAACAGAGCCTAGGGCACTTCCACTTATGGTCCTATAGATTAGGGAAATTAAAATCAAAAAGACACAGCCACCCCAAAGTTTGGGACGGCTCTGTTTACAAGAACCTCGTTTCCGGTACAAATTCAATATCGCAGAAAGCGAAAAATGGATAAAGAAGTTGTGGTACTTACGTACAATGCAATATCACTCAGCAATGAAATCTATGTCATCAGGCCAGTAGCAGCATAATGAGTGGATTCAGGTACGATGATTCTAAGTGAAATAAGTCACACAGAAAAAGAAACATCATAAGATATCACTAATACACGGAATGTAAAGTTGGCTACACAGGAACTGAATTACAAAACAGAATAGGGTCTCAAATGTAGAAAACCAACTTATGCTTGCTTAAGGGGAAAGGTGAGTTGGGGTGCTGCATAAAACCAGAGATTGAAATTAGCACAGATACCTTTCCATAAGCCAAATATGTAATAGACAAGAGCTACTGCTTGCTCAACGAAGTGGACTCAACACCCCATATTAAACGCCTAAAAATATACCTGACTAGTAAGAATCTTAAAACCTATGGATTGATATGTCTCCGAAAGAGAATCAAGCGTGTGTACAGCGGCATAAACGCAGCAGTGATAGGATTGGTGAGGTTCGGTGAGCAAATGCAGACCCTTTGAAGTCATATTGCATGGTACCCATTCCATGGTTCTCAACTCTCCAGGTTTAAGGGATTCTTCCTTCAGATAAAACATGCATGTGGAACCCAGAGTATGATCCACCGTGTGATCGGGAAACGTGTTCAAATGTGTCTCAGTTTTCGTCCCCTGGTACTCGGGTGCAACATTCCAGATGCTTTACTAACACTCTCCCCACTTGGAGAGTCAGTGCCTTTAACCTCCTGTTTGGCCCAGTTTGCAATTTCTTCGGAAAATGAACAGGAATAGGGAGAACCAATGAGAGACTAGCTGGAGGTGTCTGGACGGGCAAATTTTACTCTCATTTCCCACCAGGAAGAGGAATTAACCAAAGGCTCAGCCTGCCGTGCCGGAACCACACTAGGGCCTGAAGCAATCCTGCGGTGTTGCGGCCAGCTCAAGAGAAAGCGAGTTGAAGAAAGGAGCTCAGGGGCACTGTCATTCACAAACCTGCAGAGTTATAAATGACAGCTATCGTCCAAAAATATATTGAAGTAAGGCTGCCAAGAGGACTTGAAAGCGGGGCAGAATTGCAGGAAACCGATTTCAGGAGGTAGACTGGAATTGCATGTAAAGCATAGGAAAAGAGGCAGAACGTCCACAATGATGCACTTGGCCAAAAAGGACGTATGCGTTTTTTCCTGAATATATTCAGGAAAAAACGCATACGCCCTTTTTGGCCAACCAAGCAAGCTTGCAAAGGAAATCTGCACTACAATGAAGTCTCACTGCCCCCCGGTCAAAAGGGCCATCTGAAAAAAGTGTAAAATCCAGAAAGGCAGGACAGGCCATGGAGAACTGGGAGCCTAGTTAGACTGATGGGCGGGATGTAAATTGCCAACAGCCACTCTGGAGAAGTGTATGGTGTTTCCTGAAACATCTAAAAAACAAAGCAACAGAGCCTAGGGCACTTCCACTTATGGTCCTATAGATTAGGGAAACTAAAATCAAAAAGACACAGCCACCCCAAAGTTTGGAACGGCTCTGTTTACAAGAACCTCGGTTACGGTACAAGTTCAATATCGCAGAAAGCAAAAAATGGATAAAGAAGTTGTGGTACTTACGTACAATGCAATATCACTCAGCAATGAAATCTATGTCATCAGGCCAGTAGCAGCATAATGAGTGGATTCAGGTACGATGATTCTAATTGAAATAAGTCACACAGAAAAAGAAACATCATAAGATATCACTAATACACGGAATGTAAACTTGCCTACACAGGAACTGAATTACAAAACAGAATAGGGTCTCAAATGTAGAAAACCAACTTATGCTTGCTTAAGGGGAAAGGTGAGTTGGGGTGCTGCATAAAACCAGAGATTGAAATTAGCACAGATACCTTTCCATAAGCCAAATATGTAATAGACAAGAGCTACTGCTTGCTCAACGAAGTGGACTCAACACCCCATATTAAACGCCTAAAAATATACCTGACTAGTAAGAATCTTAAAACCTATGGATTGATATGTCTCCGAAAGAGAATCAAGCGTGTGTACAGCGGCATAAACGCAGCAGTGATAGGATTGGTGAGGTTCGGTGAGCAAATGCAGACCCTTTGAAGTCATATTGCATGTTACCCATTCCATGGTTCTCAACTCTCCAGGTTTAAGGGATTCTTCCTTCAGATAAAACATGCATGTGGAACCCAGAGTATGATCCACCGTGTGATCGGGAAACGTGTTCAAATGTGTCTCAGTTTTCGTCCCCTGGTACTCGGGTGCAACATTCCAGATGCTTTACTAACACTCTCCCCACTTGGAGAGTCAGTGCCTTTAACCTCCTGTTTGGCCCAGTTTGCAATTTCTTCGGAAAATGAACAGGAACAGGGAGAATCAATGAGAGACTAGCTGGAGGTGTCTGGACGGGCAAATTTTACTCTCATTTCCCACCAGGAAGAGGAATTAACCAAGGGCTCAGCCTGCCGTGCCGGAACCACACTAGGGCCTGAAGCAATCCTGCGGTGTTGCGGCCAGCTCACAAGAAAGCGAGTTGAAGAAAGGAGCTCAGGGGCACTGTAATTCACACACCTGCAGAGTTATAAATGACAGCTATCGTCCAAAAATATATTGAAGTAAGGCTGCCAAGAGGACTTGAAAGCGGGGCAGAATTGCAGGAAACCGATTTCAGGAGGTAGACTGGAATTGCATGTAAAGCATAGAAAAAGAGGCAGAACGTCCACAATGATGCACTTGGCCAAAAAGGGCGTATGCGTTTTTTCCTGAATATATTCAGGAAAAAACGCATACGCCCTTTTTGGCCAACCAAGCAAGCTTGCAAAGGAAATCTGCACTACAATGAAGTCTCACTGCCCCCCGGTCAGAAGGGTCATCTGAAAAAAGTGTAAAACCCAGAAAGGCAGGACAGGCCATGGAGAACTGGGAGCCTAGTTAGGCTGATGGGCGGGATGTAAATTGCCAACAGCCACTCTGGAGAAGTGTATGGTGTTTCCTGAAACATCTAAAAAACAAAGCAACAGAGCCTAGGGCACTTCCACTTATGGTCCTATAGCTTAGGGAAATTAAAATCAAAAAGACACAGCCACCCCAAAATTTGGGACGGCTCTGTTTACAGGAACCTCATTTACGGTACAAGTTCAATATCACAGAAAGCGAAAAATGGATAAAGAAGTTGTGGTACTAACGTACAATGCAATATCACTCAGCAAATAAATCTATGTCATCAGGCCCATAGCAGCATAATGAGTGGATTCAGGTATGATGATTCTAAGTGAAATAAGTCACACAAAAAAACAAACATCATAATATATCACTAATACACGGAATGTAAACTTGGCTACACAGGAACTGAATTACAAAACAGAATAGGGTCTCAAATGTAGAAAACCAACTTATGCTTGCTTAAGGGGAAAGGTGAGTTGGGGTGCTGCATAAAACCAGAGATTGAAATTAGCACAGATACCTTTCCATAAGCCAAATATGTAATAGACAAGAGCTACTGCTTGCTCAACGAAGTGGACTCAACACCCCATATTAAACGCCTAAGAATATACCTGACTAGTAAGAATCTTAAAACCTATGGATTTATATGTCTCCGAAAGAGAATCAAGCGTGTGTACAGCGGCATAAACGCAGCAGTGATAGGATTGGTGAGGTTCGGTGAGCAAATGCAGACCCTTTGAAGTCATATTGCATGGTACCCATTCCATGGTTCTCAACTCTCCAGGTTTAAGGGATTCTTCCTTCAGCTAAAACATGCATGTGGAACCCAGAATATGATCCACCGAGTGATCGGGAAACGTGTTCAAATGTGTCTCAGGTTTCTTCCCCTTGTACTCGGGTGCAACATTCCAGACGCTTTACTAACACTCTCCCCACTTGGAGAGTCAGTGCCTTTAACCTCCTGTTTGGCCCCGTTTGCAATTTCTGTGGAAAATGAACAGGAATAGGGAGAACCAATGAGAGACTAGCTGGAGGTGTCTGGACGGGCAAATTTAACTCTCATTTCCCACCAGGAAGAGGAATTAACCAAAGGCTCAGCGTGCCATGCCGGTACCACACTAGGGCCTGAAGCAATCCTGCAGTGTTGCGGCCAGCTCACAGGAAAGCGAGTTGAAGAAAGGAACTCAGGGGCCCTGTAATTCACAAACCTGCAGAGTTATAAATGAAAGCTATCGTCCAAAAATATATTGAAGTAAGGCTGCCAAGAGGACTTGAAAGTGGGGCAGAATTGCAGGAAACCGAATTCAGGAGGTAGACTGGAATTGCATGAAAAGCATAGGAAAAGAGGCAGAACGTCCACAATGATGCACTTGGCCAAAAAGGGCGTATGCGTTTTTTCCTGAATATATTCAGGAAAAAACGCATATGCCCTTTTTGGCCAACCAAGCAAGCTTGCAAAGGAAATCTGCACTACAATGAAGTCTCACAGCTCCCCGGTCAAAAGGGCAATCTGAAAAAAGTGTAAAATCCAAAAAGGCAGGACAGGCCATGGAGAACTGGGAGTTTTGTTATGCCAATGGGCGTGATGTAAATTGCCAACAGCCACTCTGGAGAAGTGTATGGTGTTTCCTGAAACATCTAAAAAACAAAGCAACAGAGCCTAGGGCACTTCCACTTATGGTCCTATAGCTTAGGGAAATTAAAATCAAAAAGACACAGCCACCCCAAAGTTTGGGATGGCTCTGTTTACAAAAACCTCATTTACGGTACAAGTTCAATATCGCAGAAAGCGAAAAATGGATAAAGAAGTTGTGGTACTTACGTACAATGCAATATCACTCAGCAAAGAAATCTATGTCATCAGGCCAGTAGCAGCATAATGAGTGTATTCAGGTACGATGATTCTAAGTGAAATAAGTCACACAGAAAAAGAAACATCATAAGATATCACTAATACACAGAATGTAAACTTGTCTACATAGGAACTGAATTACAAAACACAATAGGGTCTCAAATGTAGAAAACCAACTTATGCTTGCTTAAGGGGAAAGGTGAGTTGGGGTGCTGCATAAAACCAGAGATTGAAATTAACACAGATACCTTTCCATAAGATAAATATGTAATAGACAAGAGCTACTGCTTGCTCAACGAAGGGGACTCAACACCCCATATTAAACGCCTAAGAATATACCTGACTAGTAAGAATCTTAAAACCTATGGATATATATGTCTCCGAAAGAGAATCAAGTGTGTGTACAGCGGCATAAACGCAGCAGTGATAGGATTGGTGAGGATCGGTGAGCAAATGAAAACCCTTTGAAGTCATATTGCATGGTACCCATTCCATGGTTCTCAACTCTCCAGGTTTAAGGGATTCTTCCTTCAGGTAAAACATGCATGAGGAACCCAGAGTATGATACAACGTGTGATCGGGAAACGTGTTCAAATCTGTCTCAGTTTTCGTCCCCTGGTACTCGGGTGCAACATTCCAGACGCTTTACTAACACTCTCCCCACTTGGAGAGTCAGTGCCTTTAACCTCCTGTTTGGCCCAGTTTGCAATTTCTGCGGAAAATGAACAGGAATAGGGAGAACACATGAGAGACTAGCTGGAGGTGTCTGGACGGGCAAATTTAACTCTCATTTCCCACCAAGAAGAGGAATTAACCAAAGGCTCAGCGAGCCATGCCGGAACCACACTAGGGCCTGAAACAATCCTGCGGTGTTGTGGCCAGCTCACAAGAAAGCGAGTTGAAGAAAGGAGCTCAGGGGCCCTGTAATTCACAAACCTGCAGAGTTATACATGACAGCTATCGTCCAAAAATATATTGAAGTAAGGCTGCCAAGAGGACTTGAAAGCGGGTCAGAATTGCAGGAAACCGATTTCAGGAGGTAGACTGGAATTGCATGTAAAGCATAGGAATAGAGGCAGAACGTCCACAATGATGCACTTGGCCAAAAAGGGCGTATTCTTTTTTTCCTGAATATATTCAGGAAAAAACGTATACGCCCTTTTTGGCCAACCAAGCAAGCTTGCAAAGGAAATCTGCACTACAATGAAGTCTCACTGCCCCCCGGTCAAAAGGGCCATCTGAAAAAAGTGTAAAATCCAGAAAGGCAGGACAGGCCATGGAGAACTGGGAGCCTAGTTAGACTGATGGGCGGGATGTAAATTGCCAACAGCCACTCTGGAGAAGTGTATGGTGTTTCCTGAAACATCTAAAAAACAAAGCAACAGAGCCTAGGGCACTTCCACTTATGGTCCTATAGATTAGGGAAACTAAAATCAAAAAGACACAGCCACCCCAAAGTTTGGAACGGCTCTGTTTACAAGAACCTCGGTTACGGTACAAGTTCAATATCGCAGAAAGCAAAAAATGGATAAAGAAGTTGTGGTACTTACGTACAATGCAATATCACTCAGCAATGAAATCTATGTCATCAGGCCAGTAGCAGCATAATGAGTGGATTCAGGTACGATGATTCTAAGTGAAATAAGTCACACAGAAAAAGAAACATCATAAGATATCACTAATACACGGAATGTAAACTTGCCTACACAGGAACTGAATTACAAAACAGAATAGGGTCTCAAATGTAGAAAACCAACTTATGCTTGCTTAAGGGGAAAGGTGAGTTGGGGTGCTGCATAAAACCAGAGATTGAAATTAGCACAGATACCTTTCCATAAGCCAAATATGTAATAGACAAGAGCTACTGCTTGCTCAACGAAGTGGACTCAACACCCCATATTAAACGCCTAAAAATATACCTGACTAGTAAGAATCTTAAAACCTATGGATTGATATGTCTCCGAAAGAGAATCAAGCATGTGTACAGCGGCATAAACGCAGCAGTGATAGGATTGGTGAGGTTCGGTGAGCAAATGCAGACCCTTTGAAGTCATATTGCATGGTACCCATTCCATGGTTCTCAACTCTCCAGGTTTAAGGGATTCTTCCTTCAGATAAAACATGCATGTGGAACCCAGAGTATGATCCACCGTGTGATCGGGAAACGTGTTCAAATGTGTCTCAGTTTTCGTCCCCTGGTACTCGGGTGCAACATTCCAGATGCTTTACTAACACTCTCCCCACTTGGAGAGTCAGTGCCTTTAACCTCCTGTTTGGCCCAGTTTGCAATTTCTTCGGAAAATGAACAGGAACAGGGAGAATCAATGAGAGACTAGCTGGAGGTGTCTGGACGGGCAAATTTTACTCTCATTTCCCACCAGGAAGAGGAATTAACCAAGGGCTCAGCCTGCCGTGCCGGAACCACACTAGGGCCTGAAGCAATCCTGCGGTGTTGCGGCCAGCTCACAAGAAAGCGAGTTGAAGAAAGGAGCTCAGGGGCACTGTAATTCACACACCTGCAGAGTTATACATGACAGCTATCGTCCAAAAATATATTGAAGTAAGGCTGCCAAGAGGACTTGAAAGCGGGGCAGAATTGCAGGAAACCGATTTCAGGAGGTAGACTGGAATTGCATGTAAAGCATAGAAAAAGAGGCAGAACGTCCACAATGATGCACTTGGCCAAAAAGGGCGTATGCGTTTTTTCCTGAATATATTCAGGAAAAAACGCATACGCACTTTTTGGCCAACCAAGCAAGCTTGCAAAGGAAATCTGCACTACAATGAAGTCTCACTGACCCCCGGTCAGAAGGGTCATCTGAAAAAAGTGTAAAACCCAGAAAGGCAGGACAGGCCATGGAGAACTGGGAGCCTAGTTAGGCTGATGGGCGGGATGTAAATTGCCAACAGCCACTCTGGAGAAGTGTATGGTGTTTCCTGAAACATCTAAAAAACAAAGCAACAGAGCCTAGGGCACTTCCACTTATGGTCCTATAGCTTAGGGAAATTAAAATCAAAAAGACACAGCCACCCCAAAATTTGGGACGGCTCTGTTTACAGGAACCTCATTTACGGTACAAGTTCAATATCACAGAAAGCGAAAAATGGATAAAGAAGTTGTGGTACTAACGTACAATGCAATATCACTCAGCAAATAAATCTATGTCATCAGGCCCATAGCAGCATAATGAGTGGATTCAGGTATGATGATTCTAAGTGAAATAAGTCACACAAAAAAACAAACATCATAAGATATCACTAATACACGGAATGTAAACTTGGTTACACAGGAACTGAATTACAAAACAGAATAGGGTCTCAAATGTAGAAAACCAACTTATGCTTGCTTAAGGGGAAAGGTGAGTTGGGGTGCTGCATAAAACCAGAGATTGAAATTAGCACAGATACCTTTCCATAAGCCAAATATGTAATAGACAAGAGCTACTGCTTGCTCAACGAAGTGGACTCAACACCCCATATTAAACGCCTAAGAATATACCTGACTAGTAAGAATCTTAAAACCTATGGATTTATATGTCTCCGAAAGAGAATCAAGCATGTGTACAGCGGCATAAACGCAGCAGTGATAAGATTGGTGAGGTTCGGTGAGCAAATGCAGACCCTTTGAAGTCATATTGCATGGTACCCATTCCATGGTTCTCAACTCTCCAGGTTTAAGGGATTCTTCCTTCAGCTAAAACATGCATGTGGAACCCAGAATATGATCCACCGAGTGATCGGGAAACGTGTTAAAATGTGTCTCAGGTTTCTTCCCCTTGTACTCGGGTGCAACATTCCAGACGCTTTACTAACACTCTCCCCACTTGGAGAGTCAGTGCCTTTAACCTCCTGTTTGGCCCCGTTTGCAATTTCTGTGGAAAATGAACAGGAATAGGGAGAACCAATGAGAGACTAGCTGGAGGTGTCTGGACGGGCAAATTTAACTCTCATTTCCCACCAGGAAGAGGAATTAACCAAAGGCTCAGCGTGCCATGCCGGTACCACACTAGGGCCTGAAGCAATCCTGCAGTGTTGCGGCCAGCTCACAGGAAAGCGAGTTGAAGAAAGGAACTCAGGGGCCCTGTAATTCACAAACCTGCAGAGTTATAAATGAAAGCTATCGTCCAAAAATATATTGAAGTAAGGCTGCCAAGAGGACTTGAAAGTGGGGCAGAATTGCAGGAAACCGAATTCAGGAGGTAGACTGGAATTGCATGAAAAGCATAGGAAAAGAGGCAGAACGTCCACAATGATGCACTTGGCCAAAAAGGGCGTATGCGTTTTTTCCTGAATATATTCAGGAAAAAACGCATATGCCCTTTTTGGCCAACCAAGCAAGCTTGCAAAGGAAATCTGCACTACAATGAAGTCTCACAGCTCCCCGGTCAAAAGGGCAATCTGAAAAAAGTGTAAAATCCAGAAAGGCAGGACAGGCCATGGAGAACTGGGAGTTTTGTTATGCCAATGGGCGTGATGTAAATTGCCAACAGCCACTCTGGAGAAGTGTATGGTGTTTCCTGAAACATCTAAAAAACAAAGCAACAGAGCCTAGGGCACTTCCACTTATGGTCCTATAGCTTAGGGAAATTAAAATCAAAAAGACACAGCCACCCCAAAGTTTGGGATGGCTCTGTTTACAAAAACCTCATTTACGGTACAAGTTCAATATCGCAGAAAGCGAAAAATGGATAAAGAAGTTGTGGTACTTACGTACAATGCAATATCACTCAGCAATGAAATCTATGTCATCAGGCCAGTAGCAGCATAATGAGTGTATTCAGGTACGATGATTCAAAGTGAAATAAGTCACACAGAAAAAGAAACATCATAAGATATCACTAATACACAGAATGTAAACTTGTCTACATAGGAACTGAATTACAAAACAGAATAGGGTCTCAAATGTAGAAAACCAACTTATGCTTGCTTAAGGGGAAAGGTGAGTTGGGGTGCTGCATAAAACCAGAGATTGAAATTAACACAGATACCTTTCCATAAGACAAATATGTAATAGACAAGAGCTACTGCTTGCTCAACGAAGGGGACTCAACACCCCATATTAAACGCCTAAGAATATACCTGACTAGTAAGAATCTTAAAACCTATGGATATATATGTCTCCGAAAGAGAATCAAGCGTGTGTACAGCGGCATAAACGCAGCAGTGATAGGATTGGTGAGGTTCGGTGAGCAAATGAAGACCCTTTGAAGTCATATTGCATGGTACCCATTCCATGGTTCTCAACTCTCCAGGTTTAAGGGATTCTTCCTTCAGGTAAAACATGCATGAGGAACCCAGAGTATGATACAACGTGTGATCGGGAAACGTGTTCAAATCTGTCTCAGTTTTCGTCCCCTGGTACTCGGGTGCAACATTCCAGACGCTTTACTAACACTCTCCCCACTTGGAGAGTCAGTGCCTTTAACCTCCTGTTTGGCCCAGTTTGCAATTTCTGCGGAAAATGAACAGGAATAGGGAGAACACATGAGAGACTAGCTGGAGGTGTCTGGACGGGCAAATTTAACTCTCATTTCCCACCAAGAAGAGGAATTAACCAAAGGCTCAGCGAGCCATGCCGGAACCACACTAGGGCCTGAAACAATCCTGCGGTGTTGTGGCCAGCTCACAAGAAAGCGAGTTGAAGAAAGGAGCTCAGGGGCCCTGTAATTCACAAACCTGCAGAGTTATACATGACAGCTATCGTCCAAAAATATATTGAAGTAAGGCTGCCAAGAGGACTTGAAAGCGGGTCAGAATTGCAGGAAACCGATTTCAGGAGATAGACTGGAATTGCATGTAAAGCATAGGAAAAGAGGCAGAACGTCCACAATGATGCACTTGGCCAAAAAGGGCGTATGCGTTTTTTCCTGAATATATTCAGGAAAAAACGCATACGCCCTTTTTGGCCAACCAAGCAAGCTTGCAATGGAAATCTGCACTACAATGAAGTCTCACTGACCCCCGGTCAAAAGGGCCATCTGAAAAAAGTGTAAAATCCAGAAAGGCAGGAAAGTCCATGGAGAACTGGGAGCCTTGTTATGCTGATGGGAGAGATGTAAACTGCCAACAGCCACTCCGGAGAAATGTATGGTGTTTCCTGAAACATCTAAAAAACAAAGCAACAGAGCCTAGAGCACTTCCACTTATGGTCCTATAGCTTAGGGAAATTAAAATCAAAAAGACACAGCCACCCCAAAGTTTGGGACGGCTCTGTTTACAAGAACCTCGTTTACGGTACAAGTTCAATATCGCAGAAAGAGAAAAATGGATAACGAAGTTGTGGTACTAACGTACAATGCAATATCACTCAGCAATGAAATCTATGTCATCAGGCCCATAGCAGGATAATGAGTGGATTCAGGTACGATGATTCTAAGTGAAATATGTCACACAGAAAAAGAATCATCATAAGATATCACTAATACACGGAATGTAAACTTGGCTACACAGGAACTGAATTACAAAACAGAATAGGGGCTCAAATGTAGAAAACCAACTTATGCTTGCTTAAGGGGAAAGGTGAGTTGGGGTGCTGCATAAAACCAGAGATTGAAATTTACACAGATACCTTTCCATAAGACAAATATGTAATAGACAAGAGCTACTGCTTGCTCAACGAAGTGGACTCAACACCCCATATTAAACGCCTAAGAATATACCTGACTAGTAAGAATCTTAAAACCTATGGATTTATATGTCTCCGAAAGAGAATCAAGCGTGTGTATAGCGGCATAAACGCAGCAGTGAAAGGATTGGTGAGGTTCGGTGAGCAAATGCAGACCCTTTGAAGTCATATTGCATGGTACCCATTCCATGGTTCTCAACTCTCCAGGTTTAAGGGATTCTTCCTTCAGCTAAAACATGCATGTGGAACCCAGAGTATGATCCACCATGTGATCGGGAAACATGTTCAAATGTGTCTCAGTTTTCGTCCCCTGGTACTCGGGTGCAACATTCCAGACGCTTTACTAACACTCTCCCCACTTGGAGTGTCAGTGCCTTTAAACTCCTGTTTGGCCCAGTTTGCAATTTCTGCGGAAAATGAACAGGAATAGGGAGAACCAATGAGAGACTAGCTGGAGATGTCTGGACGGTTAAATTTAACTCTCATTTCCCACCAGGAAGAGGAATTAACCAAAGGCTCAGCGAGCCATGCCGGAACCACACTAGGGCCTGAAGCAATCCTGCGGTGTTGCGGCCAGCTCACAAGAAAGCGAGTTGAAGAAAGGAGCTCAGGGGCCCTGTAATTCACAAACCTGCAGAGTTATACATGACAGCTATCGTCCAAAAATATATTGAAGTAAGGCTGCCAAGAGGACTTGAAAGCGGGGCAGAATTGCAGGAAACCGATTTCAGGAGGTAGACTGGAATTGCATGTAAAGCATAGGAAAAGAGGCAGAACGTCCACAATGATGCACTTGGCCAAAAAGGGCGTATGCGTTTTTTCCTGAATATATTCAGGAAATAATGCAAACGCCCTTTTTGGCCAACCAAGCAAGCTTGCCAAGGAAATCTGCACTACAATGAAGTCTCACTGCCCCCCGGTCAAAAGGGCCATCTGAAAAAAGTGTAAAATCCAGAAAGGCAGGACAGGCCATGGAGAACTGGGAGCCTTCTTATGCTGATGGGCGGGATGTAAATTGCCAACAGCCACTCTGGAGAAGTGTATGGTGTTTCCTGAAACATCTAAAAAACAAAGCAACAGAGCCTAGGGCACTTCCACTTATGGTCCTATAGCTTAGGGAAATTAAAATCAAAAAGACACAGCCACCACAAAGTTTGGGATGGCACTGCTTACAAGAACCTCGTTTACGGTACAAGTTCAATATCACAGAAAGCGAAAAATGGATAAAGAAGTTGTGGTACTTACGTACAATGCAATATCACTCAGCAATGAAATGTATGTCATCAGGCCAGTAGCAGCATAATGAGTGGATTCAGGTACGATGATTCTAAGTGAAATAAGTCACACAGAAAAAGAAACATCATAAGATATCACTAATACACGGAATGTAAACTTGGTTACACAGGAACTGAATTACAAAACAGAATAGGGTCTCAAATGTAGAAAACCAACTTATGCTTGCTTAAGGGGAAAGGTGAGTTGGGGTGCTGCATAAAACCAGAGATAGAAATTAGCACAGATACCTTTCCATAAGCCAAATATGTAATAGGCAAGAGCTACTGCTTGCTCAACGAAGTGGACTCAACACCCCATATTAAACGCCTAAGAATATACCTGACTAGTAAGAATCTTAAAACCTATGGATTTATATGTCTCTGAAAGAGAATCAAGCATGTGTACAGCGGCATAAATGCAACAGTGATAGGATTGGTGAGGTTCGGTGAGCAAATGCAGACCCTTTGATGTCATATTGCATGGTACCCATTCCATGGGTCTCAACTCTCCAGGTTTAAGGGATTCTTCCTTCAGCTAAAACATGCATGTGGAACTCAGAGTATGATCCACCGTGTGATCGGGAAACGTGTTCAAATGTGTCTCAGTTTTCGTCCCCTGGTAGTCGGGTGCAACATGCCAGATGCTTTACGAACACTCTCCCCACTTGGAGAGTCAGTGCCTTTAACCTCCTGTTTGGCCCAGTTTGCAATTTCTGCGGAAAATGAACAGGAATAGGGAGAACCAATGACAGACTAGCTGGGGGTGTCTGGACGGGCAAATTTAACTCTCATTTCCCACCAGGAAGAGGAATTAACCAAAGGCTCAGCGTGTCATGCCGGAACCACACTAGGGCCTGAAGCAATCCTGCAGTGTTGCGGCCAGCTCACAAGAAAGCGAGTTGAAGAAAGGAGCTCAGGGGCCCTGTAATTCACAAACCTGCAGAGTTATAAATGACAGCTATCGTCCAAAAATATATTGAAGTAAGGCTGCCAAGAGGACTTGAAAGCGGGGCAGAATTGCAGGAAACCGATTTCAGGAGGTAGACTGGAATTGCATGTAAAGCATAGGAAAAGAGGCAGAACGTACTCAATGATGCACTTGGCCAAAAAGGGCGTATGCGTTTTTTCCTGAATATACACAGGAAAAAACGCAGACACCCTTTTTGGCCCACCAAGCAAGCTTGCAAAGGAAATCTGCACTACAATGAAGTCTCACTGACCCCCGGTCAAAAGGGCCATCTGAAAAAAGTGTAAAATCCAGAAAGGCAGGACAGGCCATGGAGAACTGGGAGCCTTCTTATGCTGATGGGCGGGATGTAAATTGCCAACAGCCACTCTGGAGAAGTGTATGGTGTTTCCTGAAACATCTAAAAAACAAGCAACAGAGCCTAGGGCACTTCCACTTATGGTCCTATAGATTAGGGAAATTAAAATCAAAAAGACACAGCCACCCCAAAGTTTGGGACAGCTCTGTTTACAAGAACCTCGTTTACGGTACAAGTTCAATATCGCAGAATGCGAAAAATGGATAAAAAAGTTGTGGTACTTACGTACAATGCAATATCACTCAGCAATGAAATCTATGTCATCAGGCCCGTAGCAGCATAATGAGTGGATTCAGGTACGATGATTCTAATTGAAATAAGTCACACAGAAAAAGAAACATCATAAGATATCACTAATACACGGAATGTAAACTTGGCTACACAGAAACTGAATTACAAAACAGAATAGGGTCTCAAATGTAGAAAACCAACTTATGCTTGCTTAAGCGGAAAGGTGAGTTGGGGTGCTGCATAAAACCAGAGATTGAAATTAGCACAGATACCTTTCCATAAGCCAAATATGTAATAGGCAAGAGCTACTGCTTGCTCAACGAAGTGGACTCAACACCCCATATTAAACGCCTAAGAATATACCTGACTAGTAAGAATCTTAAAACCTATGGATTTATATGTCTCCGAAACAGAATCAAGCGTGTGTACAGCGGCATAAACGCAACAGTGATAGGATTGGTGAGGATTGGTGACCAAATGCAGACCCTTTGATGTCATATTGCATGGTACCCATTCCATGGGTCTCAACTCTCCAGGTTTAAGGGATTCTTCCTTCAGCTAAAACATGCATGTGGAACCCAGAGTATGATCCACCGTGTGATCGGGAAACGTGTTCAAATGTGTCTCAGTTTTCGTCCCCTGGTAGTCGGGTGCAACATGCCAGATGCTTTACGAACACTCTCCCCACTTGGAGAGTCAGTGCCTTTAACCTCCTGTTTGGCCCAGTTTGCAATTTCTGCGGAAAATGAACAGGAATAGGGAGAACCAATGACAGACTAGCTGGGGGTGTCTGGACGGGCAAATTTAACTCTCATTTCCCACCAGGAAGAGGAATTAACCAAAGGCTCAGCGTGCCATGCCGGAACCACACTAGGGCCTGAAGCAATCCTGCGGTGTTGCGGCCAGCTCACAAGAAAGCGAGTTGAAGAAAGGAGCTCAGGGGCCCTGTAATTCACAAACCTGCAGAGTTATAAATGACAGCTATCGTCCAAAAATATATTGAAGTAAGGCTGCCAAGAGGACTTGAAAGCGGGGCAGAATTGCAGGAAACCGATTTCAGGAGGTAGACTGGAATTGCATGTAAAGCATAGGAAAAGAGGCAGAACGTCCTCAATGATGCACTTGGCCAAAAATGGCGTATGCGTTTTTTCCTGAATATATTCAGGAAAAAACGCATACGCCCTTTTTGGCCAACCAAGCAAGCTTGCAAAGGAAATCTGCACTACAATGAAGTCTCACTGACCCCCGGTCAAAAGGGCCATCTGAAAAAAGTGTAAAATCCAGAAAGGCAGGACAGGCCATGGAGAACTGGGAGCCTTCTTATGCTGATGGGCGGGATGTAAATTGCAAACAGCCACTCTGGAGAAGTGTATGGTGTTTCTTGAAATATCTAAAAAACAAAGCAACAGAGCCTAGGGCACTTCCACTTATGGTCCTATAGCTTAGGGAAATAAAAATCAAAAAGACACAGCCACCCCATAGTTTGGGACAGCTCTGTTTACAAGAACCTCGTTTACGGTACAAGTTCAATATCGCAGAAAGCGAAAAATGGATAAAGAAGTTGTGGTACTTACGTACAATGCAATATCACTCAGCAATGAAATCTATGTCATCAGGCCAGTAGCAGCATAATGAGTGGATTCAGGTACGATGATTCTAAGTGAAATAAGTCACACAGAAAAAGAAACATCATAAGGTATCACTAATACACGGAATGTAAACTTGCCTACACAGGAACTGAATTACAAAACAGAATAGGGTCTCAAATGTAGAAAACCAACTTACGCTTGCTTACGAGGAAAGGTTAGTTGGGGTGCTGCATAAAACCAGAGATTGAAATTAACACAGATACCTTTCCATAAGCCAAATATGTAATAGACAAGAGCTACTGCTTGCTCAATGAAGTGGACTCAACACCCCATATTAAACGCCTAAGAATATACCTGACTAGTAAAAATCTTAAAACCTATGGATTTATATGTCTCCGAAAGAGAATCAAGTGTGTTTACAGCGGCATAAACGCAGCAGTGATAGGATTGCTGAGGTTCGGTGAGCAAAAGCAGACCCTTTGAAGTCATATTGCATGGTACCCATTCCATGGTTCTCAACTCTCCAGGTTTAAGGGATTCTTCCTTCATCTAAAACATGCATGTGGAACCCAGAGGATGATCCACCGTGTGATCGGGAAACGTGTTCAAATGTGTCTCAGTTTTCATCCCCTGGTACTCGGGTGCAACATTCCAGACGCTTTACTAACACTCTCCCCACTTGGAGAGTCAGTGCCTTTAAACTCCTGTTTGGCCCAGTTTGCAATTTCTGCGGAAAATGAACAGGAATAGGGAGAACCAATGAGAGACTAGCTGGAGGTGTCTGGACGGGCAAATTTAACTCTCATTTCCCACCAGGAAGAGGAATTAACCAAAGGCTCAGCGAGCCATGCCGAAACCACACTAGGGCCTGAAGCAATCCTGCGGTGTTGCGGCCAGCTCACAAGAAAGCGAGTTGAAGAAAGGAGCTCAGGGGCACTGTAATTCACAAACCTGCAGAGTTATAAATGACAGCTATCGTCCAAAAATATATTGAAGTAAGGCTGCCAAGAGGACTTGAAAGTGGGGCAGAATTGCAGGAAACCGATTTCAGGAGGTAGACTGGAATTGCATGTAAAGCATAGGAAAAGAGGCAGAACGTCCACAATGATGCACTTGGCCAAAAAGGGCGTATGCGTTTTTTCCTGAATATATTCAGGAAATAATGCAAACGCCCTTTTTGGCCAACCAAGCAAGCTTGCCAAGGAAATCTGCACTACAATGAAGTCTCACTGCCCCCCGGTCAAAAGGGCCATCTGAAAAAAGTGTAAAATCCAGAAAGGCAGGACAGGCCATGGAGAACTGGGAGCCTTCTTATGCTGATGGGCGGGATGTAAATTGCCAACAGCCACTCTGGAGAAGTGTATGGTGTTTCCTGAAACATCTAAAAAACAAAGCAACACAGCCTAGGGCACTTCCACTTATGGTCCTATAGCTTAGGGAAATTAAAATCAAAAAGACACAGCCACCACAAAGTTTGGGATGGCACTGCTTACAAGAACCTCGTTTACGGTACAAGTTCAATATCACAGAAAGCGAAAAATGGATAAAGAAGTTGTGGTACTTACGTACAATGCAATATCACTCAGCAATGAAATGTATGTCATCAGGCCAGTAGCAGCATAATGAGTGGATTCAGGTACGATGATTCTAAGTGAAATAAGTCACACAGAAAAAGAAACATCATAAGATATCACTAATACACGGAATGTAAACTTGGTTACACAGGAACTGAATTACAAAACAGAATAGGGTCTCAAATGTAGAAAACCAACTTATGCTTGCTTAAGGGGAAAGGTGAGTTGGGGTGCTGCATAAAACCAGAGATAGAAATTAGCACAGATACCTTTCCATAAGCCAAATATGTAATAGGCAAGAGCTACTGCTTGCTCAACGAAGTGGACTCAACACCCCATATTAAACGCCTAAGAATATACCTGACTAGTAAGAATCTTAAAACCTATGGATTTATATGTCTCTGAAAGAGAATCAAGCATGTGTACAGCGGCATAAATGCAACAGTGATAGGATTGGTGAGGTTCGGTGAGCAAATGCAGACCCTTTGAAGTCATATTGCAGGGTTCCCATTCCATGGTTCTCAACTCTTCAGGTTTAAGGGATTCTTCCTTCAGCTAAAACATGCATGTGGAACCCAGAGTATGATCCAACGTGTGATCGGGAAACGTGTTCAAATATGTCTCAGTTTTCATCCCCTGGTACTCGGGTGCAACATTCCAGACGCTTTACTAACACTCTCCCCACTTGGAGAGTCAGTGCCTTTAACCTCCTGTTTGGCCCAGTTTGCAATTTCTGCGGAAAATGAACAGGAATAGGGAGAACCAATGAGAGACTAGCTGGAGGAGTCTGGACGGGCAAATTTAACTCTCATTTCCCACCAGGAAGAGGAATTAACCAAAGGCTCAGCGTGCCATGCCGGAACCACACTAGGGCCTGAAGCAATCCTGCGGTGTTGCGGCCAGCTCACAAGAAAGCGAGTTGAAGAAAGGAACTCAGGGGCCCTGTAATTCACAAACCTGCAGAGTTATAAATGACAGCTATCGTCCAAAAATATATTGAAGTAAGGCTGCCAAGAGGACTTGAAAGCGGGGCAGAATTGCAGGAAACCGATTTCAGGAGGTAGACTGGAATTGCATGTAAAGCATAGGAAAAGAGGCAGAACGTCCTCAATGATGCACTTGGCCAAAAAGGGCGTATGCGTTTTTTCCTGAATATACACAGGAAAAAACGCAGACACCCTTTTTGGCCCACCAAGCAAGCTTGCAAAGGAAATCTGCACTACAATGAAGTCTCACTGCCCCCCGTTCAAAAGGGCCATCTGAAAAAAGTGTAAAATCCAGAAAGGCAGGACAGGCCATGGAGAACTGGGAGCCTTCTTATGCTGATGGGCGGGATGTAAATTGCCAACAGCCACTCTGGAGAAGTGTATGGTGTTTCCTGAAACATCTAAAAAACAAGCAACAGAGCCTAGGGCACTTCCACTTATGGTCCTATAGATTAGGGAAATTAAAATCAAAAAGACACAGCCACCCCAAAGTTTGGGACAGCTCTGTTTACAAGAACCTCGTTTACGGTACAAGTTCAATATCGCAGAATGCGAAAAATGGATAAAAAAGTTGTGGTACTTACGTACAATGCAATATCACTCAGCAATGAAATCTATGTCATCAGGCCCGTAGCAGCATAATGAGTGGATTCAGGTACGATGATTCTAATTGAAATAAGTCACACAGAAAAAGAAACATCATAAGATATCACTAATACACGGAATGTAAACTTGGCTACACAGAAACTGAATTACAAAACAGAATAGGGTCTCAAATGTAGAAAACCAACTTATGCTTGCTTAAGCGGAAAGGTGAGTTGGGGTGCTGCATAAAACCAGAGATTGAAATTAGCACAGATACCTTTCCATAAGCCAAATATGTAATAGGCAAGAGCTACTGCTTGCTCAACGAAGTGGACTCAACACCCCATATTAAACGCCTAAGAATATACCTGACTAGTAAGAATCTTAAAACCTATGGATTTATATGTCTCCGAAACAGAATCAAGCGTGTGTACAGCGGCATAAACGCAACAGTGATAGGATTGGTGAGGATTGGTGACCAAATGCAGACCCTTTGATGTCATATTGCATTTTACCCATTCCATGGGTCTCAACTATCCAGGTTTAAGGGATTCTTCCTTCAGCTAAAACATGCATGTGGAACCCAGAGTATGATCCACCGTGTGATCGGGAAACGTGTTCAAATGTGTCTCAGTTTTCGTCCCCTGGTACTCGGGTGCAACATTCCAGACGCTTTACGAACACTCTCCCCACTTGGAGAGTCAGTGCCTTTAAACTCCTGTTTGGCCCAGTTTGCAATTTCTGCGGAAAATGAACAGGAATAGGGAGAACCAATGACAGACTAGCTGGGGGTGTCTGGACGGGCAAATTTAACTCTCATTTCCCACCAGGAAGAGGAATTAACCAAAGGCTCAGCGTGCCATGCCGGAACCACACTAGGGCCTGAAGCAATCCTGCGGTGTTGCGGCCAGCTCACAAGAAAGCGAGTTGAAGAAAGGAGCTCAGGGGCCCTGTAATTCACAAACCTGCAGAGTTATAAATGACAGCTATCGTCCAAAAATATATTGAAGTAAGGCTGCCAAGAGGACTTGAAAGCGGGGCAGAATTGCAGGAAACCGATTTCAGGAGGTAGACTGGAATTGCATGTAAAGCATAGGAAAAGAGGCAGAACGTCCTCAATGATGCACTTGGCCAAAAAGGGCGTATGCGTTTTTTCCTGAATATACTCAGGAAAAAACGCATACACCCTTTTTGGTCAACCAAGCAAGCTTGCAAAGGAAATCTGCACTACAATGAAGTCTCACTGCCCCCCGGTCAAAAGGGCCATCTGAAAAAAGTGTAAAATCCAGAAAGGCAGGACAGGCCATGGAGAACTGGGAGCCTAGTTAGACTGACGGGCGGGATGTAAATTGCCAACAGCCACTCTGGAGAAGTGTATGGCCTTTCCTAAAACATCTAAAAAACAAAGCAACAGAGCCTAGAGCACTTCCACTTATGGTCCTATAGATTAGGGAAATTGAAATCAAAAAGACACAGCCACCCCAAAGTTTGGGACGGCTCTGTTTACAAGAACCTCGGTTACGGTACAAGTTCAATATCGCAGAAAGCGAAAAATGGATAAAGAAGTTGTGGTACTTACGTACAATGCAATATCACTCAGCAATGAAATCTATGTCATCAGGCCAGTAGCAGCATAATGAGTGGATTCAGGTACGATGATTCTAAGTGAAATAAGTCACACAGAAAAAGAAACATCATAAGATATCACTAATACACGGAATTTAAACTTGCCTACACAGGAACTGAATTACAAAACAGAATAGGGTCTCAAATGTAGAAAACCAACTTATGCTTGCTTAAGGGGAAAGGTGAGTTGGGGTGCTGCATAAAACCAGAGATTGAAATTAGCACAGATACCTTTCCATAAGCCAAATATGTAATAGACAAGAGCTACTGCTTGCTCAACGAAGTGGACTCAACACCCCATATTAAACGCCTAAGAATATACCTGACTAGTAAGAATCTTAAAACCTATGGATTTATATGTCTCTGAAAGAGAATCAAGCATGTGTACAGCGGCATAAATGCAACAGTGATAGGATTGGTGAGGTTCGGTGAGCAAATGCAGACCCTTTGAAGTCATATTGCATGGTACCCATTCCATGGGTCTCAACTCTCCAGGTTTAAGGGATTCTTCCTTCAGCTAAAACATGCATGTGGAACCCAGAGTATGATCCACCGTGTGATCGGGAAACGTGTTCAAATGTGTCTCAGTTTTCGTCCCCTGGTAGTCGGGTGCAACATGCCAGATGCTTTACGAACACTCTCCCCACTTGGAGAGTCAGTGCCTTTAACCTCCTGTTTGGCCCAGTTTGCAATTTCTGCGGAAAATGAACAGGAATAGGGAGAACCAATGACAGACTAGCTGGGGGTGTCTGGACGGGCAAATTTAACTCTCATTTCCCACCAGGAAGAGGAATTAACCAAAGGCTCAGCGTGCCATGCCGGAACCACACTAGGGCCTGAAGCAATCCTGCGGTGTTGCGGCCAGCTCACAAGAAAGCGAGTTGAAGAAAGGAGCTCAGGGGCCCTGTAATTCACAAACCTGCAGAGTTATAAATGACAGCTATCGTCCAAAAATATATTGAAGTAAGGCTGCCAAGAGGACTTGAAAGCGGGGCAGAATTGCAGGAAACCGATTTCAGGAGGTAGACTGGAATTGCATGTAAAGCATAGGAAAAGAGGCAGAACGTCCTCAATGATGCACTTGGCCAAAAAGGGCGTATGCGTTTTTTCCTGAATATATTCAGGAAAAAACGCATACGCCCTTTTTGGCCAACCAAGCAAGCTTGCAAAGGAAATCTGCACTACAATGAAGTCTCACTGCCCCCCGGTCAAAAGGGCCATCTGAAAAAAGTGTAAAATCCAGAAAGGCAGGACAGGCCATGGAGAACTGGGAGCCTTCTTATGCTGATGGGCGGGATGTAAATTGCAAACAGCCACTCTGGAGAAGTGTATGGTGTTTCTTGAAATATCTAAAAAACAAAGCAACAGAGCCTAGGGCACTTCCACTTATGGTCCTATAGCTTAGGGAAATTAAAATCAAAAAGACACAGCCACCCCATAGTTTGGGACAGCTCTGTTTACAAGAACCTCGTTTACGGTACAAGTTCAATATCGCAGAAAGCGAAAAATGGATAAAGAAGTTGTGGTACTTACGTACAATGCAATATCACTCAGCAATGAAATCTATGTCATCAGGCCAGTAGCAGCATAATGAGTGGATTCAGGTACGATGATTCTAAGTGAAATAAGTCACACAGAAAAAGAAACATCATAAGGTATCACTAATACACGGAATGTAAACTTGGCTACACAGGAACTGAATTACAAAACAGAATAGGGTCTCAAATGTAGAAAACCAACTTACGCTTGCTTACGAGGAAAGGTTAGTTGGGGTGCTGCATAAAACCAGAGATTGAAATTAACACAGATACCTTTCCATAAGCCAAATATGTAATAGACAAGAGCTACTCCTTGCTCAATGAAGTGGACTCAACACCACATATTAAAAGCCTAAGAATATACCTGACTAGTAAAAATCTTAAAACCTATGGATTTATATGTCTCCGAAAGAGAATCAAGTGTGTTTACAGCGGCATAAACGCAGCAGTGATAGGATTGCTGAGGTTCGGTGAGCAAAAGCAGACCCTTTGAAGTCATATTGCATGGTACCCATTCCATGGTTCTCAACTCTCCAGGTTTAAGGGATTCTTCCTTCATCTAAAACATGCATGTGGAACCCAGAGTATGATCCACCGTGTGATCGGGAAACGTGTTCAAATGTGTCTCAGTTTTCGTCCCCTGATACTCGGGTGCAACATTCCAGACGCTTTACTAACACTCTCCCCACTTGGAGAGTCAGTGCCTTTAAACTCCTGTTTGGCCCAGTTTGCAATTTCTGCGGAAAATGAACAGGAATAGGGAGAACCAATGAGAGACTAGCTGGAGGTGTCTGGACGGGCAAATTTAACTCTCATTTCCCACCAGGAAGAGGAATTAACCAAAGGCTCAGCGAGCCATGCCGAAACCACACTAGGGCCTGAAGCAATCCTGCGGTGTTGCGGCCAGCTCACAAGAAAGCGAGTTGAAGAAAGGAGCTCAGGGGCACTGTAAACCACAAACCTGCAGAGTTATAAATGACAGCTATCGTCCAAAAATATATTGAAGTAAGGCTGCCAAGAGGACTTGAAAGTGGGGTAGAATTGCAGGAAACCGATTTCAGGAGGTAGACTGGAATTGCATGTAAAGCATAGGAAAAGAGGCAGAACGTCCACAATGATGCACTTGGCCAAAAAGGACGTATGCGTTTTTTCCTGAATATATTCAGGAAAAAACGCATACGCCCTTTTTGGCCAACCAAGCAAGCTTGCAAAGGAAATCTGCACTACAATGAAGTCTCACTGCCCCCCGGTCAAAAGGGCCATCTGAAAAAAGTGTAAAATCCAGAAAGTCAGGACAGGCCGTGGAGAACTGGGAGCCTACTTAGACTGATGGGCGGGATGTAAATTGCCAACAGCCACTCTGGAGAAGTGTATGGTGTTTCCTGAAACATCTAAAAAACAAAGCAACAGAGCCTAGGGCACTTCCACTTATGGTCCTATAGATTAGGGAAATTAAAATCAAAAAGACACAGCCACCCCAAAGTTTGGAACGGCTCTGTTTACAAGAACCTCGTTTACCGTACAAGTTCAATATCGCAGAAAGCAAAAAATGGATAAAGAAGTTGTGGTACTTACGTACAATGCAATATCACTCAGCAATGAAATCTATGTCATCAGGCCAGTAGCAGCATAATGAGTGGATTCAGGCACGATGATTCTAAGTGAAATAAGTCACACAGAAAAAGAAACATCATAAGATATCACTAATACACGGAATGTAAACTTGCCTACACAGGAACTGAATTACAAAACAGAATAGGGTCTCAAATGTAGAAAACCAACTTATGCTTGCTTAAGGGGAAAGGTGAGTTGGGGTGCTGCATAAAACCAGAGATAGAAATTAGCACAGATACCTTTCCATAAGCCAAATATGTAATAGACAAGAGCTACTGCTTGCTCAACGAAGTGGACTCAACACCCCATATTAAACGCCTAAAAATATACCTGACTAGTAAGAATCTTAAAACCTATGGATTGATATGTCTACGAAAGAGAATCAAGCGTGTGTACAGCGGCATAAACGCAGCAGTGATAGGATTGGTGAGGTTCGGTGAGCAAATGCAGACCCTTTGAAGTCATATTGCATGGTACCCATTCCATGGTTCTCAACTCTCCAGGTTTAAGGGATTCTTCCTTCATCTAAAACATGCATGTGGAACCCAGAGTATGATCCACCGTGTGATCGGGAAACGTGTTCAAATGTGTCTCAGTTTTCGTCCCCTGATACTCGGGTGCAACATTCCAGACGCTTTACTAACACTCTCCCCACTTGGAGAGTCAGTGCCTTTAAACTCCTGTTTGGCCCAGTTTGCAATTTCTGCGGAAAATGAACAGGAATAGGGAGAACCAATGAGAGACTAGCTGGAGGTGTCTGGACGGGCAAATTTAACTCTCATTTCCCACCAGGAAGAGGAATTAACCAAAGGCTCAGCGAGCCATGCCGAAACCACACTAGGGCCTGAAGCAATCCTGCGGTGTTGCGGCCAGCTCACAAGAAAGCGAGTTGAAGAAAGGAGCTCAGGGGCACTGTAAACCACAAACCTGCAGAGTTATAAATGACAGCTATCGTCCAAAAATATATTGAAGTAAGGCTGCCAAGAGGACTTGAAAGTGGGGTAGAATTGCAGGAAACCGATTTCAGGAGGTAGACTGGAATTGCATGTAAAGCATAGGAAAAGAGGCAGAACGTCCACAATGATGCACTTGGCCAAAAAGGACGTATGCGTTTTTTCCTGAATATATTCAGGAAAAAACGCATACGCCCTTTTTGGCCAACCAAGCAAGCTTGCAAAGGAAATCTGCACTACAATGAAGTCTCACTGCCCCCCGGTCAAAAGGGCCATCTGAAAAAAGTGTAAAATCCAGAAAGTCAGGACAGGCCGTGGAGAACTGGGAGCCTACTTAGACTGATGGGCGGGATGTAAATTGCCAACAGCCACTCTGGAGAAGTGTATGGTGTTTCCTGAAACATCTAAAAAACAAAGCAACAGAGCCTAGGGCACTTCCACTTATGGTCCTATAGATTAGGGAAATTAAAATCAAAAAGACACAGCCACCCCAAAGTTTGGAACGGCTCTGTTTACAAGAACCTCGTTTACCGTACAAGTTCAATATCGCAGAAAGCAAAAAATGGATAAAGAAGTTGTGGTACTTACGTACAATGCAATATCACTCAGCAATGAAATCTATGTCATCAGGCCAGTAGCAGCATAATGAGTGGATTCAGGCACGATGATTCTAAGTGAAATAAGTCACACAGAAAAAGAAACATCATAAGATATCACTAATACACGGAATGTAAACTTGCCTACACAGGAACTGAATTACAAAACAGAATAGGGTCTCAAATGTAGAAAACCAACTTATGCTTGCTTAAGGGGAAAGGTGAGTTGGGGTGCTGCATAAAACCAGAGATAGAAATTAGCACAGATACCTTTCCATAAGCCAAATATGTAATAGACAAGAGCTACTGCTTGCTCAACGAAGTGGACTCAACACCCCATATTAAACGCCTAAAAATATACCTGACTAGTAAGAATCTTAAAACCTATGGATTGATATGTCTACGAAAGAGAATCAAGCGTGTGTACAGCGGCATAAACGCAGCAGTGATAGGATTGGTGAGGTTCGGTGAGCAAATGCAGACCCTTTGAAGTCATATTGCAGGGTTCCCATTCCATGGTTCTCAACTCTTCAGGTTTAAGGGATTCTTCCTTCAGCTAAAACATGCATGTGGAACCCAGAGTATGATCCAACGTGTGATCGGGAAACGTGTTCAAATATGTCTCAGTTTTCATCCCCTGGTACTCGGGTGCAACATTCCAGACGCTTTACTAACACTCTCCCCACTTGGAGAGTCAGTGCCTTTAACCTCCTGTTTGGCCCAGTTTGCAATTTCTGCGGAAAATGAACAGGAATAGGGAGAACCAATGAGAGACTAGCTGGAGGAGTCTGGACGGGCAAATTTAACTCTCATTTCCCACCAGGAAGAGGAATTAACCAAAGGCTCAGCGTGCCATGCCGGAACCACACTAGGGCCTGAAGCAATCCTGCGGTGTTGCGGCCAGCTCACAAGAAAGCGAGTTGAAGAAAGGAACTCAGGGGCCCTGTAATTCACAAACCTGCAGAGTTATAAATGACAGCTATCGTCCAAAAATATATTGAAGTAAGGCTGCCAAGAGGACTTGAAAGCGGGGCAGAATTGCAGGAAACCGATTTCAGGAGGTAGACTGGAATTGCATGTAAAGCATAGGAAAAGAGGCAGAACGTCCTCAATGATGCACTTGGCCAAAAAGGGCGTATGCGTTTTTTCCTGAATATACACAGGAAAAAACGCAGACACCCTTTTTGGCCCACCAAGCAAGCTTGCAAAGGAAATCTGCACTACAATGAAGTCTCACTGCCCCCCGTTCAAAAGGGCCATCTGAAAAAAGTGTAAAATCCAGAAAGGCAGGACAGGCCATGGAGAACTGGGAGCCTTCTTATGCTGATGGGCGGGATGTAAATTGCCAACAGCCACTCTGGAGAAGTGTATGGTGTTTCCTGAAACATCTAAAAAACAAGCAACAGAGCCTAGGGCACTTCCACTTATGGTCCTATAGATTAGGGAAATTAAAATCAAAAAGACACAGCCACCCCAAAGTTTGGGACAGCTCTGTTTACAAGAACCTCGTTTACGGTACAAGTTCAATATCGCAGAAAGCGAAAAATGGATAAAAAAGTTGTGGTACTTACGTACAATGCAATATCACTCAGCAATGAAATCTATGTCATCAGGCCCGTAGCAGCATAATGAGTGGATTCAGGTACGATGATTCTAATTGAAATAAGTCACACAGAAAAAGAAACATCATAAGATATCACTAATACACGGAATGTAAACTTGGCTACACAGAAACTGAATTACAAAACAGAATAGGGTCTCAAATGTAGAAAACCAACTTATGCTTGCTTAAGCGGAAAGGTGAGTTGGGGTGCTGCATAAAACCAGAGATTGAAATTAGCACAGATACCTTTCCATAAGCCAAATATGTAATAGGCAAGAGCTACTGCTTGCTCAACGAAGTGGACTCAACACCCCATATTAAACGCCTAAGAATATACCTGACTAGTAAGAATCTTAAAACCTATGGATTTATATGTCTCCGAAACAGAATCAAGCGTGTGTACAGCGGCATAAACGCAACAGTGATAGGATTGGTGAGGATTGGTGACCAAATGCAGACCCTTTGATGTCATATTGCATTTTACCCATTCCATGGGTCTCAACTATCCAGGTTTAAGGGATTCTTCCTTCAGCTAAAACATGCATGTGGAACCCAGAGTATGATCCACCGTGTGATCGGGAAACATGTTCAAATGTGTCTCAGTTTTCGTCCCCTGGTACTCGGGTGCAACATTCCAGACGCTTTACGAACATTCTCCCCACTTGGAGAGTCAGTGCCTTTAAACTCCTGTTTGGCCCAGTTTGCAATTTCTGCGGAAAATGAACAGGAATAGGGAGAACCAATGACAGACTAGCTGGGGGTGTCTGGACGGGCAAATTTAACTCTCATTTCCCACCAGGAAGAGGAATTAACCAAAGGCTCAGCGTGCCATGCCGGAACCACACTAGGGCCTGAAGCAATCCTGCGGTGTTGCGGCCAGCTCACAAGAAAGCGAGTTGAAGAAAGGAGCTCAGGGGCCCTGTAATTCACAAACCTGCAGAGTTATAAATGACAGCTATCGTCCAAAAATATATTGAAGTAAGGCTGCCAAGAGGACTTGAAAGCGGGGCAGAATTGCAGGAAACCGATTTCAGGAGGTAGACTGGAATTGCATGTAAAGCATAGGAAAAGAGGCAGAACGTCCTCAATGATGCACTTGGCCAAAAAGGGCGTATGCGTTTTTTCCTGAATATACTCAGGAAAAAACGCATACACCCTTTTTGGTCAACCAAGCAAGGTTGCAAAGGAAATCTGCACTACAATGAAGTCTCACTGCCCCCCGGTCAAAAGGGCCATCTGAAAAAAGTGTAAAATCCAGAAAGGCAGGACAGGCCATGGAGAACTGGGAGCCTTCTTATGCTGATGGGTGGGATGTAAATTGCCAACAGCCACTCTGGAGAAGTGTATGGCGTTTCCTAAAACATCTAAAAAACAAAGCAACAGAGCCTAGAGCACTTCCACTTATGGTCCTATAGATTAGGGAAATTAAAATCAAAAAGACACAGCCACCCCAAAGTTTGGGACGGCTCTGTTTACAAGAACCTCGGTTACGGTACAAGTTCAATATCGCAGAAAGCGAAAAATGGATAAAGAAGTTGTGGTACTTACGTACAATGCAATATCACTCAGCAATGAAATCTATGTCATCAGGCCAGTAGCAGCATAATGAGTGGATTCAGGTACGATGATTCTAAGTGAAATAAGTCACACAGAAAAAGAAACATCATAAGATATCACTAATACACGGAATTTAAACTTGCCTACACAGGAACTGAATTACAAAACAGAATAGGGTCTCAAATGTAGAAAACCAACTTATGCTTGCTTAAGGGGAAAGGTGAGTTGGGGTGCTGCATAAAACCAGAGATTGAAATTAGCACAGATACCTTTCCATAAGCCAAATATGTAATAGACAAGAGCTACTGCTTGCTCAACGAAGTGGACTCAACACCCCATATTAAACGCCTAAGAATATACCTGACTAGTAAGAATCTTAAAACCTATGGATTTATATGTCTCTGAAAGAGAATCAAGCATGTGTACAGCGGCATAAACGCAACAGTGATAGTATTGGTGAGGTTCGGTGAGCAAATGCAGACCCTTTGAAGTCGTATTGCATGGTACCCATTCCATGGGTGTCAACTCTCCAGGTTTAAGGGATTCTTCCTTCAGGTAAAACATGCATGTGGAACCCAGAGTATGATCCACCGTGTGATCGGGAAACGTGTTCAAATGTGTCTCAGTTTTCGTCCCCTGGTACTCGGGTGCAACATTCCAGACGCTTTACTAACACTCTCCCCACTTGGAGAGTCAGTGCCTTTAACCTCCTGTTTGGCCCAGTTTGCAATTTCTGCGGAAAATGAACAGGAATAGGGAGAACCAATGAGAGACTAGCTGGAGGAGTCTGGACGGGTAAATTTAACTCTCATTTCCCACCAGGAAGAGGAATTAACCAAAGGCTCAGCGAGCCATGCCGGAACCACACTAGGGCCTGAAGCAATCCTGCGGTGTTGCGGCCAGCTCACAAAAAAGCAAGTTGAAGAAAGGAGCTCAGGGGCCCTGTAATTCACACACCTGCAGAGTTATAAATGACAGCTATCATCCAAAAATATATTGAAGTAAGGCTGCCAAGAGGACTTGAAAACGGGGCAGAATTGCAGGAAACCGATTTCAGGAGGTAGACTGGAATTGCATGTAAAGCATAGGAAAAGAGGCAGAACGTCCACAATGATGCACTTGGCCAAAAAGGGCGTATGCGTTTTTTCCGGAATATATTCAGGAAAAAACGCATACGCCCTTTTTGGCCAACCAAGCAAGATTGCAAAGGAAATCTGCACTACAATGAAGTCTCACTGCCCCCCGGTCAAAAGGGCTATCTGAAAAAAGTGTAAAATCCAGAAAGGCAGGACAGGCCATGGAGAACTGGGAGCCTTGTTATGCTGATGGGCGTGATGTAAATTGCCAACAGCCACTCTGGAGTAGTGTATGGTGTTTCCTGAAACATCTAAAAAACAAAGCACCAGAGCCTAGGGCACTTCCACTTATGGTCCTATAGCTTAGGGAAATTAAAATCAAAAAGTCACAGCCACCCCAAAATTTGAGAGGGCTCTGTTTACATGAACCTCGTTTACGGTACAAGTTCAATATCGCAGAAAGCGAAAAATGGATAAAGAAGTTGTGGTACTTACGTACAATGCAATATCACTCAGCAATGAAATCTCTGTCATCAGGCCAGTAGCAGCATAATGAGTGGATTCAGGTACGATGATTCTAAGTGAAATAAGTCACACAGAAAAAGAAACATCATAAGATATCACTAATACACGGAATGTAAACTTGACTACACAGGAACTGAATTACAAAACAGAATAGGGTCTCAAATGTAGAAAACCAACATATGCTTGCTTAAGGGGAAAGGTGAGTTGGGGTGCTGCATAATACCAGAGATTGAAATTAGCACAGATACCTTTCCATAAGCTAAATATGTAATAGACAAGAGCTACTGCTTGCTCAATGAAGTGGACTCAACACCCCATATTAAACGCCTAAGAATATACCTGACTAGTAAGAATCTTAAAAAACCTATGGATTTATATGTCTCCGAAAGAGAATCAAGCGTGTGTACAGCGGCATAAACGCAGCAGAGAAAGGATTGGTGAGGTTCGGTGAGCAAATGCAGACCCTTTGAAGTCATATTGCATGGTACCCATTCCATGGTTCTCAACTCTCCAGGTTTAAGGGATTCTTCCTTCAGCTAAAACATGCATGTGGAACCCAGAGTATGATCCACCGTGTGATCGGGAAACGTGTTCAAATGTGTCTCAGTTTTCGTCCCCTGGTACTCGGGTGCAACATTCCAGACGCTTTACTAACACTCTCCCCACTTGGAGAGTCAGTGCCTTTAACCTCCTGTTTGGCCCAGTTGGCAATTTCTCCGGAAAATGAACAGGAATAGGGAGAACCAATGAGAGACTAGCTGGAGGTGTCTGGACGGGCAAATTTAACTCTCATTTCCCATCATGAAGAGGAATTAACCAAAGGCTCAGCGAGCCATGCCGGAACCACACTAGGGCCTGAAGCAATCCTGCAGTGTTGCGGCCAGATCACAAGACAGCGAGTTGAAGAAAGGAGCTCAGGGGCCCTGTAATTCACACACCTGCAGAGTTCTAAATGACAGCTATCATCCAAAAATATATTGAAGTAAGGCTGCCAAGAGGACTTGAAAGCGGGGCAGAATTGCAGGAACCCGATTTCAGGAGGTAGACTGGAATTGCATGTAAAGCATAGGAAAAGAGGCAGAACGTCCACAATGATGCACTTGGCCAAAAAGGGCGTATGCGTTTTTTCCTGAATATATTCAGGAAAAAATGCATACGCCCTTTTTGGCCAACCAAGTAAGCTTGCAAAGGAAATCTGCACTACAATGAAGTCTCACTGCCCCCCGGTCAAAAGGGCATTCTGAAAAAAGTGTAAAATCTAGAAAGCCTGGACAGGCCATGAAGAACTGGGAGCCTTGTTATGCTGATGGGCGTGATGTAAATTGCCAACAGCCACTCTGGAGAAGTGTATGGTGTTTCCTGAAACATCTAAAAAACAAAGCAGCAGAGCCTAGGGCACTTCCACTTATGGTCCTATAGATTAGGGAAATTAAAATCAAAAAGACACAGCCACCCCAAAGTTTGGGATGGCTCTGTTTACAAGAACCTCGTTTACAGTACAAGTTCAATATCGCAGAAAGCGAAAAATGGATAAAGAAGTTGTGGTACTTACGTACAATGCAATATCACTCAGCAATGAAATCTATGTCATCAGGCCAGTAGCAGCATAATGAGTGGATTCAGGTACGATGATTCTAAGTGAAATAAGTCACAAAGAAAAAGAAACATCATAAGATATCTCTAATACACGGAATGTAAACTTGGCTACACAGGAACTGAATTACAAAACAGAATAGGGTCTCAAATGTAGAAAACCAACTTATGCTTGCTTAAGGGGAAAGGTGAGTTGGGGTGCTGCATAAAACCAGAGATAGAAATTAGCACAGATACCTTTCCATAAGCCAAATATGTAATAGGCAAGAGCTACTGCTTGCTCAACGAAGTGGACTCAACACCCCATATTAAACGCCTAAGAATATACCTGACTAGTAAGAATCTTAAAACCTATGGATTTATATGTCTCTGAAAGAGAATCAAGCATGTGTACAGCGGCATAAATGCAACAGTGATAGGATTGGTGAGGTTCGGTGAGCAAATGCAGACCCTTTGAAGTCATATTGCAGGGTTCCCATTCCATGGTTCTCAACTCTTCAGGTTTAAGGGATTCTTCCTTCAGCTAAAACATGCATGTGGAACCCAGAGTATGATCCAACGTGTGATCGGGAAACGTGTTCAAATATGTCTCAGTTTTCATCCCCTGGTACTCGGGTGCAACATTCCAGACGCTTTACTAACACTCTCCCCACTTGGAGAGTCAGTGCCTTTAACCTCCTGTTTGGCCCAGTTTGCAATTTCTGCGGAAAATGAACAGGAATAGGGAGAACCAATGAGAGACTAGCTGGAGGAGTCTGGACGGGCAAATTTAACTCTCATTTCCCACCAGGAAGAGGAATTAACCAAAGGCTCAGCGTGCCATGCCGGAACCACACTAGGGCCTGAAGCAATCCTGCGGTGTTGCGGCCAGCTCACAAGAAAGCGAGTTGAAGAAAGGAACTCAGGGGCCCTGTAATTCACAAACCTGCAGAGTTATAAATGACAGCTATCGTCCAAAAATATATTGAAGTAAGGCTGCCAAGAGGACTTGAAAGCGGGGCAGAATTGCAGGAAACCGATTTCAGGAGGTAGACTGGAATTGCATGTAAAGCATAGGAAAAGAGGCAGAACGTCCTCAATGATGCACTTGGCCAAAAAGGGCGTATGCGTTTTTTCCTGAATATACACAGGAAAAAACGCAGACACCCTTTTTGGCCCACCAAGCAAGCTTGCAAAGGAAATCTGCACTACAATGAAGTCTCACTGCCCCCCGGTCAAAAGGGCCATCTGAAAAAAGTGTAAAATCCAGAAAGGCAGGACAGGCCATGGAGAACTGGGAGCCTTCTTATGCTGATGGGTGGGATGTAAATTGCCAACAGCCACTCTGGAGAAGTGTATGGCGTTTCCTAAAACATCTAAAAAACAAAGCAACAGAGCCTAGAGCACTTCCACTTATGGTCCTATAGATTAGGGAAATTAAAATCAAAAAGACACAGCCACCCCAAAGTTTGGGACGGCTCTGTTTACAAGAACCTCGGTTACGGTACAAGTTCAATATCGCAGAAAGCGAAAAATGGATAAAGAAGTTGTGGTACTTACGTACAATGCAATATCACTCAGCAATGAAATCTATGTCATCAGGCCAGTAGCAGCATAATGAGTGGATTCAGGTACGATGATTCTAAGTGAAATAAGTCACACAGAAAAAGAAACATCATAAGATATCACTAATACACGGAATTTAAACTTGCCTACACAGGAACTGAATTACAAAACAGAATAGGGTCTCAAATGTAGAAAACCAACTTATGCTTGCTTAAGGGGAAAGGTGAGTTGGGGTGCTGCATAAAACCAGAGATTGAAATTAGCACAGATACCTTTCCATAAGCCAAATATGTAATAGACAAGAGCTACTGCTTGCTCAACGAAGTGGACTCAACACCCCATATTAAACGCCTAAGAATATACCTGACTAGTAAGAATCTTAAAACCTATGGATTTATATGTCTCTGAAAGAGAATCAAGCATGTGTACAGCGGCATAAACGCAACAGTGATAGTATTGGTGAGGTTCGGTGAGCAAATGCAGACCCTTTGAAGTCGTATTGCATGGTACCCATTCCATGGGTGTCAACTCTCCAGGTTTAAGGGATTCTTCCTTCAGGTAAAACATGCATGTGGAACCCAGAGTATGATCCACCGTGTGATCGGGAAACGTGTTCAAATGTGTCTCAGTTTTCGTCCCCTGGTACTCGGGTGCAACATTCCAGACGCTTTACTAACACTCTCCCCACTTGGAGAGTCAGTGCCTTTAACCTCCTGTTTGGCCCAGTTTGCAATTTCTGCGGAAAATGAACAGGAATAGGGAGAACCAATGAGAGACTAGCTGGAGGAGTCTGGACGGGTAAATTTAACTCTCATTTCCCACCAGGAAGAGGAATTAACCAAAGGCTCAGCGAGCCATGCCGGAACCACACTAGGGCCTGAAGCAATCCTGCGGTGTTGCGGCCAGCTCACAAAAAAGCAAGTTGAAGAAAGGAGCTCAGGGGCCCTGTAATTCACACACCTGCAGAGTTATAAATGACAGCTATCATCCAAAAATATATTGAAGTAAGGCTGCCAAGAGGACTTGAAAACGGGGCAGAATTGCAGGAAACCGATTTCAGGAGGTAGACTGGAATTGCATGTAAAGCATAGGAAAAGAGGCAGAACGTCCACAATGATGCACTTGGCCAAAAAGGGCGTATGCGTTTTTTCCGGAATATATTCAGGAAAAAACGCATACGCCCTTTTTGGCCAACCAAGCAAGATTGCAAAGGAAATCTGCACTACAATGAAGTCTCACTGCCCCCCGGTCAAAAGGGCTATCTGAAAAAAGTGTAAAATCCAGAAAGGCAGGACAGGCCATGGAGAACTGGGAGCCTTGTTATGCTGATGGGCGTGATGTAAATTGCCAACAGCCACTCTGGAGTAGTGTATGGTGTTTCCTGAAACATCTAAAAAACAAAGCACCAGAGCCTAGGGCACTTCCACTTATGGTCCTATAGCTTAGGGAAATTAAAATCAAAAAGTCACAGCCACCCCAAAATTTGAGAGGGCTCTGTTTACATGAACCTCGTTTACGGTACAAGTTCAATATCGCAGAAAGCGAAAAATGGATAAAGAAGTTGTGGTACTTACGTACAATGCAATATCACTCAGCAATGAAATCTCTGTCATCAGGCCAGTAGCAGCATAATGAGTGGATTCAGGTACGATGATTCTAAGTGAAATAAGTCACACAGAAAAAGAAACATCATAAGATATCACTAATACACGGAATGTAAACTTGACTACACAGGAACTGAATTACAAAACAGAATAGGGTCTCAAATGTAGAAAACCAACATATGCTTGCTTAAGGGGAAAGGTGAGTTGGGGTGCTGCATAATACCAGAGATTGAAATTAGCACAGATACCTTTCCATAAGCTAAATATGTAATAGACAAGAGCTACTGCTTGCTCAATGAAGTGGACTCAACACCCCATATTAAACGCCTAAGAATATACCTGACTAGTAAGAATCTTAAAAAACCTATGGATTTATATGTCTCCGAAAGAGAATCAAGCGTGTGTACAGCGGCATAAACGCAGCAGAGAAAGGATTGGTGAGGTTCGGTGAGCAAATGCAGACCCTTTGAAGTCATATTGCATGGTACCCATTCCATGGTTCTCAACTCTCCAGGTTTAAGGGATTCTTCCTTCAGCTAAAACATGCATGTGGAACCCAGAGTATGATCCACCGTGTGATCGGGAAACGTGTTCAAATGTGTCTCAGTTTTCGTCCCCTGGTACTCGGGTGCAACATTCCAGACGCTTTACTAACACTCTCCCCACTTGGAGAGTCAGTGCCTTTAACCTCCTGTTTGGCCCAGTTGGCAATTTCTCCGGAAAATGAACAGGAATAGGGAGAACCAATGAGAGACTAGCTGGAGGTGTCTGGACGGGCAAATTTAACTCTCATTTCCCATCATGAAGAGGAATTAACCAAAGGCTCAGCGAGCCATGCCGGAACCACACTAGGGCCTGAAGCAATCCTGCAGTGTTGCGGCCAGATCACAAGACAGCGAGTTGAAGAAAGGAGCTCAGGGGCCCTGTAATTCACACACCTGCAGAGTTCTAAATGACAGCTATCATCCAAAAATATATTGAAGTAAGGCTGCCAAGAGGACTTGAAAGCGGGGCAGAATTGCAGGAACCCGATTTCAGGAGGTAGACTGGAATTGCATGTAAAGCATAGGAAAAGAGGCAGAACGTCCACAATGATGCACTTGGCCAAAAAGGGCGTATGCGTTTTTTCCTGAATATATTCAGGAAAAAATGCATACGCCCTTTTTGGCCAACCAAGTAAGCTTGCAAAGGAAATCTGCACTACAATGAAGTCTCACTGCCCCCCGGTCAAAAGGGCATTCTGAAAAAAGTGTAAAATCTAGAAAGCCTGGACAGGCCATGAAGAACTGGGAGCCTTGTTATGCTGATGGGCGTGATGTAAATTGCCAACAGCCACTCTGGAGAAGTGTATGGTGTTTCCTGAAACATCTAAAAAACAAAGCAGCAGAGCCTAGGGCACTTCCACTTATGGTCCTATAGATTAGGGAAATTAAAATCAAAAAGACACAGCCACCCCAAAGTTTGGGATGGCTCTGTTTACAAGAACCTCGTTTACAGTACAAGTTCAATATCGCAGAAAGCGAAAAATGGATAAAGAAGTTGTGGTACTTACGTACAATGCAATATCACTCAGCAATGAAATCTATGTCATCAGGCCAGTAGCAGCATAATGAGTGGATTCAGGTACGATGATTCTAAGTGAAATAAGTCACAAAGAAAAAGAAACATCATAAGATATCTCTAATACACGGAATGTAAACTTGGCTACACAGGAACTGAATTACAAAACAGAATAGGGTCTCAAATGTAGAAAACCAACTTATGCTTGCTTAAGGGGAAAGGTGAGTTGGGGTGCTGCATAAAACCAGAGATAGAAATTAGCACAGATACCTTTCCATAAGCCAAATATGTAATAGGCAAGAGCTACTGCTTGCTCAACGAAGTGGACTCAACACCCCATATTAAACGCCTAAGAATATACCTGACTAGTAAGAATCTTAAAACCTATGGATTTATATGTCTCTGAAAGAGAATCAAGCATGTGTACAGCGGCATAAATGCAACAGTGATAGGATTGGTGAGGTTCGGTGAGCAAATGCAGACCCTTTGAAGTCATATTGCAGGGTTCCCATTCCATGGTTCTCAACTCTTCAGGTTTAAGGGATTCTTCCTTCAGCTAAAACATGCATGTGGAACCCAGAGTATGATCCAACGTGTGATCGGGAAACGTGTTCAAATATGTCTCAGTTTTCATCCCCTGGTACTCGGGTGCAACATTCCAGACGCTTTACTAACACTCTCCCCACTTGGAGAGTCAGTGCCTTTAACCTCCTGTTTGGCCCAGTTTGCAATTTCTGCGGAAAATGAACAGGAATAGGGAGAACCAATGAGAGACTAGCTGGAGGAGTCTGGACGGGCAAATTTAACTCTCATTTCCCACCAGGAAGAGGAATTAACCAAAGGCTCAGCGTGCCATGCCGGAACCACACTAGGGCCTGAAGCAATCCTGCGGTGTTGCGGCCAGCTCACAAGAAAGCGAGTTGAAGAAAGGAACTCAGGGGCCCTGTAATTCACAAACCTGCAGAGTTATAAATGACAGCTATCGTCCAAAAATATATTGAAGTAAGGCTGCCAAGAGGACTTGAAAGCGGGGCAGAATTGCAGGAAACCGATTTCAGGAGGTAGACTGGAATTGCATGTAAAGCATAGGAAAAGAGGCAGAACGTCCTCAATGATGCACTTGGCCAAAAAGGGCGTATGCGTTTTTTCCTGAATATACACAGGAAAAAACGCAGACACCCTTTTTGGCCCACCAAGCAAGCTTGCAAAGGAAATCTGCACTACAATGAAGTCTCACTGCCCCCCGTTCAAAAGGGCCATCTGAAAAAAGTGTAAAATCCAGAAAGGCAGGACAGGCCATGGAGAACTGGGAGCCTTCTTATGCTGATGGGCGGGATGTAAATTGCCAACAGCCACTCTGGAGAAGTGTATGGTGTTTCCTGAAACATCTAAAAAACAAGCAACAGAGCCTAGGGCACTTCCACTTATGGTCCTATAGATTAGGGAAATTAAAATCAAAAAGACACAGCCACCCCAAAGTTTGGGACAGCTCTGTTTACAAGAACCTCGTTTACGGTACAAGTTCAATATCGCAGAAAGCGAAAAATGGATAAAAAAGTTGTGGTACTTACGTACAATGCAATATCACTCAGCAATGAAATCTATGTCATCAGGCCCGTAGCAGCATAATGAGTGGATTCAGGTACGATGATTCTAATTGAAATAAGTCACACAGAAAAAGAAACATCATAAGATATCACTAATACACGGAATGTAAACTTGGCTACACAGAAACTGAATTACAAAACAGAATAGGGTCTCAAATGTAGAAAACCAACTTATGCTTGCTTAAGCGGAAAGGTGAGTTGGGGTGCTGCATAAAACCAGAGATTGAAATTAGCACAGATACCTTTCCATAAGCCAAATATGTAATAGGCAAGAGCTACTGCTTGCTCAACGAAGTGGACTCAACACCCCATATTAAACGCCTAAGAATATACCTGACTAGTAAGAATCTTAAAACCTATGGATTTATATGTCTCCGAAACAGAATCAAGCGTGTGTACAGCGGCATAAACGCAACAGTGATAGGATTGGTGAGGATTGGTGACCAAATGCAGACCCTTTGATGTCATATTGCATTTTACCCATTCCATGGGTCTCAACTATCCAGGTTTAAGGGATTCTTCCTTCAGCTAAAACATGCATGTGGAACCCAGAGTATGATCCACCGTGTGATCGGGAAACATGTTCAAATGTGTCTCAGTTTTCGTCCCCTGGTACTCGGGTGCAACATTCCAGACGCTTTACGAACACTCTCCCCACTTGGAGAGTCAGTGCCTTTAAACTCCTGTTTGGCCCAGTTTGCAATTTCTGCGGAAAATGAACAGGAATAGGGAGAACCAATGACAGACTAGCTGGGGGTGTCTGGACGGGCAAATTTAACTCTCATTTCCCACCAGGAAGAGGAATTAACCAAAGGCTCAGCGTGCCATGCCGGAACCACACTAGGGCCTGAAGCAATCCTGCGGTGTTGCGGCCAGCTCACAAGAAAGCGAGTTGAAGAAAGGAGCTCAGGGGCCCTGTAATTCACAAACCTGCAGAGTTATAAATGACAGCTATCGTCCAAAAATATATTGAAGTAAGGCTGCCAAGAGGACTTGAAAGCGGGGCAGAATTGCAGGAAACCGATTTCAGGAGGTAGACTGGAATTGCATGTAAAGCATAGGAAAAGAGGCAGAACGTCCTCAATGATGCACTTGGCCAAAAAGGGCGTATGCGTTTTTTCCTGAATATACTCAGGAAAAAACGCATACACCCTTTTTGGTCAACCAAGCAAGGTTGCAAAGGAAATCTGCACTACAATGAAGTCTCACTGCCCCCCGGTCAAAAGGGCCATCTGAAAAAAGTGTAAAATCCAGAAAGGCAGGACAGGCCATGGAGAACTGGGAGCCTTCTTATGCTGATGGGTGGGATGTAAATTGCCAACAGCCACTCTGGAGAAGTGTATGGCGTTTCCTAAAACATCTAAAAAACAAAGCAACAGAGCCTAGAGCACTTCCACTTATGGTCCTATAGATTAGGGAAATTAAAATCAAAAAGACACAGCCACCCCAAAGTTTGGGACGGCTCTGTTTACAAGAACCTCGGTTACGGTACAAGTTCAATATCGCAGAAAGCGAAAAATGGATAAAGAAGTTGTGGTACTTACGTACAATGCAATATCACTCAGCAATGAAATCTATGTCATCAGGCCAGTAGCAGCATAATGAGTGGATTCAGGTACGATGATTCTAAGTGAAATAAGTCACACAGAAAAAGAAACATCATAAGATATCACTAATACACGGAATTTAAACTTGCCTACACAGGAACTGAATTACAAAACAGAATAGTGTCTCAAATGTAGAAAACCAACTTATGCTTGCTTAAGGGGAAAGGTGAGTTGGGGTGCTGCATAAAACCAGAGATTGAAATTAGCACAGATACCTTTCCATAAGCCAAATATGTAATAGACAAGAGCTACTGCTTGCTCAACGAAGTGGACTCAACACCCCATATTAAACGCCTAAGAATATACCTGACTAGTAAGAATCTTAAAACCTATGGATTTATATGTCTCTGAAAGAGAATCAAGCATGTGTACAGCGGCATAAACGCAACAGTGATAGTATTGGTGAGGTTCGGTGAGCAAATGCAGACCCTTTGAAGTCGTATTGCATGGTACCCATTCCATGGGTGTCAACTCTCCAGGTTTAAGGGATTCTTCCTTCAGCTAAAACATGCATGTGGAACCCAGAGTATGATCCACCGTGTGATCGGGAAACGTGTTCAAATGTGTCTCAGTTTTCGTCCCCTGGTACTCGGGTGCAACATTCCAGACGCTTTACGAACACTCTCCCCACTTGGAGAGTCAGTGCCTTTAACCTCCTGTTTGGCCCAGTTTGCAATTTCTGCGGAAAATGAACAGGAATAGGGAGAACCAATGAGAGACTAGCTGGAGGAGTCTGGACGGGCAAATTTAACTCTCATTTCCCACCAGGAAGAGGAATTAACCAAAGGCTCAGCGAGCCATGCCGGAACCACACTAGGGCCTGAAGCAATCCTGCGGTGTTGCGGCCAGCTCACAAAAAAGCAAGTTGAAGAAAGGAGCTCAGGGGCCCTGTAATTCACACACCTGCAGAGTTATAAATGACAGCTATCATCCAAAAATATATTGAAGTAAGGCTGCCAAGAGGACTTGAAAACGGGGCAGAATTGCAGGAAACCGATTTCAGGAGGTAGACTGGAATTGCATGTAAAGCATAGGAAAAGAGGCAGAACGTCCACAATGATGCACTTGGCCAAAAAGGGCGTATGCGTTTTTTCCGGAATATATTCAGGAAAAAACGCATACGCCCTTTTTGGCCAACCAAGCAAGATTGCAAAGGAAATCTGCACTACAATGAAGTCTCACTGCCCCCCGGTCAAAAGGGCTATCTGAAAAAAGTGTAACATCCAGAAAGGCAGGACAGGCCATGGAGAACTGGGAGCCTTGTTATGCTGATGGGCGTGATGTAAATTGCCAACAGCCACTCTGGAGTAGTGTATGGTGTTTCCTGAAACATCTAAAAAACAAAGCACCAGAGCCTAGGGCACTTCCACTTATGGTCCTATAGCTTAGGGAAATTAAAATCAAAAAGTCACAGCCACCCCAAAATTTGAGAGGGCTCTGTTTACATGAACCTCGTTTACGGTACAAGTTCAATATCGCAGAAAGCGAAAAATGGATAAAGAAGTTGTGGTACTTACGTACAATGCAATATCACTCAGCAATGAAATCTCTGTCATCAGGCCAGTAGCAGCATAATGAGTGGATTCAGGTACGATGATTCTAAGTGAAATAAGTCACACAGAAAAAGAAACATCATAAGATATCACTAATACACGGAATGTAAACTTGACTACACAGGAACTGAATTACAAAACAGAATAGGGTCTCAAATGTAGAAAACCAACATATGCTTGCTTAAGGGGAAAGGTGAGTTGGGGTGCTGCATAATACCAGAGATTGAAATTAGCACAGATACCTTTCCATAAGCTAAATATGTAATAGACAAGAGCTACTGCTTGCTCAATGAAGTGGACTCAACACCCCATATTAAACGCCTAAGAATATACCTGACTAGTAAGAATCTTAAAAAACCTATGGATTTATATGTCTCCGAAAGAGAATCAAGCGTGTGTACAGCGGCATAAACGCAGCAGAGAAAGGATTGGTGAGGTTCGGTGAGCAAATGCAGACCCTTTGAAGTCATATTGCATGGTACCCATTCCATGGTTCTCAACTCTCCAGGTTTAAGGGATTCTTCCTTCAGCTAAAACATGCATGTGGAACCCAGAGTATGATCCACCGTGTGATCGGGAAACGTGTTCAAATGTGTCTCAGTTTTCGTCCCCTGGTACTCGGGTGCAACATTCCAGACGCTTTACTAACACTCTCCCCACTTGGAGAGTCAGTGCCTTTAACCTCCTGTTTGGCCCAGTTGGCAATTTCTCCGGAAAATGAACAGGAATAGGGAGAACCAATGAGAGACTAGCTGGAGGTGTCTGGACGGGCAAATTTAACTCTCATTTCCCATCATGAAGAGGAATTAACCAAAGGCTCAGCGAGCCATGCCGGAACCACACTAGGGCCTGAAGCAATCCTGCAGTGTTGCGGCCAGCTCACAAGACAGCGAGTTGAAGAAAGGAGCTCAGGGGCCCTGTAATTCACACACCTGCAGAGTTCTAAATGACAGCTATCATCCAAAAATATATTGAAGTAAGGCTGCCAAGAGGACTTGAAAGCGGGGCAGAATTGCAGGAACCCGATTTCAGGAGGTAGACTGGAATTGCATGTAAAGCATAGGAAAAGAGGCAGAACGTCCACAATGATGCACTTGGCCAAAAAGGGCGTATGCGTTTTTTCCTGAATATATTCAGGAAAAAATGCATACGCCCTTTTTGGCCAACCAAGTAAGCTTGCAAAGGAAATCTGCACTACAATGAAGTCTCACCGCCCCCCGGTCAAAAGGGCATTCTGAAAAAAGTGTAAAATCTAGAAAGCCTGGACAGGCCATGAAGAACTGGGAGCCTTGTTATGCTGATGGGCGTGATGTAAATTGCCAACAGCCACTCTGGAGAAGTGTATGGTGTTTCCTGAAACATCTAAAAAACAAAGCAGCAGAGCCTAGGGCACTTCCACTTATGGTCCTATAGATTAGGGAAATTAAAATCAAAAAGACACAGCCACCCCAAAGTTTGGGATGGCTCTGTTTACAAGAACCTCGTTTACAGTACAAGTTCAATATCGCAGAAAGCGAAAAATGGATAAAGAAGTTGTGGTACTTACGTACAATGCAATATCACTCAGCAATGAAATCTATGTCATCAGGCCAGTAGCAGCATAATGAGTGGATTCAGGTACGATGATTCTAAGTGAAATAAGTCACAAAGAAAAAGAAACATCATAAGATATCTCTAATACACGGAATGTAAACTTGGCTACACAGGAACTGAATTACAAAACAGAATAGGGTCTCAAATGTAGAAAACCAACTTATGCTTGCTTAAGGGGAAAGGTGAGTTGGGGTGCTGCATAAAACCAGAGATTGAAATTAACACAGATACCTTTCCATAAGCCAAATATGTAATAGACAAGAGCTACTGCTTTCTCAACGAAGTGGACTCAACACCCCATATTAAACGCCTAAGAATATACCTGACTAGTAAGAATCTTAAAACCTATGGATTTATATGTCTCTGAAAGAGAATCAAGCGTGTGTACAGCGGCATAAACGCAGCAGTGATAGGATTGGTGAGGTTCGGTGAGCAAATGCAGACCCTTTGAAGTCGTATTGCATGGTACCCATTCCATGGGTGTCAACTCTCCAGGTTTAAGGGATTCTTCCTTCAGCTAAAACATGCATGTGGAACCCAGAGTATGATCCACCGTGTGATCGGGAAACGTGTTCAAATGTGTCTCAGTTTTCGTCCCCTGGTACTCGGGTGCAACATTCCAGACGCTTTACTAACACTCTCCCCACTTGGAGAGTCAGTGCCTTTAACCTCCTGTTTGGCCCAGTTTGCAAATTCTGCGGAAAATGAACAGGAATAGGGAGAACCAATGAGAGACTAGCTGGAGGAGTCTGGACGGGCAAATTTAACTCTCATTTCCCACCAGGAAGAGGAATTAACCAAAGGCTCAGCGAGCCATGCCGGAACCACACTAGGGCCTGAAGCAATCCTGCGGTGTTGCGGCCAGCTCACAAAAAAGCAAGTTGAAGAAAGGAGCTCAGGGGCCCTGTAATTCACAAACCTGCAGAGTTATAAATGACAGCTATCATCCAAAAATATATTGAAGTAAGGCTGCCAAGAGGACTTGAAAACGGGGCAGAATTGCAGGAAACCGATTTCAGGAGGTAGACTGGAATTGCATGTAAAGCATAGGAAAAGAGGCAGAACGTCCACAATGATGCACTTGGCCAAAAAGGGCGTATGCGTTTTTTCCGGAATATATTCAGGAAAAAACGCATACGCCCTTTTTGGCCAACCAAGCAAGATTGCAAAGGAAATCTGCACTACAATGAAGTCTCACTGCCCCCCGGTCAAAAGGGCTATCTGAAAAAAGTGTAAAATCCAGAAAGGCAGGACAGGCCATGGAGAACTGGGAGCCTTGTTATGCTGATGGGCGTGATGTAAATTGCCAACAGCCACTCTGGAGTAGTGTATGGTGTTTCCTGAAACATCTAAAAAACAAAGCACCAGAGCCTAGGGCACTTCCACTTATGGTCCTATAGCTTAGGGAAATTAAAATCAAAAAGTCACAGCCACCCCAAAATTTGAGAGAGCTCTGTTTATATGAACCTCATTTACGGTACAAGTTCAATATCGCAGAAAGCGAAAAATGGATAAAGAAGTTGTGGTACTTACGTACAATGCAATATCACTCAGCAATGAAATCTATGTCATCAGGCCAGTAGCAGCATAATGAGTGGATTCAGGTACGATGATTCTAAGTGAAATAAGTCACACAGAAAAAGAAACATCATAAGATATCACTAATACACGGAATGTAAACTTGGCTACACAGGAACTGAATTACAAAACAGAATAGGGTCTCAAATGTAGAAAACCAACATATGCTTGATTAAGGGGAAAGGTGAGTTGGGGTGCTGCATAATACCAGAGATTGAAATTAGCACAGATACCTTTCCATAAGCTAAATATGTAATAGACAAGAGCTACTGCTTGCTCAATGAAGTGGACTCAACACCCCATATTAAACGCCTAAGAATATACCTGACTAGTAAGAATCTTAAAAAACCTATGGATTTATATGTCTCCGAAAGAGAATCAAGCGTGTGTACAGCGGCATAAACGCAGCAGAGAAAGGATTGGTGAGGTTCGGTGAGCAAATGCAGACCCTTTGAAGTCATATTGCATGGTACCCATTCCATGGTTCTCAACTCTCCAGGTTTAAGGGATTCTTCCTTCAGCTAAAACATGCATGTGGAACCCAGAGTATGATCCACCGTGTGATCGGGAAACGTGTTCAAATGTGTCTCAGTTTTCGTCCCCTGGTACTCGGGTGCAACATTCCAGACGCTTTACTAACACTCTCCCCACTTGGAGAGTCAGTGCCTTTAACCTCCTGTTTGGCCCAGTTGGCAATTTCTCCGGAAAATGAACAGGAATAGGGAGAACTAATGAGAGACTAGCTGGAGGTGTCTGGACGGGCAAATTTAACTCTCATTTCCCATCATGAAGAGGAATTAACCAAAGGCTCAGTGAGCCATGCCGGAACCACACTAGGGCCTGAAGCAATCCTGCAGTGTTGCGGCCAGCTCACAAGACAGCGAGTTGAAGAAAGGAGCTCAGGGGCCCTGTAATTCACACACCTGCAGAGTTCTAAATGACAGCTATCATCCAAAAATATATTGAAGTAAGGCTGCCAAGAGGACTTGAAAGCGGGGCAGAATTGCAGGAAACCGATTTCAGGAGGTAGACTGGAATTGCATGTAAAGCATAGGAAAAGAGGCAGAACGTCCACAATGATGCACTTGGCCAAAAAGGGCGTATGCGTTTTTTCCTGAATATATTCAGGAAAAAATGCATACGCCCTTTTTGGCCAACCAAGTAAGCTTGCAAAGGAAATCTGCACTACAATGAAGTCTCACCGCCCCCCGATCAAAAGCGCATTCTGAAAAAAGTGTAAAATCTAGAAAGGCTGGACAGGCCATGAAGAACTGGGAGCCTTCTTATGCTGATGGGCGGGATGTAAATTGCCAACAGCCACTCTGGAGAAGTGTATGGTGTTTCCTGAAACATCTAAAAAACAAAGCAACAGAGCCTAGGGCACTTCCACTTATGGTCCTATAGATTAGGGAAATTAAAATCAAAAAGACACAGCCACCCCAAAGTTTGGGACGGCTCTGTTTACAAGAACCTCGTTTACAGTACAAGTTCAATATCGCAGAAAGCGAAAAATGGATAAAGAAGTTGTGGTACTTACGTACAATGCAATATCACTCAGCAATGAAATCTATGTCATCAGGCCAGTAGCAGCATAATGAGTGGATTCAGGTACGATGATTCTAAGTGAAATAAGTCACACAGAAAAAGAAACATCATAAGATATCACTAATACACGGAATGTAAACTTGGCTACACAGGAACTGAATTACAAAACAGAATAGGGTCTCAAATGTAGAAAACCAACATATGCTTGCTTAAGGGGAAAGGTGAGTTGGGGTGCTGCATAATACCAGAGATTGAAATTAGCACAGATACCTTTCCATAAGCCAAATACGTAATAGACAAGAGCTACTGCTTGCTCAACGAAGTGGACTCAACACCCCATATTAAACGCCTAAGAATATACCTGACTAGTAAGAATCTTAAAACCTATGGATTGATATGTCTCCGAAAGAGAATCAAGCGTGTGTACAGCGGCATAAACGCAGCAGTGATAGGAATGGTGAGGTTCGGTGAGCAAATGCAGACCCTTTGAATTCATATTGCATGGTACCCATTCCATGGGTCTCAACTCTCCAGGTTTAAGGTATTCTTCCTTCAGCTAAAACATGCATGTGGAACCCAGAGTATGATCCACCGTGTGATCGGGAAACGTGTTCAAATGTGTCTCAGTTTTCGTCCCCTGGTACTCGGGTGCAACATTCCAGACGCTTTACTAACACTCTCCCCACTTGGAGAGTAAGTGCCTTTAACCTCCTGTTTGGCCCAGTTGGCAATTTCTGCGGAAAATGAACAGGAATAGGGAGAACCAATGAGAGACTAGCTGGAGGTGTCTGGCTGGGCAAATTTAACTCTCATTTCCCACCAGGAGGAGGAATTAACCAAAGGCTCAACGAGCCATGCCGGAACCACACTAGGGCCTGAAGCAATCCTGCGGTGTTGCGGCCAGCTCACAAGAAAGCGAGTTGAAGAAAGGAGCTCAGGGGCCCTGTAATTCACAAACCTGCAGAGTTATAAATGACAGCTATCGTCCACAAATATATTGAAGTAAGGCTGCCAAGAGGACTTGAAAGCGGGGCAGAATTGCAGGAAACCGATTTCAGGAGGTAGACTGGAATTGCATGTAAAGCATAGGAAAAGAGGCAGAACGTCCACAATGATGCACTTGGCCAAAAAGGGCGTATGCGTTTTTTCCTGAATATATTCAGGAAAAAGCGCATACGCACTTTTTGGGCAACCAAGCAAGCTTGCAAAGGAAATCTGAACTACAATGAAGTCTCACTGCCCCCCGGTCAAAAGGGCCATCTGAAAAAAGTGTAAAATCCAGAAAGGCAGGACAGGCCATGGAGAACTGGGAGCCTTGTTATGCTGATGGGCGGGATGTAAATTGCCAACAGCCACTCAGGAGAAGTGTATGGTGTTTCCTGAAACATCTAAAAAACAAAGCAACAGAGCCAAGGGCACTTCCACTTATGGTCCTATAGCTTAGGGAAATTAAAATCAAAAAGACACAGCTAACCCAAAGTTTGGGACGGCTCTGTTTACAAGAACCTCGTTTACAGTACAAGTTCAATATCGCAGAAAGCTAAAAATGGATAAGGAAGTTGTGGTACTAACGTACACTGCAATGTCACTCAGCAATGAAATCTCTGTCATCAGGCCCATAGCAGCATAATGAGTGGATTCAGGTACGATGATTCTAAGTGAAATATGTCACACAGAAAAAGAAACATCATAAGATATCACTAATACACGGAATGTAAACTTGGCTAGACAGGAACTGAATTACAAAACAGAATAGGGTCTCAAATGTAGAAAACCAACTTATGCTTTCTTAAGGGGAAAGGTGAGTTGGCGTGCTGCATAAAACCAGAGATTAAAATTAGCACAGATACCTTTCCATAAGCCAAATATGTAATAGACAAGAGCTACTGCTTGCTCAACGAAGTGGACTCAACACCCCATATTAAACGCCTAAGAATATACCTGACTAGTAAGAATCTTAAAACCAATGGATTTATATGTCTCCAAAAGAGAATCAAGCGTGTGTACAGCGGCATAAATGCAGCAGTGATAGGATTGGTGAGGTTCCGTGAGCAAATGCAGACCCTTTGAAGTCATATTGCATGGTACCCATTCCATGGTTCTCAACTCTCCAGGTTTAAGGGATTCTTCCTTCCGCTAAAACATGCATGTGGAACCCAGAGTATGATCCACCGTGTGATCGGGAAACGTGTTCAAATGTGTCTCAGTTTTCGTCCCCTGGTACTCGGGTGCAACATTCCAGATGCTTTACTAACACTCTCCCCACTTGGAGAGTCAGTGCCTTTAACCTCCTGTTTGGCCCAGTTTGCAATTTCTGCGGAAAATGAACAGGAATAGGGAGAACAAATGAGAGACTAGCTGGAGATGTCTGGACGGGTAAATTTAACTCTCATTTCCCACCAAGAAGAGGAATTAACCAAAGGCTCAGCGAGCCATGCCAGAACCACACTAGGGCCTGAAGCAATCCTGCGGTGTTGCGGCCAGCTCACAAGAAAGCGAGTTGAAGAAAGGAGCTCAGGGGCCCTGTAATTCACACACCTGCAGAGTTATAAATGACAGCTATCGTCCAAAAATATATTGAAGTAAGGCTGCCAAGAGGACTTGAAAGCGGGGCAGAATTGCAGGAAACCGATTTCAGGAGGTAGACTGGAATTGCATGTAAAGCATAGGAAAAGAGGCAGAACGTCCACAATGATGCACTTGGCCAAAAAGGGCGTATGCGTTTTTTCCTGAATATATTCAGGAAAAAACGCATACACCCTTTTTGGCCAACCAAGCAAGCTTGCAAAGGAAATCTGCACTACAATGAAGTCTCACAGCCCCACGGTCAGAAGGGCCATCTGAAAAAAGTGTAAAACCCAGAAAGACAGAACAGGCCATGGAGAACTGGGAGCCTAGTTAGGCTGATGGGCGGGATGTAAATTTCCAACAGCCACTCTGCAGAAGTGTATGGTGTTTCCTGAAACATCTAAAAAACAAAGCTACAGAGCCTAGTGTACTTCCACTTATGGTCTTATAGCTTAGGGAAATTAAAATCAAAAAGACACAGCCACCCCAAAATTGGGGTCGGCTCTGTTTACAGGAACCTCATTTACGGTACAAGTTCAATATCACAGAAAGCAAAAAATGGATAAAGAAGTTGTGGTACTAACGTACAATGCAATATCACTCAGAAATGAAATCTATATCATCAGGCCCATAGCAGGATAATGAGTGAATTCAGGTACGATGATTCTAAGTGAAATAAGTCACACAGAAAAAGAAACATCATAAGATATCACTAATACACGGAATGTAAGCTTGGCTACACAGGAACTGAATTACAAAACAGAATAGGGTCTCAAATGTAGAAAACCAACTTATGCTTGCTTAAGGGGAAAGGTGAGTTGGGGTGCTGCATAAAACCAGAGATTGAAATTAACACAGATACCTTTCCATAAGACAAATATGTAATAGACAAGAGCTACTCCTTGCTCAACGAAGTGGACTCAACACCCCATATTAAACGCCTAAGAATATACCTGACTAGTAAGAATCTTAAAACCTATGGATTTATATGTCTCTGAAAGAGAATCAAGCGTGTGTACAGCGGCATAAAGGCAGCAGTGAAAGTATTGGTGAGGTTCTGTGAGCAAATGAAGACCGTTTGATGTCATATTGCACGGTACCCATTCCATGGTTCTCAACTCTCCAGGTTTAAGGGATTCTTCCTTCACCTAAAACATGCATGTGGAACCCAGAGTATGATCCACCGTGTGATCGGGAAACGTGTTCAAATGTGTCTCAGTTTTCGTCCCCTGGTACTCGGGTGCAACATTCCAGACGCTTTACTAACACTCTCCCCACTTGGAGAGTCATTGCCTTTAACCTCCTGTTTGGCCCAGTTTGCAATTTCTGCGGAAAATGAACAGGAATAGGGAGAACCAATGAGAGACTAGCTGGAGGAGTCTGGACGGGCAAATTTAACTCTCATTTCCCACCAGGAAGAGGAATTAACCAAACGCTCAGCGAGCCATGCCAGAACCACACTAGGGCCTGAAGCAATCCTGCGGTGTTGCGGCCAGCTCACTAGAAAGCGTGTTGAAGAAAGGAGCTCAGGGGCACTGTAATTCACAAACCTGCAGAGTTATAAATGACAGGTATCATCCAAAATTATACTGAAGTAAGGCTGCGAAGAGGACTTGAAAACGGTGCAGAATTGCTGGAAACCGATTTCAGAAGGTACACGGGAGTCGCTCTTAAAGCATAGGAAAAGAGACAGAACTTGGAAAATAATGCACTTGGCAAAAGAGGGCATATGTGTTTTATCCAGAGCTCTCATAACCGAGGGGAGGAGATTCCCAGCAGGCTCCAACTGCCACCTGAAGGCTCACGTTGTCAAGGCAACGTGAGCAAGCCAGGCAGGAGTTACCTCACAGCAGAGGTCCCAGCTCACAGAAGGGTGAGAAAATCAGCCAACATCAGACTCACCAGAGGGCCCACATCACCAAGGGGATGGGAACCAGACAGGAGTGTCTTCACACCAGTGGGGCCACATCACCGAAAGGTGAGGTACTCAGCACATGTGTCCTCAAACCAGAGGACCCACATCACCAAGGGCCTCGGAGTGAGGCAGGCAGGAGTAGCCTCACAACACTGGGCCCATAGAACAAAAAAGTGAGGAATCCAGCAGTTGGAACCTCCCAGCAGGCGGCCCAGAGCACCGAGGCTATGGGATCCAGGCCACAGTGAACTCACAGAAGAGGGCCCATGTCATGAAACTGAGCAACCCAGCCATTGGGACCTCAGAGCAGGAGGCCCACATCCCCATGGGGATATAAATCTGGTAGGAGTGTCCTCGCACCACTGAGAACGTATCAGAAAATTTTGGGAGACCAGCAGTTAGGGCCTGACGCCAGAGGACCCTCATCACCAAGGGAAGGAGGCTCCCAGCAGGCTCCAACTGCCACCAGAGGGCTGACGTCGCCAAGGTGATGTGTGCCAACCAGGCACGAATGACCTCACAGCAGAGGGCCCACCTCAGAGAAGTGTGATGAACCCAGTCAGGATCACACTCGCACCAGAGGGCCCACATCACCAAATGGATTCGAACCAGGCAGGAGTGTCCTCACATGAGTAGGGCCACATCATCTAAAGCTGAGGAACCCAGAACATGTGGCTTCAAACCATAGGACACCCATCATCAAGGGGCTGGGAGTGAGGCAGGCAGGAGGAGCCTCACAAAAGAGGGCCCAAAAATAAGAAAGGTGAGGAGTGACCTCACAGCAGAGGGCCCACCTCACAGAAGGGTGAGGAACACAGCCAGGATCAGACTCTCACCAGAGGGTCCACATCACCAAGGGGATGGGAACAAGGCAGGAGTGTCCCCAAACCAGTGGGACAACATCATCGAAAGGTGAGGATCCCAGCACATGTAGCCTCAAACCAGAGGAACCACATCACTAAGGGGTTCGGAACGAGGCTGGCAGGACCAGCCTCACAACACAGGGTCCATAGAATATAAAAGTTGAGGAATCCAGCAGTTGGAACCTCCCAGCAAGTGGCCCAGAGCACCGAGGCTATGAGATCCAGGCCGCAGTGAACTCACAACAGACGGCCCACATCATGAACCTGTGAGCAGCCCAGCCGTTGGGACCTCAGAACAGAAGGCCCACATCCCCATTGGGATGGGAACCTGGCAGGAGTGGCCTCGCACCACTTAGCACATATCAGAAAATGTTAGGAGCCCAGCAGTTAGGGCCTGACGCCAGGGGGCCCTCATAACTGAGGGGAGGAGACTCCCAGCAGGTTCCAACTGCCAACAGAGGGCCCACGTCTACAAGGAGGCATGCGTCAGCCAGGCAGTAGTGACCTCACAGCAGAGGGCCTATCTCACAGAAGGGTGAGGAACCGAGGCAGGATGAGACTCTCGCCAGAGGGCCCACAACACCAAGGGGATGGAAACCAGTCAGGACTGTCCTCCCACCAGTGGGGCCACATCATCGAAAGGTGAGGAACCCAGCACATGCGGCCTCATATCAGAGGACATACATCACAAAGGGGATGGGAGTGAGGCAGGTAGGAGTAGCCTAAATACAGAGGGCCCAAAGAATAAAAAAGGTGAGGAATCCAGCATTTGGAACCTCCCAGCAGGCGGCCGAGAGCACAGAAGCTATGGGATGCAGGCAGGAGTGAACTAACACCAGAGAGCCCACATCATGAAACTGTGAGCAACCCAGGCGTTGGGACCTCAGAGCAGAAAGCCCACATCCCCATGGGGATGGGAACCTGACAGGAGTGTCCTGGCATCACTGGGCTCACATCAGAAAACGTGGGGAGCCCAGCAGTTATGGCCTGATGCTAGAGGGCCGTCATCACCGAGGGCAGGAGGCTCCCAGCAGGTTCCATGTGCCAACAGAGGGCCCACGTCGCCAAGGTGATGTGTGCAAGTTAGGCAGGATTGACCTCACAGCAGAGGGCCTACCTCACAGAAGAGTGAGGAACCCAGCCAGGATAAGACTGTCACCAGAAGGCCCACATCACCAAGGGGATGGGAACCAGGCAGGAGTGTCCTCACACCAGTGGGGCCACATCATTGAAAGTTGCGGAACCCAGCACATGTGGCCTCAAACCAGAGGACCCACATCACGAAGGGGTTGCGAGTGAGGCAGGCAGGAGGAGCATCGCAACACAGGACCCATAGAATACAAAAGTTGAGGAATCGAGCAGTTGGAACCTCCCAGCAGGCGGCCCAGAGCACAGAGGCTATGGCATCCAGGCCAGAGTGAACTAACAGCAGAGAGCCCACATCATGAAACTGTGAACAACCCAGCCGTTGGGACTTCAGAGCAGAAGACCCACATCCCAATGGGGATGTGAACCTGGATAGAGTGTCTTCGAACCACTGGGCGCACATCACAAAATGTGGGGAGCCCAGCAGTTAGGGCCTGACGCCAGAGGGCCCTCATCACCAAGGGGAGGAGGCTCCCAGCAGGCTCCAAGTGCCACCGAAGGCTCATGTCCACAAGGCGAGGTGAGCAAGCCAAGCAGGAGTGACCTCACAGCAGACGGCCCACCTCACAGAAGGGTGAGGAACCCAGCCAGGATCAGACTCTCAACAGAGGGCCCACATCACCAAGGGGATGTGAACCAGGCAGGAGTCTCCTAAGACCATTGGTCCCACATCATCGAAAGGTGAGGAACCCAGCACATGTGGCCTCAAACCAGACGACACACATCACGAAGGGGCTGGGAGTGAGGCAGGCAGGAGGATCCTCACAACAGAGGGCCTAAAAAATTAAAAAAGTGAGGAATCCAGCAGTTGGAACCTCCCAGCAGGCGGCCAAGAGCACAGAGGCTATGGGATCCAGGCCACAGTGAACTAACACCAGAGAGCCCACATCATGAAATTGTGATCAACCCAGCCGTTGGAACCTCAGAGCAGAAGGCCCACATCCCCATGGAGATGGGAACCTAAGAGGAGTGCCCGAGCATCACTGGGCTCACTAAGAAAAGTTGGGGAGCCCAGCAGTTAGGGCCTGACGTCAGAGGGCCCTCATCACAGAGGTGAGGAGGCTCCCAGCAGGGTCCAAGTGCCACCAGAGGGCTCATGTTAACAAGGCGAGGTGAGCAAGCCAGGCAAGAGTTACCTGATAGTAGAGGGCCCACCTCACAGATGGGTGAGGAACCCAGCCAGGATCAGACTCTCACCAGAGGGCCCACATCACAAAGGGGATGGGAACCAGTCAGGATTATCCTCACACCAGTGGGGCCTCATCATCTTAAGGTGAGGAACCCAGCACATGTGTCCTCAAACCAGAGGACCCACATCACCAAGGGCGTTGGAGTGAGGCAGGCAGGAGTAGCCTCACAACACAGGGCACATAATATAAAAAACGTGAGGATTCCAGCATTTAGACCTTCCAGCAGGCGGCTCAGAACACCGAGGCTATGGGATCCAGGCCGCAGTGAACTCACAGCAGAGGGCCCACATCATAAAACTGTGAGCAACCCAGGCGTTGGGACCACAGCGCAGAAGGCCCACATCCCCATGGGAATGGGAACCTGGCTGGAGTGTCCTCGCACCACTGGGCGCACATCAGAAAATGTGGGGAGCCCACCATTTAGGGCCTGATGCCAGAGGGCCGTCATCACCGAGAGGAGGAGGCACCCTGCACGCTCCAACTGCCACCAGAGGGCTCACGTCTCCAAGGTGACGTGTGCCAGCCAGGCAGGAGTGACCTCACAGCAGAGGGCCTACCTCACAGAACGTTGAGGAACCCAGCCAGGATTAGACTCTCGCCAGAGGGCCCACCTCACCAAGGGGATGGGAACCAGGCAGGAGTGTCCTCACACGAGTGGGGCCACATCATCGAAAGGTGAGGAACGCAGCACATGTGGCCTCAAGCCATAGGACAGTCATCACCAAGGGGCTGGCAGTGAGGCAGGCAGGAGGAGCCTCACAACAGAGGGCACATAGAATAAAAAAGTTGAGGAATCCAGCAGTTGGAACCTCCCAGCAGGCGGCTCAGAGCACCGATGATAAGGGATCCTTGCCGGAGTGAACTCACAGCAGAGGGCCCACATCATGGTACTGTGAGCAAGCCAGCCGTTTTGACCTCAGAGCAGAAGGCCCATATCCCCATGGGGATGGGAACCTGGCAAGAGTGTCCTCACTCACTTGGCACACATCAGAAAATGTGGGGAGCCCAGCAGTTATGGCCTAAGGCAAGAGGGCCCTCATCACTGAGGGGAGGAGGATCCCAGCACACTCCAACTGCCACCAGAGGGCCCACGTCGCCAAGGTGACGTGTGCCAGACAGGCATGAATGACCTCACAGCAGAGGGGCCACCTCACAGACGGGTGGGGAACCCAGCCAGGATCAGACTCTCACCTGAGGGCCCACATCAGCAAGGGGATGGGAACCAGTCAGGACTGTCTTCCCTCCAGTGGGGCCACATCATCGAAAGGTGCGGAACCCAGCACATGTGGCCTCAAATCAGAGGACACATATCACAAAGGGAATGGGAGTGAGGCAGGCAGGAGTAGCCTAAAAACAGAGGGCCCAAAGAATAAGAAAGGTGAGGAATCCAGCAGTTGGAACCTCCCAGCAGGTGGCCGAGAGCACAGAAGCTATGGGATGCAGGCAGGAGTGAACTAATAGCAGAGAGCCCACATCATGAAACTGTGAGCAACCCAGGCGTTGGTACCTCAGAGCAGAAGGCCCACATCCCAATGGGGAGGTGAACCTGGCTGGAGTGTCCTCGCACCACTGGGCGCACATCACAAAATGTGGGGAGACCAGCAGTTAGGGCCTGACGCCAGAGGGCCCTCATCACCGAGGGGAGGAGGCTCCCAGCAGGCTCCAAGTGCCACCAGAGGGCTCATGTCCACAAGGCGAGGTGAGCAAGCCAGGCAGGACTGACCTCACAGCAGACGGCCCACCTCACAGATGGGTGAGGAACCCAGCCAGGATCAGACTCTCAACAGAGGGCCCACATCACCAAGGGGATGTGAACCAGGCAGGAGTCTCCTAAGACCATTGGTCCCACATCATCGAAAGGTGAGGAACCCAGCACATGTGGCCTCAGACCAGACGACACACATCACGAAGGGGCTGGGAGTGAGGCAGGCAGGAGGATCCTCACAACAGAAGACCCAAAAAATTAAAAAAGTGAGGAATCCAGCAGTTGGAACCTCCCAACAGGTGGCCAAGAGCACAGAGGCTATGGGATCCAGGCCTCTGTGAACTAACACCAGAGAGCCCACATCATGAAAATGTGAACAACCCAGCCGTTGGGACTTCAGAGCAGAAGGCCCACATCCCCATCGAGATGGGATCCTAAGAGGAGTGCCCAAGCATCATTGGGCTCACTAAGAAAAGTTGGTGAGCCCAGCAGTTAGGGCCTGACGCAAGAGGGCCCTCATCACCGAGGGGAGGAGATCCTCAGCACGCTCCTACTGCCACCACATGGCTGACTTCACCAAGGCAATGTGTGCCAGCCATGCAGGAGTGACCTATCAGCAGTGACCTCCCTCACAGAAGGGTGAGGAACACAGCCAGGAACAGACTCTCACCAGGGGGTCCACATAACCACGTAGATGAGAACCAGGCAGGAGTGTCCTCACACTAGTGGGGCCACATCATCGAAAGGTGAGGAACCCAGCAAAGGTGGCCACAAACCAGAGGACCCACATCACCAAGGGGTTGAGAGTGAGGTAGGTGTCTGGACGGGCATATTTAACACTCATTTCCCACCAGGAAGAGGAATTAACCAAAGGCTCAGCGTGCCCTGCCAGAAGCAGATTAGGGCCTGAAGCAGTCTTGCGGGTTTGCGGCCAGCTCACAAGAAAGCGAGTTGAAGAAAGGAGCTCAGGGGCCCTGTAATTCACAAACCTGCAGAGTTATAAATGACAGATAACGTCCAAAAATATATTGAAGTAAGGCTGCCAAGAGGACTTGAAAGCGGGGCAGAATTTCAGGAAACCGATTTCAGGAGGTAGACTGGAATTGCATTTAAAGCATAGGAAAAGAGGCAGAACATCGACAATGATGCACTTGGCAAAAAAAGGGCGTATGAGTTTGTTCCTGAATATATTCAGGAAAAAACACATACACCCTTTTTGGCAAACCAAGCAAGCTTGCAATGGAAATCCGAACTACTATGAAGTGTCACTTCCCCCCGGTCTAAAGGGCCATCTGAAAAAAGTGTAAAATCCAGAAAGGCAAGACAGGCCATGGGGAAAAAGGAGCCTTGTTATGCTGATGGGTGGGATGTAAATTGCCAACAGCCACTCTGGAGAAGTGTATGGTGTTTCCTGAAACATCTGAAAAACAAAGCAACAGAGTCTAGGGCATTTCCACTTATGGTCCTATAGCTTAGGGAAATTAAAATCAAAAAGACACAGCCACCCCAAAATTTGGGACGGCTCTGTTTACAAGAACCTCGTTTACGGTCCAAGTTCAATATCACAGAGAGCAAAAACTGGATAAAGAAGTTGTGGTACTTATGTACAATGCAATATCACTCAGCAATGAAATCTGTGTCACCAGGCCTGTACCAGCATAATGAGTGGATTGAGGCACGGTGATTCTAAGTGAAATAAGTAACACAGAAAAAGAAACATCATAAGGTATCACTAATGCACGGAATGTAAACTTGGCTACACATGAACTGAATTACAAAACAGAACAGGGTCTCAAGTTTAGAAAACCAACTTATGCTTGCTTAAGGGGAAAGGTGAGTTGGGGTGCTGCATAAAACCAGAGTTTGAAATTAGCACAGATACCGTTCCATAAGCCAAATATGTAATAGACAAGACCTACCCCTTGTTCATCGAAATGGACTCAACAATGAGGTATCACCTCACACCTGTTAGAATGGGCATCATCTGAAAATCTACAAACAACAAATGCTGGAAAGGGTGTGGAGAAAAGGAAGCCTCTTCCACTATTGTTGGGAATATAAATTGATACAGTCACTATGGAGAACAATATGGAGTTTCTTAAGAAACTAATAATAGAATTACCATATGATACAGCAATCCCAGTACTGGACATATACCCAGACAAAACCATAAATCAAAAAGAGACATTCACCGTAATGTTCATTGCATCACTATTTACAATATCGAGGTAATGGAAGCAACCTAAATGCCCACAGACAGACGAATGCATAAAGATGTGGTACATATATAAAATGGAATATTACTAAGCCATGAAAGGAATGAAATTGGGTCATTTGTAGAGACGTCGATGGATCTAGAGACTGTCATACAGAGTGAAGTAAGTCAGAAAGAGAAAAACAAATCTTGTATATTCATGCATATATGTGGAACCTAGAAAAACTGTACAGATTAACCGTTTTGCAAGGCATAAATAGAGCAACAGATGTAGACAACAATCGTATGGACAACAAGGGGGGAAAGCTCTTGGGGGTGGTGGTGGTGGGAGGAGTTGAGAGATTGGGATTGGCATGTAAACATTTATATGTATAAAATAGATAACCAATAAGAACCTGCTGTATAAAAATATAAAATAAAATTCAAAATTAAAAAGAAATAAAATTTAAAAAATAAAACAGAAAAAACAATTATTCCCTTCACATACATGTATTTATATGAATAAATTATTTCCATGCTTATATCTGTAAATACAAAAAAGAGGAATAAAATCTACCTTGAACCAAAAACAAAAAAGAGAAAAAAAAAACAGAACCCACCAGTTACTCAGAGGAAAACCGTATCAGGGCACTTGCTCCAGTTGTAAACAATTCTGAAGTTGGTCAGTGGTGGGGAATCGTCTCCCATTCAGCCAGCAGCCCCCACACAACAAGCGTCCTCATTGCAAAGCTGGGGCACCGTGCCGAGGCATCTGTGAGTAAACGTGAGCTGAGCCCCAGGCCAGTTGCTGCTGAACTGTTCCCACCCTTCCCAGGTAAAACACCTGAATATATACAAGGACTTGAAAGCCTAGAGGAAGGGCCATGGAGCCACACGAGTGACAGCATGCCAGCTGACTTGGTGCCTGCAGGCCAGCCAGGATGGTCCTGGCCCTGGGTGCTCTTCTGGAAGATTTCCATTTCCCTGCCTGAGATACCCGTCCTGTCCCTGCCCCCACTGCTTTTTTCCTTCCTCACCTCTGCCCAGGGAGAAATTCCAGCAGCAGGTATGGGTGACACATCCTCTTCTTTAGCAGGTGGCAGCCTGGCAACTGCTGCAGAAAGTCCAGCAGAGCCCCACTCACACTGGGCCACCCACAAAGCCGTGGCCTCTCACTCCCTCCCACCAGCCCAGCCCCGAGACTGCTGACAGGGCAGAGAAAATGGCGTCAGACACAGCTGCAGGGGCTCTTGCTGCCTGGAGTGGTATTTATATTGATCTCAACCCAGGCACACCTGGGGAGGGCTGGCCGGCACCGTAAGGCTGCCCAGGTCAGCCAATCGTCACCCCTCAGGGGCTCACAGTTGCAGAAAATGGAACTTGCTGAACCGGCCAGGTCCAAGGAACAGGTGTGGGCTCCTGAGAGTCAGGATAGACAAGGGGCTGCAGCTTTGGCTTGTTTTCTAATCATTTTATCTGGCCCATGAGTGGGAGACAACTTCAAGAAAACCCTCTCCTAATGAGAGGAACCCAGGAGTCAGGGAGAGGAGGGGTGGGTGGTGGTTGGAGACAGAGGCCTGGTGCCCCGGGTGCAGTGGAAGTCTCTGGAAGACCAGGTGGAGGGAGGCCACACAGAGTGATGCCCAGGGTCACAGACCTGTCGGAGCTGCTGTTTGTTAGTTCAAGTCCTGCTCTGAGGTGCTCTGTGTCAGCTCTGAGCGACAGGTGAGCTGGGGGTGCTCTTCAATGAGGGCTATGTGCACGGTTCCTGTGTGCCCAGCCCTGCCACGGTACCTGCAAGGGTAGCTCTGTATCCTGGGAGGGGCCTGACCACGAGAGCCCCGTGGGCTGGCTTGGGGGTGGGGTACCTGCCCAGGAGAGCTCCATATCCTGGGATTGGCCTGACCACGAGAGCTCCATGGGCTGCTGGGGACCTGGTAAAGGATGTCAGGACAGTCAGTGAAGCCACCGAGGATATACCTCCAGTTGCTCCTAATTCCTACACCCTGCTGGTCATTCTACCAACCACCAGGACATGGTATTCTGTATTAGTCTTCAATGATGCCTTCTTTTGTATTCCATTAGTCCCAGAGTCACAAGAAATTTTGGCTTGTGAGTGGCAGGACTCAACATACAACTAAAACAATACTTCCGGGCCGTCTTGCCCCAAGGGTTCAAAAATTCCCACACCATCTTTGGGGAAAGCTTAGCTAAAGACCGAAAAGTTCTACCTCTGGAAAAGGAAACCCTCCTTCAATATGCAGACGACATTCTGATCGCCAGCCCTACTAAGGAGGCCTCTGAACTACCAAGCCAATAAAGGATAGAAGTTGTCCAAGAAAAAGCTCAAATATCACAGACTGCGGTGACCTGCCTGGGCTTCATTCTCACACAAGGTCGGAGAAGCCCATCCCAGGAAAGGGAAGAAACCATTTGCAGCCTTACCCCTTTCTAAAACGAGAAGACAGCTTAGGGGTTCCTGGGGAGGCCAGGGTTTGCTGCTTCTGGATCCCTAACTACAGTCTACTAGCTGGGCCTCTATATGAAACACTGAAAGGAAAAGATGATGATCCTTTTGAACAGAATCCAGAAGTGGCCTTTCAAGAATGGAAAGAGCAGTCAATTCAGACCCTTGCCCTGGAACTCCCTAATTGAGCTAAACCCTTTGACCTTTCCATTCCCGGTGAAAGGTGAATCGCCATTGGAGAATTAGTGCAAAAACTGGGACCACTTGAAATGGAACAACGCAAGAATGCCATCCAGGTAGGATAAACTACAGTCACCAAGGGGCTTGGCCCACTGCCACATCTGGCCAAGATACTGGCGGTATCTAAAAACCTGGAAATCAGCAGCCCAAAAGGCCACCTCCCTCCTAAGGGAAAAGGACCCCACGTGGTGATCCTAATCACCAACCATGCCCTGAAGTTGCAGGGTTCGCTCCGTGGGCACACCGACCTCGAGTGAGGAGGCCCTCCAACTCCAACATCCAGAGAGATAACCGGGGGCAGCAGGGCACCATGACGACTCGTGTGAACATCACTTGACCTGGAGTTTCTCTCATAAAACAACAATAGTGTGTCCCGAAGGAGTAGACTACTGCTTGCAGGACTTACTGCACCCGGAGGGGAGCTAATAATCTTGGCGGGGGAACCGTATATCACACTGTCACCATAGAAAAGCCTACAGACACCGTGATGATGGTGGCCAATAAGACCGGCTGGACTCCTGTTTACTTCAAAAGGCTGTTGACTCAGTGGCCATCATGGTCCTTGATCACCACTGACCCTGGACTGTCTGGGAGTTGAGCGGGCAGGGCTCTGACACCTGGTGCTGTTTTTACGTTAATTCAGGGACCTAATTGAAGAAAGAGCAGACTACTGGACAGAGCATCTAGGCTGGCAGAAACGGTCAGCCTAAGGTGGCCGAACAAATGTGGGGCGGGGTGAAACCGGCCCCCACAGCGTCTCTGCACATCTCTTTCCTGGACCCTTAAAGGTCATTAGAATCTATAACACTTCCAATGCTGGTGCTCAGGCGGACGAGCAGGGAGGCAGGGGTCCTGGGGCCAATCAACGTCACCTGGAGGCTGCTGGGGAGAAGTTCTGACCCTCGTCCCCTGGTATGAGGGCTCCCAACTCAGCACTCAGCAGTTACAGAAGAAGGGTCTGCACCCTCAGCACTCCAAGAATGAGGAATGGGACAAAAGGCAGAGGAGGGGTTTGTCCCCAGCAAAGCCCATTAAAAATCCCTGGGAGATAAAAATAGAATCTGGGCAATAAAGTCAAGTCTGACCTTTTTTATCCTTTGTGCTTTGTCTAATTTCACGTGCTCCTAGGGTCCCGCATACAGAGGTTCCACACCCGGCACTTCAGACCAGATTTCCTAGTGCAGAATGGCTGGGTCGACACCTCAGCTCCTGGGGCCCAGTGCAGACTCCGAGATATAGAGCCTGAGCTGCAGCCAACCCGGCCCTCGAGAGCTCCGCCCCCTCCCTCCCACTGACTCTGACAGGATCTCTACACAGCAGCCCAGCCCACAGCCCACGGGGTAGTGCATGCTCTCACCTCTCCATTCTCTGATCAAAATATAAAGTTTCCTTTGCTTGTGAACCAAACTCAGTCTCGATCTGTTGGCCCCAATGACACTGGGCAGGGGGACACTTGTTGGGGTCCACTCTGGAGGATCAGTAACAGAAATTGAGACTACTGTAACTTCAATGAACAGATGTGTGAGCCAAACTGTAGTTAACATAGAACAGTTTATAAGGCTCGGGTAAAATAAGATGTTTCTAACACTTCCATTTGATATTTCCATCACTTTATTATAAGCAAGTTCAGTGAAAAGGTTTGTCTTATTTGTCAGGTCAATATTAGAGAAATGAAGTGATTTCTTTCCAAGGATGTACATCTAATAATCTTGGTTAAAGCTTCAATCTTGTTTTAAATGCTTTTCCATTGAAAATGATACCTCTCTTTCAGCTCCCCCATTTCTGAGAAGTATAAAATCTTATAATTTATTATTACCAAAGGGGAAAGGTGGGAGGAGGGATAAATTAACAGTTTGGAATTAAAACATACACACTGCTATGTATAAAATAGATCATCAACAAGGAACTACTGTATAGCACAGGGAACTACACTCAATATTTTGCAATAACCTATAAGGGGAAATAATCGGAAAAAGAATAGATATTTTTATTGACATCATCTATCAATGACAGTTAAAGTGTAACCTAAGGGAAGCCGGTGGTGAGTGCTTCTGACCCTGAAGACTTCAATCATCTAAAGTTTGGACTCTGCCTACTTCCCAAGGCCCTTAATGAACATATGTGTAGCCGTAGCTTAAAAATTTCCCCAGTTTGGGTTTCGGGGAGACACTGATTTTGAAAAAGCCCTGGTGTTCTCCTTACATGAATGGGACCCTTCCTACTGCTAAAACATGTCTGTCACACCCAGAGGATGGTATACCGTCTGATCGGGAAGAATTTGGAAAAGGCATCTCATCTCCTCATCTCCTGGTGCTCGGGTTCACCCCTCCAGCGTCTTTACTAACAGTCTCCCCACTTGGAGATGTCAGCACTGTCAACATCCTGTTGCGTACAGTTTGGAATTTGCCCAGAGGATGAAGCGGAAGGATGAGGAACAATGAGAGACAAGTCCTAGGTGTTCAGACAGGCACATGTCACTCTAATTTCCAATCAGGAAGACGAATTGACCAAAGGCTAGGGTTGCCCATGGAAACAGTATAGGGCTTGAGGAAATCCCACTGCTTTGTGGCCAGTTCCCATAAACACAAGTTGAACAATGGAACTCAGGGGCAGTAAAATTCACGAAACTGCAGAGTTGAAAATATCTATCACTGAAAAATGTCTTGAGGAAAGTCAAAGAAAAGGATTGGTAAGCAAGGGAGAATGACAGGAAAGGGATTTGAGGAGGTAGAAAGGACTCGCCATTAAGCACAAGAAAAGGGGCTGAACATTGCCAACATTGCAGTTGGCCAAAAAGGCTGTATGCATTTTTTTCTGTATATATTCAAGAAAAGGGCATACACTTTTTTAGCCAACCAAACAGGTGGGCACTGGAAATCAATACTACAAAAGATATCACTTCGCATCAGTCAGAAAAGCCATCCTCATAAAGTGTAAACACCAGAAATGCAGGACAGGGCAAGGAGAAGAGGGAGCCCTGTGAGGCTTATAGTGGAAATGTATATTGCCAACGGCCATTCTGGAGAAGTGTATTGTGTTTACTAAAGCATCTAAAAAATGAGCTACAGAGCATAGGGCACTTGCACTCATGGGCGTATATCTTGGGAAAAACAAAAATCGAGAGGACACAGGCACCCCAATGTTTACTGCCTCTCTGTTTAAAAGATCCTCGACTAGGATATAACTTAAATGTCTCTGGAGGGAAAAAATGGATAGAGATGTGGTACTTATGTAGAGTGGAATATTACTCAGCCTGGAAATCAATGAAATATGGCCAGTTGTAACAACTCCGGAGGAGTTACGTATGATCATTCTAAGTGACATAATTCAAAAAGAAAAAGACACATATCATAAGATATCACTTAAAGGTGGAATCCAAAATGGCTACACATGAAATAAATTACAAAACAAAAACATAGTCAAATATGTAGAAAACACGCGTAAGGCTGCTAAACGGGAAAGGTGGGGAGGGGTGAGGCATCATCCAGGAGGTTGAAATTAGCAAAGATACCATTCCAAATACCAAACTGATAATCAACAAGGCCTACACGGTAGCTAAAAGAACTGCACTCAGCACACTCAAGTCACCGGAAAAGAATATCTATGACTGGTAAGAATCTGAAAAAGAATTTATTGATGTCTCTCTGTACGTGAATCAAGTGGATGTACAGCAGCAAGAAACAGAGCTTTGAAAATCAGTTGTAACCAATATAGTAATAAATTGAAAAAAATAAACGACAGAGAGACAGAGAAAACCTCTTACAACTTTTCCTCAGGGACGGTGATGCAACATGGATTGAACACATCTAGACCCACAGCAGGATGAGACATAAGGCTGGAAACTGTTCGTGCTAAGAGAAATGTGAGGTTGGGTGAGGAAATGCACACCCTTTAAAGTAATACTACCTGGTACCCATTCAATGGGTCCCAAATCTGCAGGTTCAAGGAATCTTCCTACAGCTAAAACATGCATGGAAAACATGCATGGAAAACACCATGTGATCGGGAGATGTGTCTAAAATGCACCTCATTTATCCTCTCCTGGTGCTCCTGTTCATCATTCCAGCCACGTTACTTAGAATCTCCCCACTTAGAGAATCAGCACATTTAAACTTCTGTTTCACACATTTTGCAAATTGTGAGGAGGATGAACGGGAAGAGGGGGAACCAATGAGAGAATAGTTGTAGGGGTTTGGACGGGCACATGTCACTCTAATTTCCCATTAAGAGTAAGAATTAAAAAAAGGCTCAGCCCGCCTCGCCGGAGCCAAAATAGGGCCTGAAGCAATCCTGCGGCTTTGAGGCCAGCTCACAAAAGAGCAACTTAAAAAATGGAGCTCAGGGTCACTGCAATTCACAAACCTGCAGAGTTATAAATGAAAACTAACGTCCAAAAATATGTTGAGGTAAGGCAAAGAAGAGGATCTGAATGCAAGACAGAATTGCAAGAAACAGATTTCAAGAGATAGATTGGACTCGTCCTTAAAGTACATGAAAAGCGGCAGAATTTCGACAATGATGTAGTTGGCCCAAAAGGGAGTATGCGTTTTTTCCTGAATATATCCAGGAAAAAACGCATACGCACTTTATGGGCAACCAAGCAAGCAAGCAATGCAAATGTGCACAACAAAGAAATCTCATTTCCCACCGGTCAAAAGGGCCATCCGAAAAAATTGTAAAAACCAGAAATGCAGGACAGGCCATGGAGAACAGGGAGCCTTTATACGCTGATGGACAGTGTGTGAACTGCCGAGAGCCACTCTGGAGAAGTGTATGGTGGTTCCTAAATCATCTAAAAAACAGAGCTACAGAGCATAGGGCACTTCCAATCATGGAAGTATATCTAGGGAAGTCTAAAAATCAACAAGACACAAGCACACCACAGTTTAGGGCTACTCTGTTTACAAGAACCTCAACTTCAGTACACCTTAAATATCCCAGGAAAGAGAACAATGGATAAAGAAAATGTGGTACTTATGTACAATGGAATATCTCTTCACCATGAAATCAATGTAATAAGGCTAGTAGAAGGATAAAGAGTGGATTTAGGTCCGATAATACTACTTGAAATAAGTCAAACAGAAAAAGAAACATATCATAAGATATCACTTATAGAGGGAGGATAAATATGGCTGCACAAAAAATGAATTACAAAACAGAACAGTGTCTCACATTTAGAAAACACACTTATGTCAGCTTAAGGGGAAAGGAGAGGTGGGGTGATGCATAAAACCAGAGTTTGAAATTAGCACAGATACCGTTCAATAAACCAAATAGGTATTAGACAAGATCTACACCTTGCTCAATGAACTGGCCTCAACACACCCTATACACCGCAGAGAAATATATCTGAGTAATAAGAATCTTAAAACCCATGTATTGATATATCTCCATAAGGGAATCAAGTGTGTGCAGAGCGGCACAAACACAGCAGTGAAAATGAGCTAAACCCCATTATAGAAATAAATTTTAAAACCAAAACGCAGAAACAATGAAAGAGAGAAAAATTCTTACAAAATTCGCTCAGGGGCTGTGATGCAACCTGTAATGACCACATATAAACCCACAGCTGGATAAGACATAAGGCTGGACACTTGGGGCTGAGAGCATTGGTGAGCTTTGGTGAGCAACTGCCGAAAGTTTAATGCAATACTTCATACTACTCATTCCAAGGGTCCCAACACTCCAGGTTGAAGGGAATCTTCCTACAGCTAAACCATGCATGGGGAATCCAGCAGATGGTATACCATATGATCGGGAAAGGTTTCTAAAACGCACCTCATTTTCCTCTCCTGGGGCTCCGGATCAACATTCCAGCCACTTTACTAACAACATCTCCACATGGAGAGTCAATGCCTTTAAGTTCCGGTATCGCACAGTCTGCAGTTAGTGCGGAGGATGAATGGGAATAGGGGGAACCAGTGAGAAAATAGCTGTAGCGGTTTCAATGGGCACATGTCACTCTAATTTCACATCAGGAAGAAGAATTAAACAAAGGCAGAGCAAGGCGCCCCAGAAGAAGGATAGGGCCTGAAGAAATCCTGTGGATATGAGGCAAGATCACAAAAATAAGAGCTGAAAAATGGAGCTAAGGGCCACTGCAATTCAAAAACCTGCAGAGTTATAAAGGCCAACTATTTTCCAAACGTATATTGAGGTAAGGCTATGAAGAGGCACTGACAGCAAGGCAGAATTGCAGGAAACCGATTTCAAGAGGTAGACAGGAACTGCATTGAAAACATATGAAAAGACTCAGAACGTCGACAATGATGCACTTGGCCAAAAAGGGCGTATGCGTTTCTTCCTGAATATATTCAGGAAGAAACGCATACGCCCTTTCTGGCCAACCAAGCAAGCTTGCAAAGGAAATCTGCACTACAATGAAGTCTCACTGCCCCCCGGTCAAAAGGGCCATCTGAAAAAAGTGTAAAATCCAGAACGGCAGGACAGGCCATGGAGAACTGGGAGCCTTTTTGTGCTTATGGGCAGGATGTAACTTGCCAACAGCCACTCTGGAGAAGTGTATGGTGTTTCCTGAAACATCTAAAAAACAAAGCAACAGAGCCTAGGGCACTTCCACTTATGGTCCTATAGCTTAGTGAAATTAAAATCAAAAAGACACAGCCACCCCAAAGTTTGGAACGGCTCTGTTTACAAGAACCTCGTTTACGGTACAAGTTCAATATCGTAGAAAGCAAAAAATGGATAAAGAAGTTGTGGTACATACGTAGAATGGAATATCATTCAGCAATGAAATCTATGTCATCAGGCACGTAGCAGCATAATGAGTGGATTCAGGTATGATGATTCTAAGTGAAATAAGTCACACAGAAAAAGAAACATCATAAGATATCCCTAATACACGGAATGTAAACTTGGCTACCCAGGAAATGAATTACAAAACAGAACAGGGTCTCAAATGTAGAACCAACTTATGCTTGCTAAAGGGGAAAGGTGAGTTGGTGTGCTGCATAAAACAAGAGATTGAAATGAGCACAGATACCGTTCAATAAGCCAAATATGTAATAGACTAGAGCTACTCCTTGCTCAACGAAGTGGACTCAACACCACATATTAAACGCCTAAGAATATACCTGACTAGTAAGAATCTTAAAACCTATGGATTTATATGTCTCCGAAAGAGAATCAAGCGTGTTTACAGCGGCATAAACGCAGCAGTGATAGGATTGGTGAGGTTCGGTGAGCAAATGCAGACCCTTTGAAGTTATATTGCATGGTACCCATTCCATGGTTCTCAACTCTCCAGGTTTAAGGGATTCTTCCTTCAGCTAAAACATGCATGTGGAACCCAGAGTATGATCCACCGTGTGATTGGGAAACGTGTTCAAATGTGTCTCAGTTTTCATCCCCTGGTAATCGGGTGCAACATTCCAGACGCTTTACTAACACTCTCCCCCACTTGGAGAGTCAGTGCCTTTAACCTCCTGTTTGGCCCAGTTTGCAATTTCTGCGGAAAATAAACAGGAATAGGGAGAACCAATGAGAGACTAGCTGGAGGGTTATGGACGGGCAAATTTAACTCTCATTTCCCACCAAGAAGAGGAATTATCGAAAGGCTCAGCGAGCCATGCCGGAACCACACTAGGGCCTGAAGCAATCCTGCGGTGTTGCGGCCAGCTCACAAGAAAGCGAGTTGAAGAAAGGAGCTCAGAGGAACTGTAATTCACACAACTGCAGAGTTCTAAATGACAGCTATCGTCCAAAAATATATTGAAGTAAGGCTGCCAAGAGGACTTGAAAGCGGGGCAGAATTGCAGGAAACCGATTTCAGGTGGTAGACTGGAATTGCATGTAAAGCATAGGAAAAGAGGCAGAACGTCCACAATGATGCACTTGGCCAAAAAGGGCATCTGCGTTTTTTCCTGAATATACTCAGGAAAAAACGCATACGCCCTTTTTGGCCAACCAAGCAAGCTTGCAAAGGAAATCTGCACTACAATGAAGTCTCACTGCCCCCCGGTCAAAAGGGCCATCTGAAAAAAGTGTAAAATCCAAAAAGGCAGGACAGGCCAAGGAGAACTGGGAGCCTTGTTATGCTGATGGGCGGGATGTAAATTGCCAACAGCCACTCTGGAGAAGTGTATGGTGTTTCTTGAAACATCTAAGAAACAGAGCAACACAGCCTAAGGCACTTCCACTTATGGTCCTATAGATTAGGGAAATTAAAATCAAAAAGACACAGCCACCGCAATGTTTGGGATGGCTCTGTTTACAAGAACCTCGTTTACAATACAAGTTCAATATCACAGAAAGTGAAAAATGGATAAAGAAGTTGTGGTACTTACGTACAATGCAATATCACTCAGCAATGAAATGTATGTCATCAGGCCAGTAGCAGCATAATGAGTGGATTCAGGTACGATGATTCTAAGTGAAATAAGTCACACAGAAAAAGAAACATCATAAGATATCACTAATACACGGAATGTAAACTTGGTTACACAGGAACTGAATTACAAAACAGAATAGGGTCTCAAATGTAGAAAACCAACTTATGCTTGCTTAAGGGGAAAGGTGAGTTGGGGTGCTGCATAAAACCAGAGATAGAAATTAGCACAGATACCTTTCCATAAGCCAAATATGTAATAGGCAAGAGCTACTGCTTGCTCAACGAAGTGGACTCAACACCCCATATTAAACGCCTAAGAATATACCTGACTAGTAAGAATCTTAAAACCTATGGATTTATATGTCTCTGAAAGAGAATCAAGCATGTGTACAGCGGCATAAATGCAACAGTGATAGGATTGGTGAGGTTCGGTGAGCAAATGCAGACCCTTTGAAGTCATATTGCAGGGTTCCCATTCCATGGTTCTCAACTCTTCAGGTTTAAGGGATTCTTCCTTCAGCTAAAACATGCATGTGGAACCCAGAGTATGATCCAACGTGTGATCGGGAAACGTGTTCAAATATGTCTCAGTTTTCATCCCCTGGTACTCGGGTGCAACATTCCAGACGCTTTACTAACACTCTCCCCACTTGGAGAGTCAGTGCCTTTAACCTCCTGTTTGGCCCAGTTTGCAATTTCTGTGGAAAATGAACAGGAATAGGGAGAACAAATGAGAGACTAGCTGGAGGAGTCTGGACGGGCAAATTTAACTCTCATTTCCCACCAGGAAGAGGAATTAACCAAAGGTTCAGCGTGCCATGCCGGAACAACACTAGGGCCTGAAGCAATCCTGCGGTGTTGCGGCCAGCTCACAAGAAAGCGAGTTGAAGAAAGGAACTCAGGGGCCCTGTAATTCACAAACCTGCAGAGTTATAAATGACAGCTATCGTCCAAAAATATATTGAAGTAAGGCGGCCAAGAGGACTTGAAAGCGGAGCAGAATTGCAGGAAACCGATTTCAGGAGGTAGACTGGAATTGCATGTAAAGCATAGGAAAAGAGGCAGAACGTCCTCAATGATGCACTTGGCCAAAAAGGGCGTATGCGTTTTTTCCTGAATATACTCAGGAAAAAACGCAGACACCCTTTTTGGCCCACCAAGCAAGCTTGCAACGGAAATCTGCACTACAATGAAGTCTCACTGCCCCCCGTTCAAAAGGGCCATCTGAAAAAAGTGTAACATCCAGAAAGGCAGGACAGGCCATGGAGAACTGGGAGCCTTATTATGCTGATGGGCGGGATATAAATTGCCAACAGCCACTCTGGAGAAGTGTATGGTGTTTCCTGAAACATCTAAAAAACAAGCAACAGAGCCTAGGGCACTTCCACTTATGGTCCTATAGATTAGGGAAATTAAAATCAAAAACACAGCCACCCCAAAGTTTGGGACAGCTCTGTTTACAAGAACCTCTTTTACGGTACAAGTTCAATATCGCAGAAAGCGAAAAATGGATAAAGAAGTTGTGGTACTTACGTACAATGCAATATCACTCAGCAATGAAATCTATGTCATCAGGCCAGTAGCAGCATAATGAGTGGATTCAGGTACGATGATTCTAAGTGAAATAAGTCACACAGAAAAAGAAACATCATAAGGTATCACTAATACACGGAATGTAAACTTGGCTACACAGGAACTGAATTACAAAACAGAACAGGGTCTCAAATGTAGAAAACCAACTTATGCTTGCTTAAGGGGAAAGGTGAGTTGGGGTGCTGCAGAAAACCAGAGATTGAAATTAACACAGATAGCTTTCCATAAGACAAATATGTAATAGACAAGAGCTACTCCTTGCTCAACGAAGCGGACTCAACACCCCATATTAAACGCCTAAGAATATACCTGACTAGTAAGAATCTTAAAACCTATGGATTTATATGCCTCCGAAAGAGAATCAAGCGTGTGTACAGCGGCATAAAGGCAGCAGTGAAAGGATTGGTGAGGTTCGGTGAGCAAATGAAGACCGTTTGAAGTCATATTGCATGGTACCCACTCCATGGTTCTCAACTCTCCAGGTTTAAGGGATTCTTCCTTCAGCTAAAACATGCATGTGGAACCCAGAGTATAATCCACCGTGTGATCGGGAAACGTGTTCAAATGTGTCTCAGTTTTCGTCTCCTGGTACTCGGGTGCAACATTCCAGACGTTTTACTAACACTCTCCCCACTTGGAGAGTCAGTGCCTTTAACCTCCTGTTTGGCCCAGTTTGCAATTTCTGCAGAAAAGGAACAGGAATAGGCAGAACGAATGAGAGACTAGCTGGAGGTGTCTGGACGGGCAAATTTAACTCTCATTTCCCACCAGGAAGAGGAATTAACCAAAGGCTCACTGAGATATGCCGGAACCACACTAGGGCCTGAAGCAATCCTGCGGTGTTGCGGCCAGCTCACAAGAAAGCGAGTTGAAGAAAGGAGCTCAGAGGCACTGTCATTCACAAACCTGCAGAGTTATACATGACAGCTATCGTCCAAAAATATATTGAAGTAAGGCTGCCAAGAGGACTTGAAATCGGGGAAGAATTGCAGGAAACCGATTTCAGGAGGTAGACTGGAATTGCATGTAAAGCATAGGAAAAGAGGCAGAACATCCACAATGATGCACTTGGCCAAAAAGTGCGTATGCGTTTTTTCCTGAATACATTCAGGAAAAAACGCATATGCACTTTTTGGCCAAGGAAGCAAGCTTGCAAAGGAAATCTCCACTACAATGAAGTCTCACTGCCCCCCGGTCAAAAGGGCCATCTGAAAAAAGTGTAAAATCCAGAAAGGCAGGACAGGCCATGGAGAACTGGGAGCCTTCTTATGCTGATGGGCGGGATGTAAATTGCCAACAGCCACTCTGGAGAAGTGTATGGTGTTTCCTGAAACATCTAAAAAACAAAGCAACAGAGCCTAGGGCACTTCCACTTATGGTCCTATAGATTAGGGAAATTAAAATCAAAAAGACACAGCCACCCCAAAGTTTGGGACGGCTCTGTTTACAAGAACCTCATTTATGGTACAAGTTCAATATCGCAGAAAGCGAAAAATGGATAAAGAAGTTGTGGTACTTACGTACAATGCAATATCACTCAGCAATGAAATCTATGTCATCAGGCCAGTAGCAGCATAATGAGTGGATTTAGGTGCGATGATTCTAAGAGAAATAAGTCAAACAGAAAAAGAAACATCATAAGTTATCACTAATACACGGAATGTAAACTTGGCTACACAGGAACTGAAGTACAAAACAGGATAGGTTCTCAAATGTAGAAAACCAACTTATGCTTGCTTAAGGGGAAAGGTGAGTTGGGGTGCTGCATAAAACCAGAGATTGAAATTAGCACAGATACCTTTCCATAAGCCAAATATGTAATAGACAAGAGCTACTCCTTGCTCAACGAAGTGGACTCAACACCCCATATTAAACGCCTAAGAATATACCTGACTAGTAAGAATCTTAAAACCTATGGATTTATATGTCTCCGAAAGAGAATCAAGCGTGTGTACAGCGGCATAAACGCAGCAGTGATAGGATTGGTGAGGTTCGGTGAGCAAATGCAGACCCTTTGAAGTCATACTGCATGGTACCCATTCCATGGTTCTCAACTCTCCTGGATTAAAGGATTCTTCCTTCAGCTAAAACATGCATGTGGAACCCAGAGTATGATCCACCGTGTGATCGGGAATCGTGTTCAAATATGTCTCAGTTTTCATCCCCTGATACTCGGGTGCAACAATCCAGACGCTTTACTAACACTCTCCCCACTTGGAGAGTCAGTGCCTTTAACCTCCTATTTGGCCCAATTTGCAAATTCTGCTGAAGATGAACAGGAATAGGGAGAACCAATGAGAGACTAGCTGGAGGTGTCTGGACGGGCAAATTTAACTCTCATTTCCCACCAGGAAGAGGAATTAACCAAAGGCTCAGCGAGCCATGCCGGAACCACACTAGGGCCTGAAGCAATTCTGCGGTGTTGCGGCCAGCTCACAAGAAAGCGAGTTGAAGAAAGGAGCTCAGGGGCACTGTAATTCACAAACCTGCAGAGTTATAAATGACAGCTATCATCCAAAAATATATTGAAGTAAGGCTGCCAAGAGGACTTGAAAGCGGGGCAGAATTGCAGGAAACCGATTTCAGGAGGTAGACTGGAATTGCATGTAAAGCATAGGAAAAGAGGCAGAACGTCCACAATGATGCACTTGGCCAAAAAGGACATATGCGTTTTTTCCTGAATATATTCAGGAAAAAACGCATACGCCCTTTTTGGCCAACCAAGCAAGCTTGCAAAGAAATCTGCACTACAATGAAGTCTCACTGCCCCCCGGTCAAAAGGGCCATCTGATAAACGTGTAAAATCCAGAAAGGCAGGACAGGCCATGGAGAACTGGGAGCCTAGTTAGACTGATGGGCGGGATGTAAATTGCCAACAGCCACTCTGGAGAAGTGTATGGTGTTTCCTGAAACATCTAAAAAACAAAGCAACAGAGCCTAGGGCACTTCCACTTATGGTCCTATAGATTAGGGAAATTAAAATCAAAAAGACACAGCCACCCCAAAGTTTGGAACGGCTCTGTTTACAAGAACCTCGTTTACGGTACAAGTTCAATATCGCAGAAAGCGAAAAATGGATAAAGAAGTTGTGGTACTTACGTACAATGCAATATCACTCAGCAATGAAATCTATGTCATCAGGCCAGTAGCAGCATAATGAGTGGATTCAGGTACGATGATTGTAAGTGAAATAAGTCACACAGAAAAAGAAACATCATAAGATATCACTAATACACGGAATGTAAACTTGCCTACACAGGAACTGAATTACAAAACAGAATAGGGTCTCAAATGTAGAAAACCAACTTATGCTTGCTTAAGGGGAAAGGTGAGTTGGGGTGCTGCATAAAACCAGAGATTGAAATTAGCACAGATACCTTTCCATAAGCCAAATATGTAATAGACAAGAGCTACTGCTTGCTCAACGAAGTGGACTCAACACCCCATATTAAACGCCTAAGAATATACCTGACTAGTAAGAATCTTAAAACCTATGGATTTATATGTCTCCGAAAGAGAACCAAGCGTGTGTACAGCGGCATAAACGCAGCAGTGATAGGATTGGTGAGGTTCGGTGAGCAAATGCAGACCCTTTGAAGTCATATTGCATGGTACCCATTCCATGGTTCTCAACTCTCCAGGTTTAAGGGATTCTTCCTTCAGCTAAAACATGCATGTGGAACCCAGAGTATGATCCACCGTGTGATCGGGAAACGTGTTCAAATATGTCTCAGATTTCGTCCCGTGGTACTCGGGTGCAACATTCCAGACACTTTACTAACACTCTCCCCACTTGGAGAGTCAGTGCCTTTAACCTCCTGTTTGGCCCAATTTGCAATTTCTGCGGAAAATGAACAGGAATAGGGAGAACCAATGACAGACTAGCTGGGGGTGTCTGGACGGGCAAATTTAACTCTCATTTCCCACCAGGAAGAGGAATTAACCAAAGGCTCAGCGAGCCATGCCGGAACCACACTAGGGCCTGAAGCAATCCTGCGGTGTTGCGGCCAGCTCACAAGAAAGCGAGTTGAAGAAAGGAGCTCAGGGGAACTGTAATTCACACACCTGCAGAGTTCTAAATGACAGCTATCGTCCAAAAATATATTGAAGTAAGGCTGCCAAGAGGACTTGAAAGCGGGGCAGAATTGCAGGAAACCGATTTCAGGAGGTAGACTGGAATTGCATGTAAAGCATAGGAAAAGAGGCAGAACGTCCACAATGATGCACTTGGCCAAAAAGGGCGTCTGCGTTTTTTCCTGAATATACTCAGGAAAAAACGCAGACACCCTTTTTGGCCAACCAAGCAAGCTTGCAAAGGAAATCTGCACTACAATGAAGTCTCACTGCCCCCCGGTCAAAAGGGCCATCTGAAAAAAGTGTAAAATCCAAAAAGGCAGGACAGGCCAAGGAGAACTGGGAGCCTTGTTATGCTGATGGGCGGGATGTAAATTGCCAACAGCCACTCTGGAGAAGTGTATGGTGTTTCTTGAAACATCTAAGAAACAGAGCAACACAGCCTAAGGCACTTCCACTTATGGTCCTATAGATTAGGGAAATTAAAATCAAAAAGACACAGCCACCGCAATGTTTGGGACGGCTCTGTTTACAAGAACCTCGTTTACAATACAAGTTCAATATCACAGAAAGCGAAAAATGGATAAAGAAGTTGTGGTACTTACGTACAATGCAATATCACTCAGCAATGAAATGTATGTCGTCAGGCCAGTAGCAGCATAATGAGTTGATTCAGGTACGATGATTCTAAGTGAAATAAGTCACACAGAAAAAGAAACATCATAAGATATCACTAATACACGGAATGTAAACTTGGTTACACAGGAACTGAATTACAAAACAGAATAGGGTCTCAAATGTAGAAAACCAACTTATGCTTGCTTAAGGGGAAAGGTGAGTTGGGGTGCTGCATAAAACCAGAGATAGAAATTAGCACAGATACCTTTCCATAAGCCAAATATGTAATAGGCAAGAGCTACTGCTTGCTCAACGAAGTGGACTCAACACCCCATATTAAACGCCTAAGAATATACCTGACTAGTAAGAATCTTAAAACCTATGGATTTATATGTCTCTGAAAGAGAATCAAGCATGTGTACAGCGGCATAAATGCAACAGTGATAGGATTGGTGAGGTTCGGTGAGCAAATGCAGACCCTTTGAAGTCATATTGCAGGGTTCCCATTCCATGGTTCTCAACTCTTCAGGTTTAAGGGATTCTTCCTTCAGCTAAAACATGCATGTGGAACCCAGAGTATGATCCAACGTGTGATCGGGAAACGTGTTCAAATATGTCTCAGTTTTCATCCCCTGGTACTCGGGTGCAACATTCCAGACGCTTTACTAACACTCTCCCCACTTGGAGAGTCAGTGCCTTTAACCTCCTGTTTGGCCCAGTTTGCAATTTCTGTGGAAAATGAACAGGAATAGGGAGAACAAATGAGAGACTAGCTGGAGGAGTCTGGACGGGCAAATTTAACTCTCATTTCCCACCAGGAAGAGGAATTAACCAAAGGTTCAGCGTGCCATGCCGGAACCACACTAGGGCCTGAAGCAATCCTGCGGTGTTGCGGCCAGCTCACAAGAAAGCGAGTTGAAGAAAGGAACTCAGGGGCCCTGTAATTCACAAACCTGCAGAGTTATAAATGACAGCTATCGTCCAAAAATATATTGAAGTAAGGCGGCCAAGAGGACTTGAAAGCGGGGCAGAATTGCAGGAAACCGATTTCAGGAGGTAGACTGGAATTGCATGTAAAGCATAGGAAAAGAGGCAGAACGTCCTCAATGATGCACTTGGCCAAAAAGGGCGTATGCGTTTTTTCCTGAATATACTCAGGAAAAAACGCAGACACCCTTTTTGGCCCACCAAGCAAGCTTGCAACGGAAATCTGCACTACATTGAAGTCTCACTGCCCCCCGTTCAAAAGGGCCATCTGAAAAAAGTGTAAAATCCAGAAAGGCAGGACAGGCCATGGAGAACTGGGAGCCTTATTATGCTGATGGGCGGGATATAAATTGCCAACAGCCACTCTGGAGAAGTGTATGGTGTTTCCTGAAACATCTAAAAAACAAGCAACAGAGCCTAGGGCACTTCCACTTATGGTCCTATAGATTAGGGAAATTAAAATCAAAAACACAGCCACCCCAAAGTTTGGGACAGCTCTGTTTACAAGAACCTCGTTTACGGTACAAGTTCAATATCGCAGAAAGCGAAAAATGGATAAAGAAGTTGTGGTACTTACGTACAATGCAATATCACTCAGCAATGAAATCTATGTCATCAGGCCAGTAGCAGCATAATGAGTGGATTCAGGTACGATGATTCTAAGTGAAATAAGTCACACAGAAAAAGAAACATCATAAGGTATCACTAATACACGGAATGTAAACTTGGCTACACAGGAACTGAATTACAAAACAGAACAGGGTCTCAAATGTAGAAAACCAACTTATGCTTGCTTAAGGGGAAAGGTGAGTTGGGGTGCTGCAGAAAACCAGAGATTGAAATTAACACAGATAGCTTTCCATAAGACAAATATGTAATAGACAAGAGCTACACCTTGCTCAACGAAGCGGACTCAACACCCCATATTAAACGCCTAAGAATATACCTGACTAGTAAGAATCTTAAAACCTATGGATTTATATGCCTCCGAAAGAGAATCAAGCGTGTGTACAGCGGCATAAAGGCAGCAGTGAAAGGATTGGTGAGGTTCGGTGAGCAAATGAAGACCGTTTGAAGTCATATTGCATGGTACCCACTCCATGGTTCTCAACTCTCCAGGTTTAAGGGATTCTTCCTTCAGCTAAAACATGCATGTGGAACCCAGAGTATGATCCACCGTGTGATCGGGAAACGTGTTCAAATGTGTCTCAGTTTTCGTCTCCTGGTACTCGGGTGCAACATTCAAGACGTTTTACTAACACTCTCCCCACTTGGAGAGTCAGTGCCTTTAACCTCCTGTTTGGCCCAGTTTGCAATTTCTGCAGAAAAGGAACAGGAATAGGCAGAACGAATGAGAGACTAGCTGGAGGTGTCTGGACGGGCAAATTTAACTCTCATTTCCCACCAGGAAGAGGAATTAACCAAAGGCTCACTGAGATATGCCGGAACCATACTAGGGCCTGAAGCAATCCTGCGGTGTTGCGGCCAGCTCACAAGAAAGCGAGTTGAAGAAAGGAGCTCAGAGGCACTGTCATTCACAAATCTGCAGAGTTATACATGACAGCTATCGTCCAAAAATATATTGAAGTAAGGCTGCCAAGAGGACTTGAAATCGGGGAAGAATTGCAGGAAACCGATTTCAGGAGGTAGACTGGAATTGCATGTAAAGCATAGGAAAAGAGGCAGAACATCCACAATGATGCACTTGGCCAAAAAGGGCGTATGCGTTTTTTCCTGAATACATTCAGGAAAAAACGCATATGCACTTTTTGGCCAAGGAAGCAAGCTTGCAAAGGAAATCTCCACTACAATGAAGTCTCACTGCCCCCCGGTCAAAAGGGCCATCTGAAAAAAGTGTAAAATCCAGAAAGGCAGGACAGGCCATGGAGAACTGGGAGCCTTCTTATGCTGATGGGCGGGATGTAAATTGCCAACAGCCACTCTGGAGAAGTGTATGGTGTTTCCTGAAACATCTAAAAAACAAAGCAACAGAGCCTAGGGCACTTCCACTTATGGTCCTATAGATTAGGGAAATTAAAATCAAAAAGACACAGCCACCCCAAAGTTTGGGACGGCTCTGTTTACAAGAACCTCATTTATGGTACAAGTTCAATATCGCAGAAAGCGAAAAATGGATAAAGAAGTTGTGGTACTTACGTACAATGCAATATCACTCAGCAATGAAATCTATGTCATCAGGCCAGTAGCAGCATAATGAGTGGATTTAGGTGCGATGATTCTAAGAGAAATAAGTCAAACAGAAAAAGAAACATCATAAGTTATCACTAATACACGGAATGTAAACTTGGCTACACAGGAACTGAAGTACAAAACAGGATAGGTTCTCAAATGTAGAAAACCAACTTATGCTTGCTTAAGGGGAAAGGTGAGTTGGGGTGCTGCATAAAACCAGAGATTGAAATTAGCACAGATACCTTTCCATAAGCCAAATATGTAATAGACAAGAGCTACTCCTTGCTCAACGAAGTGGACTCAACACCCCATATTAAACGCCTAAGAATATACCTGACTAGTAAGAATCTTAAAACCTATGGATTTATATGTCTCCGAAAGAGAATCAAGCGTGTGTACAGCGGCATAAACGCAGCAGTGATAGGATTGGTGAGGTTCGGTGAGCAAATGCAGACCCTTTGAAGTCATACTGCATGGTACCCATTCCATGGTTCTCAACTCTCCTGGATTAAAGGATTCTTCCTTCAGCTAAAACATGCATGTGGAACCCAGAGTATGATCCACCGTGTGATCGGGAATCGTGTTCAAATATGTCTCAGTTTTCATCCCCTGATACTCGGGTGCAACAATCCAGACGCTTTACTAACACTCTCCCCACTTGGAGAGTCAGTGCCTTTAACCTCCTATTTGGCCCAATTTGCAAATTCTGCTGAAGATGAACAGGAATAGGGAGAACCAATGAGAGACTAGCTGGAGGTGTCTGGACGGGCAAATTTAACTCTCATTTCCCACCAGGAAGAGGAATTAACCAAAGGCTCAGCGAGCCATGCCGGAACCACACTAGGGCCTGAAGCAATTCTGCGGTGTTGCGGCCAGCTCACAAGAAAGCGAGTTGAAGAAAGGAGCTCAGGGGCACTGTAATTCACAAACCTGCAGAGTTATAAATGACAGCTATCATCCAAAAATATATTGAAGTAAGGCTGCCAAGAGGACTTGAAAGCGGGGCAGAATTGCAGGAAACCGATTTCAGGAGGTAGACTGGAATTGCATGTAAAGCATAGGAAAAGAGGCAGAACGTCCACAATGATGCACTTGGCCAAAAAGGACATATGCGTTTTTTCCTGAATATATTCAGGAAAAAACGCATACGCCCTTTTTGGCCAACCAAGCAAGCTTGCAAAGAAATCTGCACTAAAATGAAGTCTCACTGCCCCCCGGTCAAAAGGGCCATCTGATAAACGTGTAAAATCCAGAAAGGCAGGACAGGCCATGGAGAACTGGGAGCCTAGTTAGACTGATGGGCGGGATGTAAATTGCCAACAGCCACTCTGGAGAAGTGTATGGTGTTTCCTGAAACATCTAAAAAACAAAGCAACAGAGCCTAGGGCACTTCCACTTATGGTCCTATAGATTAGGGAAATTAAAATCAAAAAGACACAGCCACCCCAAAGTTTGGAACGGCTCTGTTTACAAGAACCTCGTTTACGGTACAAGTTCAATATCGCAGAAAGCGAAAAATGGATAAAGAAGTTGTGGTACTTACGTACAATGCAATATCACTCAGCAATGAAATCTATGTCATCAGGCCCGTAGCAGCATAATGAGTGGATTCAGGTACGATGATTCTAATTGAAATAAGTCACACAGAAAAAGAAACATCATAAGATATCACTAATACACGGAATGTAAACTTGGCTACACAGGAACTGAATTACAAAACAGAATAGGGTCTCAAATGTAGAAAACCAACTTATGCTTGCTTAAGCGGAAAGGTGAGTTGGGGTGCTGCATAAAACCAGAGATTGAAATTAGCACAGATACCTTTCAATAAGCCAAATATGTAATAGGCAAGAGCTACTGCTTGCTCAACGAAGTGGACTCAACACCCCATATTAAACGCCTAAGAATATACCTGACTAGTAAGAATCTTAAAACCTATGGATTTATATGTCTCCAAAACAGAATCAAGCGTGTGTACAGCGGCATAAACGCAACAGTGATAGGATTGGTGAGGATTGGTGACCAAATGCAGACCCTTTGATGTCGTATTGCATGGTACCCATTCCATGGGTCTCAACTCTCCAGGTTTAAGGGATTCTTCCTTCAGCTAAAACATGCATGTGGAACCCAGAGTATGATCCACCGTGTGATCGGGAAACGTGTTCAAATGTGTCTCAGTTTTCGTCCCCTGGTACTCGGGTGCAACATTCCAGATGCTTTACGAACACTCTCCCCACTTGGAGAGTCAGTGCCTTTAACCTCCTGTTTGGCCCAGTTTGCAATTTCTGCGGAATATGAACAGGAATAGGGAGAACCAATGACAGACTAGCTGGGGGTGTCTGGACGGGCAAATTTAACTCTCATTTCCCACCAGGAAGAGGAATTAACCAAAGGCTCAGCGTGCCATGCCGGAACCACACTAGGGCCTGAAGCAATCCTGCGGTGTTGCGGATAGCTCACAAGAAAGTGAGTTGAAGAAAGGAGCTCAGGGGCACTGTAATTCACAAACCTGCAGAGTTATAAATGACAGCTATCGTCCAAAAATATATTGAAGTAAGGCTGCCAAGAGGACTTGAAAGCGGGGCAGAATTGCAGGAAACCGATTTCAGGAGGTAGACTGGAATTGCATGTAAAGCATAGGAAAAGAGGCAGAACGTCCTCAATGATGCACTTGGCCAAAAAGGGCGTATGCGTTTTTTCCTGAATATACTCAGGAAAAAACGCAGACACCCTTTTTGGCCCACCAAGCAAGCTTGCAAAGGAAATCTGCACTACAATGAAGTCTCACTGCCCCCCGTTCAAAAGGGCCGTCTGAAAAAAGTGTAAAATCCAGAAAGGCAGGACAGGCCATGGAGAACTGGGAGCCTTCTTATGCTGATGGGCGGGATGTAAATTGCCAACAGCCACTCTGGAGAAGTGTATGGTGTTTCCTGAAACATCTAAAAAACAAGCAACAGAGCCTAGGGCACTTCCACTTATGGTCCCATAGCTTAGGGAAATTAAAATCAAAAAGACACAGCCACCCCAAAGTTTGGAACGGCTCTGTTTACAAGAACCTCGTTTACGGTACAAGTTCAATATCACAGAAAGCGAAAAATGGATAAAGAAGTTGTGGTACTTACATACAATGCAATATCACTCAGCAATGAAATCTATGTCATCAGGCCAGTAGCAGCATAATGAGTGGATTCAGGTACGATGATTCTAAGTGAAATAAGTCACACAGAAAAAGAAACATCATAAGATATCACTAATACACGGAATTTAAACTTGCCTACACAGGAACTGAATTACAAAACAGAATAGGGTCTCAAATGTAGAAAACCAACTTATGCTTGCTTAAGGGGAAAGGTGAGTTGGGGTGCTGCATAAAACCAGAGATTGAAATTAGCACAGATACCTTTCCATAAGCCAAATATGTAATAGACAAGAGCTACTGCTTGCTCAACGAAGTGGACTCAACACCACATATTAAACGCCTAAGAATATACCTGACTAGTAAGAATCTTAAAACCTATGGATTGATATGTCTACGAAAGAGAATCAAGCGTGTGTACAGCGGCATAAACGCAGCAGTGATAGGATTGGTGAGGTTCGGTGAGCAAAAGCAGACCCTTTGAAGTCATATTTCATGGTACCCATTCCATGGTTCTCAACTCTCCAGGTTTAAGGGATTCTTCCTTCAGCTAAAACATGCATGTGGAACCCAGAGTATGATCCACCGTGTGATCGGGAAACGTGTTCAAATGTGTCTCAGTTTTCGTCCCCTGGTACTCGGGTGCAACATTCCAGATGCTTTACTAACACTCTCCCCACTTGGAGAGTCAGTGCCTTTAACCTCCTGTTTGGCCCAGTTTGCAATTTCTGCGGAAAATGAACAGGAATAGGGAGAACCAATGAGAGACTAGCTGGAGGTGTCTGGACGGGCAAATTTTACTCTCATTTCCCATCAGGAAGACGAATTAACCAAACGCTCTGCGAGTCATGCCAGAACCACACTAGGGCCTGAAGCAATCCTGCGGTGTTGCGGCCAGCTCACAAGAAAGCGAGTTGAAGAAAGGAGCTCAGGGGCACTGTAATTCACAAACCTGCAGAGTTATAAATGACAGCTATCGTCCAAAAATATATTGAAGTAAGGCTGCCAAGAGGACTTGAAAGCGGGGCAGAATTGCAGGAAACCGATTTTAGGAGGTAGACTGGAATTGCATGTAAAGCATAGGAAAAGAGGCAGAACGTCCACAATGATGCACTTGGCCAAAAAGGGCGTATGCGTTTTTTCCTGAATATATTCAGGAAAAAACGCATATGCCCTTTTTGGCCAACCAAGCAAGCTTGCAAAGGAAATCTGCACTACAATGAAGTCTCACTGCCCCCCGGTCAAAAGGGCCATCTGAAAAAAGTGTAAAATCCAGAAAGGCAGGACAGGCCATGGAGAACTGGGAGCCTTCTTATGCTGATGGGCGGGATGTAAATTGCAAACAGCCACTCTGGAGAAGTGTATGGTGTTTCCTGAAATATCTAAAAAACAAAGCAACAGAGCCTAGGGCACTTCCACTTATGGTCCTATAGCTTAGGGAAATTAAAATCAAAAAGACACAGCCACCCCATAGTTTGGGACAGCTCTGTTTACAAGAACCTCGTTTACGGTACAAGTTCAATATCGCAGAAAGCGAAAAATGGATAAAGAAGTTGTGGTACTTACGTACAATGCAATATCACTCAGCAATGAAATGTATGTCATCAGGCCAGTAGCAGCATAATGAGTGGATTCAGGTACGATGATTCTAAGTGAAATAAGTCACACAGAAAAAGAAACATCATAAGGTATCACTAATACACGGAATGTAAACTTGGCTACACAGGAACTGAATTACAAAACAGAATAGGGTCTCAAATGTAGAAAACCAACTTACGCTTGCTTACGAGGAAAGGTTAGTTGGGGTGCTGCATAAAACCAGAGATTGAAATTAACACAGATACCTTTCCATAAGCCAAATATGTAATAGACAAGAGCTACTGCTTGCTCAACGAAGTGGACTCAACACCACATATTAAAAGCCTAAGAATATACCTGACTAGTAAAAATCTTAAAACCTATGGATTTATATGTCTCCGAAAGAGAATTAAGTGTGTTTACAGCGGCATAAACGCAGCAGTGATAAGATTGGTGAGGTTCGGTGAGCAAATGCAGACCCTTTGAAGTCATATTGCATGGTACCCATTCCATGGTTCTCAACTCTCCAGGTTTAAGGGATTCTTCCTTCATCTAAAACATGCATGTGGAACCCAGAGTATGATCCACCGTGTGATCGGGAAACGTGTTCAAATGTGTCTCAGTTTTCGTCCCCTGGTACTCGGGTGCAACATTCCAGACGCTTTACTAACACTCTCCCCCACTTGGAGAGTCAGTGCCTTTAAACTCCTGTTTGGCCCAGTTTGCAATTTCTGCGGAAAATGAACAGGAATAGGGAGAACCAATGAGAGACTAGCTGGAGGTGTCTGGACTGGCAAATTTAACTCTCATTTCCCACCAGGAAGAGGAATTAACCAAAGGCTCAGCCTGCCGTGCCGGAACCACACTAGGGCCTGAAGCAATCCTGCGGTGTTGCGGCCAGCTCACAAGAAAGCGAGTTGAAGAAAGGAGCTCAGGGGCACTGTAATTCACAAACCTGCAGAGTTATAAATGACAGCTATCATCCAAAAATATATTGAAGTAAGGCTGCCAAGAGGACTTGAAAGTGGGGCAGAATTGCAGGAAACCGATTTCAGGAGGTAGACTGGAATTGCATGTAAAGCATAGGAAAAGAGGCAGAACGTCCACAATGATGCACTTGGCCAAAAAGGACATATGCGTTTTTTCCTGAATATATTCAGGAAAAAACGCATACGCCCTTTTTGGCCAACCAAGCAAGCTTGCAAAGGAAATCTGCACTACAATGAAGTCTCACTGCCCCCCGGTCAAAAGGGCCATCTGAAAAAAGTGTAAAATCCAGAAAGGCAGGACAGGCCATGGAGAACTGGGAGCTTAGTTAGACTGATGGGCGGGATGTAAATTGCCAACAGCCACTCTGGAGAAGTGTATGGTGTTTCCGGAAACATCTAAAAAACAAAGCAACAGAGCCTAGGGCACTTCCACTTATGGTCCTATAGATTAGGGAAATTAAAATAAAAAAGACACAGCCACCCCAAAGTTTGGAATGGCTCTGTTTACAAGAACCTCGTTTACGGTACAAGTTCAATATCGCAGAAAGCAAAAAATGGATAAAGAAGTTGTGGTACTTACGTACAATGCAATATCACTCAGCAATGAAATCTATGTCATCAGGCCAGTAGCAGCATAATGAGTGGATTCAGGTACGATGATTCTAAGTGAAATAAGTCACACAGAAAAAGAAACATCATAAGATATCACTAATACACGGAATGTAAAGTTGGCTACACAGGAACTGAATTACAAAACAGAATAGGGTCTCAAATGTAGAAAACCAACTTATGCTTGCTTAAGGGGAAAGGTGAGTTGGGGTGCTGCATAAAAGCAGAGATTGAAATTAGCACAGATACCTTTCCATAAGCCAAATATGTAATAGACAAGAGCTACTGCTTGCTCAACGAAGTGGACTCAACACCCCATATTAAACGCCTAAAAATATACCTGACTAGTAAGAATCTTAAAACCTATGGATTGATATGTCTCCGAAAGAGAATCAAGCGTGTGTACAGCGGCATAAACGCAGCTGTGATAGGATTGGTGAGGTTCGGTGAGCAAATGCAGACCCTTTGAAGTCATATTGCATGGTACCCATTCCATGGTTCTCAACTCTCCAGGTTTAAGGGATTCTTCCTTCAGATAAAACATGCATGTGGAACCCAGAGTATGATCCACCGTGTGATCGGGAAACGTGTTCAAATGTGTCTCAGTTTTCGTCCCCTGGTACTCGGGTGCAACATTCCAGATGCTTTACTAACACTCTCCCCACTTGGAGAGTCAGTGCCTTTAACCTCCTGTTTGGCCCAGTTTGCAATTTCTGCGGAAAATGAACAGGAATAGGGAGAACACATGAGAGACTAGCTGGAGGTGTCTGGACGGGCAAATTTAACTCTCATTTCCCACCAAGAAGAGGAATTAACCAAAGGCTCAGCGAGCCATGCCGGAACCACACTAGGGCCTGAAACAATCCTGCGGTGTTGTGGCCAGCTCACAAGAAAGCGAGTTGAAGAAAGGAGCTCAGGGGCCCTGTAATTCACAAACCTGCAGAGTTATACATGACAGCTATCGTCCAAAAATATATTGAAGTAAGGCTGCCAAGAGGACTTGAAAGCGGGTCAGAATTGCAGGAAACCGATTTCAGGAGGTAGACTGGAATTGCATGTAAAGCATAGGAAAAGAGGCAGAACGTCCACAATGATGCACTTGGCCAAAAAGGGCGTATTCTTTTTTTCCTGAATATATTCAGGAAAAAACGCATACGCCCTTTTTGGCCAACCAAGCAAGCTTGCAAAGGAAATCTGCACTACAATGAAGTCTCACTGCCCCCCGGTCAAAAGGGCCATCTGAAAAAAGTGTAAAATCCAGAAAGGCAGGACAGGCCATGGAGAACTGGGAGCCTAGTTAGACTGATGGGCGTGATGTAAATTGCCAACAGCCACTCTGGAGAAGTGTATGGTGTTTCCTGAAACATCTAAAAAACAAAGCAACAGAGCCTAGGGCACTTCCACTTATGGTCCTATAGATTAGGGAAACTAAAATCAAAAAGACACAGCCACCCCAGAGTTTGGAACGGCTCTGTTTACAAGAACCTCGGTTACGGTACAAGTTCAATATCGCAGAAAGCAAAAAATGGATAAAGAAGTTGTGGTACTTACGTACAATGCAATATCACTCAGCAATGAAATCTATGTCATCAGGCCAGTAGCAGCATAATGAGTGGATTCAGGTACGATGATTCTAAGTGAAATAAGTCACACAGAAAAAGAAACATCATAAGATATCACTAATACACGGAATGTAAACTTGCCTACACAGGAACTGAATTACAAAACAGAATAGGGTCTCAAATGTAGAAAACCAACTTATGCTTGCTTAAGGGGAAAGGTGAGTTGGGGTGCTGCATAAAACCAGAGATTGAAATTAGCACAGATACCTTTCCATAAGCCAAATATGTAATAGACAAGAGCTACTGCTTGCTCAACGAAGTGGACTCAACACCCCATATTAAACGCCTAAAAATATACCTGACTAGTAAGAATCTTAAAACCTATGGATTGATATGTCTCCGAAAGAGAATCAAGCGTGTGTACAGCGGCATAAACGCAGCAGTGATAGGATTGGTGAGGTTCGGTGAGCAAATGCAGACCCTTTGAAGTCATATTGCATGGTACCCATTCCATGGTTCTCAACTCTCCAGGTTTAAGGGATTCTTCCTTCAGATAAAACATGCATGTGGAACCCAGAGTATGATCCACCGTGTGATCGGGAAAGTGTTCAAATGTGTCTCAGTTTTCGTCCCCTGGTACTCGGGTGCAACATTCCAGATGCTTTACTAACACTCTCCCCACTTGGAGAGTCAGTGCCTTTAACCTCCTGTTTGGCCCAGTTTGCAATTTCTTCGGAAAATGAACAGGAACAGGGAGAATAAATGAGAGACTAGCTGGAGGTGTCTGGACGGGCAAATTTTACTCTCATTTCCCACCAGGAAGAGGAATTAACCAAGGGCTCAGCCTGCCGTGCCGGAACCACACTAGGGCCTGAAGCAATCCTGCGGTGTTGCGGCCAGCTCACAAGAAAGCGAGTTGAAGAAAGGAGCTCAGGGGCACTGTAATTCACACACCTGCAGAGTTATAAATGACAGCTATCGTCCAAAAATATATTGAAGTAAGGCTGCCAAGAGGACTTGAAAGCGGGGCAGAATTGCAGGAAACCGATTTCAGGAGGTAGACTGGAATTGCATGTAAAGCATAGAAAAAGAGGCAGAACGTCCACAATGATGCACTTGGCCAAAAAGGGCGTATGCGTTTTTTCCTGAATATATTCAGGAAAAAACGCATACGCCCTTTTTGGCCAACCAAGCAAGCTTGCAAAGGAAATCTGCACTACAATGAAGTCTCACTGCCCCCAGGTCAGAAGGGTCATCTGAAAAAAGTGTAAAACCCAGAAAGGCAGGACAGGCCATGGAGAACTGGGAGCCTAGTTAGGCTGATGGGCGGGATGTAAATTGCCAACAGCCACTCTGGAGAAGTGTATGGTGTTTCCTGAAACATCTAAAAAACAAAGCAACAGAGCCTAGGGCACTTCCACTTATGGTCCTATAGCTTAGGGAAATTAAAATCAAAAAGACACAGCCACCCCAAAATTTGGGACGGCTCTGTTTACAGGAACCTCATTTACGGTACAAGTTCAATATCACAGAAAGCGAAAAATGGATAAAGAAGTTGTGGTACTAACGTACAATGCAATATCACTCAGCAAATAAATCTATGTCATCAGGCCCATAGCAGCATAATGAGTGGATTCAGGTATGATGATTCTAAGTGAAATAAGTCACACAAAAAAACAAACATCATAAGATATCACTAATACACGGAATGTAAAGTTGGCTACACAGGAACTGAATTACAAAACAGAATAGGGTCTCAAATGTAGAAAACCAACTTATGCTTGCTTAAGGGGAAAGGTGAGTTGGGGTGCTGCATAAAACCAGAGATTGAAATTAGCACAGATACCTTTCCATAAGCCAAATATGTAATAGACAAGAGCTACTGCTTGCTCAACGAAGTGGACTCAACACCCCATATTAAACGCCTAAGAATATACCTGACTAGTAAGAATCTTAAAACCTATGGATTTATATGTCTCCGAAAGAGAATCAAGCGTGTGTACAGCGGCATAAACGCAGCAGTGATAAGATTGGTGAGGTTCGGTGAGCAAATGCAGACCCTTTGAAGTCATATTGCATGGTACCCATTCCATGGTTCTCAACTCTCCAGGTTTAAGGGATTCTTCCTTCAGCTAAAACATGCATGTGGAACCCAGAATATGATCCACCGAGTGATCGGGAAACGTGTTCAAATGTGTCTCAGGTTTCTTCCCCTTGTACTCGGGTGCAACATTCCAGACGCTTTACTAACACTCTCCCCACTTGGAGAGTCAGTGCCTTTAACCTCCTGTTTGGCCCCGTTTGCAATTTCTGTGGAAAATGAACAGGAATAGGGAGAACCAATGAGAGACTAGCTGGAGGTGTCTGGACGGGCAAATTTAACTCTCATTTCCCACCAGGAAGAGGAATTAACCAAAGGCTCAGCGTGCCATGCCGGTACCACACTAGGGCCTGAAGCAATCCTGCAGTGTTGCGGCCAGCTCACAGGAAAGCGAGTTGAAGAAAGGAACTCAGGGGCCCTGTAATTCACAAACCTGCAGAGTTATAAATGAAAGCTATCGTCCAAAACTATATTGAAGTAAGGCTGCCAAGAGGACTTGAAAGTGGGGCAGAATTGCAGGAAACCGAATTCAGGAGGTAGACTGGAATTGCATGAAAAGCATAGGAAAAGAGGCAGAACGTCCACAATGATGCACTTGGCCAAAAAGGGCGTATGCGTTTTTTCCTGAATATATTCAGGAAAAAACGCATATGCCCTTTTTGGCCAACCAAGCAAGCTTGCAAAGGAAATCTGCACTACAATGAAGTCTCACAGCTCCCTGGTCAAAAGGGCAATCTGAAAAAAGTGTAAAATCCAGAAAGGCAGGACAGGCCATGGAGAACTGGGAGTTTTGTTATGCCAATGGGCGTGATGTAAATTGCCAACAGCCACTCTGGAGAAGTGTATGGTGTTTCCTGAAACATCTAAAAAACAAAGCAACAGAGCCTAGGGCACTTCCACTTATGGTCCTATAACTTAGGGAAATTAAAATCAAAAAGACACAGCCACCCCAAAGTTTGGGATGGCTCTGTTTACAAAAACCTCATTTACGGTACAAGTTCAATATCGCAGAAAGCGAAAAATGGATAAAGAAGTTGTGGTACTTACGTACAATGCAATATCACTCAGCAATGAAATCTATGTCATCAGGCCAGTAGCAGCATAATGAGTGTATTCAGGTACGATGATTCTAAGTGAAATAAGTCACACAGAAAAAGAAACATCATAAGATATTACTAATACACAGAATGTAAACTTGTCTACATAGGAACTGAATTACAAAACAGAATAGGGTCTCAAATGTAGAAAACCAACTTATGCTTGCTTAAGGGGAAAGGTGAGTTGGGGTGCTGCATAAAACCAGAGATTGAAATTAACACAGATACCTTTCCATAAGATAAATATGTAATAGACAAGAGCTACTGCTTGCTCAACGAAGGGGACTCAACACCCCATATTAAACGCCTAAGAATATACCTGACTAGTAAGAATCTTAAAACCTATGGATATATATGTCTCCGAAAGAGAATCAAGCGTGTGTACAGCGGCATAAACGCAGCAGTGATAGGATTGGTGAGGTTCGGTGAGCAAATGAAGACCCTTTGAAGTCATATTGCATGGTACCCATTCCATGGTTCTCAACTCTCCAGGTTTAAGGGATTCTTCCTTCAGGTAAAACATGCATGAGGAACCCAGAGTATGATACAACGTGTGATCGGGAAACGTGTTCAAATCTGTCTCAGTTTTCGTCCCCTGGTACTCGGGTGCAACATTCCAGACGCTTTACTAACACTCTCCCCACTTGGAGAGTCAGTGCCTTTAACCTCCTGTTTGGCCCAGTTTGCAATTTCTGCGGAAAATGAACAGGAATAGGGAGAACACATGAGAGACTAGCTGGAGGTGTCTGGACGGGCAAATTTAACTCTCATTTCCCACCAAGAAGAGGAATTAACCAAAGGCTCAGCGAGCCATGCCGGAACCACACTAGGGCCTGAAACAATCCTGCGGTGTTGCGGCCAGCTCACAAGAAAGCGAGTTGAAGAAAGGAGCTCAGGGGCCCTGTAATTCACAAACCTGCAGAGTTATACATGACAGCTATCGTCCAAAAATATATTGAAGTAAGGCTGCCAAGAGGACTTGAAAGCGGGTCAGAATTGCAGGAAACCGATTTCAGGAGGTAGACTGGAATTGCATGTAAAGCATAGGAAAAGAGGCAGAACGTCCACAATGATGCACTTGGCCAAAAAGGGCGTATTCTTTTTTTCCTGAATATATTTAGGAAAAAACGCATACGCCCTTTTTGGCCAACCAAGCAAGCTTGCAAAGGAAATCTGCACTACAATGAAGTCTCACTGCCCCCCGGTCAAAAGGGCCATCTGAAAAAAGTGTAAAATCCAGAAAGGCAGGACAGGCCATGGAGAACTGGGAGCCTAGTTAGACTGATGGGCGGGATGTAAATTGCCAACAGCCATTCTGGAGAAGTGTATGGTGTTTCCTGAAACATCTAAAAAACAAAGCAACAGAGCCTAGGGCACTTCCACTTATGGTCCTATAGATTAGGGAAACTAAAATCAAAAAGACACAGCCACCCCAAAGTTTGGAACGGCTCTGTTTACAAGAACCTCGGTTACGGTACAAGTTCAATATCGCAGAAAGCAAAAAATGGATAAAGAAGTTGTGGTACTTACGTACAATGCAATATCACTCAGCAATGAAATCTATGTCATCAGGCCAGTAGCAGCATAATGAGTGGATTCAGGTACGATGATTCTAAGTGAAATAAGTCACACAGAAAAAGAAACATCATAAGATATCACTAATACACGGAATGTAAACTTGCCTACACAGGAACTGAATTACAAAACAGAATAGGGTCTCAAATGTAGAAAACCAACTTATGCTTGCTTAAGGGGAAAGGTGAGTTGGGGTGCTGCATAAAACCAGAGATTGAAATTAACACAGATACCTTTCCATAAGACAAATATGTAATAGACAAGAGCTACTGCTTGCTCAACGAAGTGGACTCAACACCCCATATTAAACGCCTAAGAATATACCTGACTAGTAAGAATCTTAAAACCTATGGATTTATATGTCTCCGAAAGAGAATCAAGCGTGTGTATAGCGGCATAAACGCAGCAGTGAAAGGATTGGTGAGGTTCGGTGAGCAAATGCAGACCCTTTGAAGTCATATTGCATGGTACCCATTCCATGGTTCTCAACTCTCCAGGTTTAAGGGATTCTTCCTTCAGCTAAAACATGCATGTGGAACCCAGAGTATGATCCACCATGTGATCGGGAAACATGTTCAAATGTGTCTCAGTTTTCGTCCCCTGGTACTCGGGTGCAACATTCCAGACGCTTTACTAACACTCTCCCCACTTGGAGTGTCAGTGCCTTTAAACTCCTGTTTGGCCCAGTTTGCAATTTCTGCGGAAAATGAACAGGAATAGGGAGAACCAATGAGAGACTAGCTGGAGATGTCTGGACGGTTAAATTTAACTCTCATTTCCCACCAGGAAGAGGAATTAACCAAAGGCTCAGCGAGCCATGCCGGAACCACACTAGGGCCTGAAGCAATCCTGCGGTGTTGCGGCCAGCTCACAAGAAAGCGAGTTGAAGAAAGGAGCTCAGGGGCCCTGTAATTCACAAACCTGCAGAGTTATACATGACAGCTATCGTCCAAAAATATATTGAAGTAAGGCTGCCAAGAGGACTTGAAAGCGGGGCAGAATTGCAGGAAACCGATTTCAGGAGGTAGACTGGAATTGCATGTAAAGCATAGGAAAAGAGGCAGAACGTCCACAATGATGCACTTGGCCAAAAAGGGCGTATGCGTTTTTTCCTGAATATATTCAGGAAATAATGCAAACGCCCTTTTTGGCCAACCAAGCAAGCTTGCCAAGGAAATCTGCACTACAATGAAGTCTCACTGCCCCCCGTTCAAAAGGGCCATCTGAAAAAAGTGTAAAATCCAGAAAGGCAGGACAGGCCATGGAGAAGTGGGAGCCTTCTTATGCTGATGGGCGGGATGTAAATTCCCAACAGCCACTCTGGAGAAGTGTATGGTGTTTCCTGAAACATCTAAAAAACAAAGCAACAGAGCCTAGGGCACTTCCACTTATGGTCCTATAGCTTAGGGAAATTAAAATCAAAAAGACACAGCCACCACAAAATTTGGGATGGCACTGCTTACAAGAACCTCGTTTACGGTACAAGTTCAATATCACAGAAAGCGAAAAATGGATAAAGAAGTTGTGGTACTTACGTACAATGCAATATCACTCAGCAATGAAATGTATGTCATCAGGCCAGTAGCAGCATAATGAGTGGATTCAGGTACGATGATTCTAAGTGAAATAAGTCACACAGAAAAAGAAACATCATAAGATATCACTAATACACGGAATGTAAACTTGGTTACACAGGAACTGAATTACAAAACAGAATAGGGTCTCAAATGTAGAAAACCAACTTATGCTTGCTTAAGGGGAAAGGTGAGTTGGGGTGCTGCATAAAACCAGAGATAGAAATTAGCACAGATACCTTTCCATAAGCCAAATATGTAATAGGCAAGAGCTACTGCTTGCTCAACGAAGTGGACTCAACACCCCATATTAAACGCCTAAGAATATACCTGACTAGTAAGAATCTTAAAACCTATGGATTTATATGTCTCTGAAAGAGAATCAAGCATGTGTACAGCGGCATAAATGCAACAGTGATAGGATTGGTGAGGTTCGGTGAGCAAATGCAGACCCTTTGATGTCATATTGCATGGTACCCATTCCATGGGTCTCAACTCTCCAGGTTTAAGGGATTCTTCCTTCAGCTAAAACATGCATGTGGAACCCAGAGTATGATCCACCGTGTGATCGGGAAACGTGTTCAAATGTGTCTCAGTTTTCGTCCCCTGGTACTCGGGTGCAACATGCCAGATGCTTTACGAACACTCTCCCCACTTGGAGAGTCAGTGCCTTTAACCTCCTGTTTGGCCCAGTTTGCAATTTCTGCGGAAAATGAACAGGAATAGGGAGAACCAATGACAGACTAGCTGGGGGTGTCTGGACGGGCAAATTTAACTCTCATTTCCCACCAGGAAGAGGAATTAACCAAAGGCTCAGCGTGCCATGCCGGAACCACACTAGGGCCTGAAGCAATCCTGCGGTGTTGCGGCCAGCTCACAAGAAAGCGAGTTGAAGAAAGGAGCTCAGGGGCCCTGTAATTCACAAACCTGCAGAGTTATAAATGACAGCTATCGTCCAAAAATATATTGAAGTAAGGCTGCCAAGAGGACTTGAAAGCGGGGCAGAATTGCAGGAAACCGATTTCAGGAGGTAGACTGGAATTGCATGTAAAGCATAGGAAAAGAGGCAGAACGTCCTCAATGATGCACTTGGCCAAAAAGGGCGTATGCGTTTTTTCCTGAATATATTCAGGAAAAAACGCATACGCCCTTTTTGGCCAACCAAGCAAGCTTGCAAAGGAAATCTGCACTACAATGAAGTCTCACTGACCCCCGGTCAAAAGGGCCATCTGAAAAAAGTGTAAAATCCAGAAAGGCAGGACAGGCCATGGAGAACTGGGAGCCTTCTTATGCTGATGGGCGGGATGTAAATTGCAAACAGCCACTCTGGAGAAGTGTATGGTGTTTCTTGAAATATCTAAAAAACAAAGCAACAGAGCCTAGGGCACTTCCACTTATGGTCCTATAGCTTAGGGAAATAAAAATCAAAAAGACACAGCCACCCCATAGTTTGGGACAGCTCTGTTTACAAGAACCTCGTTTACGGTACAAGTTCAATATCGCAGAAAGCGAAAAATGGATAAAGAAGTTGTGGTACTTACGTACAATGCAATATCACTCAGCAATGAAATCTATGTCATCAGGCCAGTAGCAGCATAATGAGTGGATTCAGGTACGATGATTCTAAGTGAAATAAGTCACACAGAAAAAGAAACATCATAAGGTATCACTAATACACGGAATGTAAACTTGCCTACACAGGAACTGAATTACAAAACAGAATAGGGTCTCAAATGTAGAAAACCAACTTACGCTTGCTTACGAGGAAAGGTTAGTTGGGGTGCTGCATAAAACCAGAGATTGAAATTAACACAGATACCTTTCCATAAGCCAAATATGTAATAGACAAGAGCTACTGCTTGCTCAATGAAGTGGACTCAACACCACATATTAAAAGCCTAAGAATATACCTGACTAGTAAAAATCTTAAAACCTATGGATTTATATGTCTCCGAAAGAGAATCAAGTGTGTTTACAGCGGCATAAACGCAGCAGTGATAGGATTGCTGAGGTTCGGTGAGCAAAAGCAGACCCTTTGAAGTCATATTGCATGGTACCCATTCCATGGTTCTCAACTCTCCAGGTTTAAGGGATTCTTCCTTCATCTAAAACATGCATGTGGAACCCAGAGTATGATCCACCGTGTGATCGGGAAACGTGTTCAAATGTGTCTCAGTTTTCATCCCCTGGTACTCGGGTGCAACATTCCAGACGCTTTACTAACACTCTCCCCACTTGGAGAGTCAGTGCCTTTAATCTCCTGTTTGGCCCAATTTGCAATTTCTGCGGAAAATGAACAGGAATAGGGAGAACCAATGAGAGACTAGCTGGAGGTGTCTGGACGGGCAAATTTAACTCTCATTTCCCACCAGGAAGAGGAATTAACCAAAGGCTCAGCGAGCCATGCCGAAACCACACTAGGGCCTGAAGCAATCCTGCGGTGTTGCGGCCAGCTCACAAGAAAGCGAGTTGAAGAAAGGAGCTCAGGGGCACTGTAATTCACAAACCTGCAGAGTTATAAATGACAGCTATCGTCCAAAAATATATTGAAGTAAGGCTGCCAAGAGGACTTGAAAGTGGGGCAGAATTGCAGGAAACCGATTTCAGGAGGTAGACTGGAATTGCATGTAAAGCATAGGAAAAGAGGCAGAACGTCCACAATGATGCACTTGGCCAAAAAGGGCGTATGCGTTTTTTCCTGAATATATTCAGGAAATAATGCAAACGCCCTTTTTGGCCAACCAAGCAAGCTTGCCAAGGAAATCTGCACTACAATGAAGTCTCACTGCCCCCCGGTCAAAAGGGCCATCTGAAAAAAGTGTAAAATCCAGAAAGGCAGGACAGGCCATGGAGAACTGGGAGCCTTCTTATGCTGATGGGCGGGATGTAAATTGCCAACAGCCACTCTGGAGAAGTGTATGGTGTTTCCTGAAACATCTAAAAAACAAAGCAACAGAGCCTAGGGCACTTCCACTTATGGTCCTATAGCTTAGGGAAATTAAAATCAAAAAGACACAGCCACCACAAAGTTTGGGATGGCACTGCTTACAAGAACCTCGTTTACGGTACAAGTTCAATATCACAGAAAGCGAAAAATGGATAAAGAAGTTGTGGTACTTACGTACAATGCAATATCACTCAGCAATGAAATGTATGTCATCAGGCCAGTAGCAGCATAATGAGTGGATTCAGGTACGATGATTCTAAGTGAAATAAGTCACACAGAAAAAGAAACATCATAAGATATCACTAATACACGGAATGTAAACTTGGTTACACAGGAACTGAATTACAAAACAGAATAGGGTCTCAAATGTAGAAAACCAACTTATGCTTGCTTAAGGGGAAAGGTGAGTTGGGGTGCTGCATAAAACCAGAGATAGAAATTAGCACAGATACCTTTCCATAAGCCAAATATGTAATAGGCAAGAGCTACTGCTTGCTCAACGAAGTGGACTCAACACCCCATATTAAACGCCTAAGAATATACCTGACTAGTAAGAATCTTAAAACCTATGGATTTATATGTCTCTGAAAGAGAATCAAGCATGTGTACAGCGGCATAAATGCAACAGTGATAGGATTGGTGAGGTTCGGTGAGCAAATGCAGACCCTTTGAAGTCATATTGCAGGGTTCCCATTCCATGGTTCTCAACTCTTCAGGTTTAAGGGATTCTTCCTTCAGCTAAAACATGCATGTGGAACCCAGAGTATGATCCAACGTGTGATCGGGAAACGTGTTCAAATATGTCTCAGTTTTCATCCCCTGGTACTCGGGTGCAACATTCCAGACGCTTTACTAACACTCTCCCCACTTGGAGAGTCAGTGCCTTTAACCTCCTGTTTGGCCCAGTTTGCAATTTCTGCGGAAAATGAACAGGAATAGGGAGAACCAATGAGAGACTAGCTGGAGGAGTCTGGACGGGCAAATTTAACTCTCATTTCCCACCAGGAAGAGGAATTAAACAAAGGCTCAGCGTGCCATGCCGGAACCACACTAGGGCCTGAAGCAATCCTGCGGTGTTGCGGCCAGCTCACAAGAAAGCGAGTTGAAGAAAGGAACTCAGGGGCCCTGTAATTCACAAACCTGCAGAGTTATAAATGACAGCTATCGTCCAAAAATATATTGAAGTAAGGCTGCCAAGAGGACTTGAAAGCGGGGCAGAATTGCAGGAAACCGATTTCAGGAGGTAGACTGGAATTGCATGTAAAGCATAGGAAAAGAGGCAGAACGTCCTCAATGATGCACTTGGCCAAAAAGGGCGTATGCGTTTTTTCCTGAATATACACAGGAAAAAACGCAGACACCCTTTTTGGCCCACCAAGCAAGCTTGCAAAGGAAATCTGCACTACAATGAAGTCTCACTGCCCCCCGTTCAAAAGGGCCATCTGAAAAAAGTGTAAAATCCAGAAAGGCAGGACAGGCCATGGAGAACTGGGAGCCTTCTTATGCTGATGGGCGGGATGTAAATTGCCAACAGCCACTCTGGAGAAGTGTATGGTGTTTCCTGAAACATCTATAAAACAAGCAACAGAGCCTAGGGCACTTCCACTTATGGTCCTATAGATTAGGGAAATTAAAATCAAAAAGACACAGCCACCCCAAAGTTTGGGACAGCTCTGTTTACAAGAACCTCGTTTACGGTACAAGTTCAATATCGCAGAATGCGAAAAATGGATAAAAAAGTTGTGGTACTTACGTACAATGCAATATCACTCAGCAATGAAATCTATGTCATCAGGCCCGTAGCAGCATAATGAGTGGATTCAGGTACGATGATTCTAATTGAAATAAGTCACACAGAAAAAGAAACATCATAAGATATCACTAATACACGGAATGTAAACTTGGCTACACAGAAACTGAATTACAAAACAGAATAGGGTCTCAAATGTAGAAAACCAACTTATGCTTGCTTAAGCGGAAAGGTGAGTTGGGGTGCTGCATAAAACCAGAGATTGAAATTAGCACAGATACCTTTCCATAAGCCAAATATGTAATAGACAAGAGCTACTGCTTGCTCAATGAAGTGGACTCAACACCACATATTAAAAGCCTAAGAATATACCTGACTAGTAAAAATCTTAAAACCTATGGATTTATATGTCTCCGAAAGAGAATCAAGTGTGTTTACAGCGGCATAAACGCAGCAGTGATAGGATTGCTGAGGTTCGGTGAGCAAAAGCAGACCCTTTGAAGTCATATTGCATGGTACCCATTCCATGGTTCTCAACTCTCCAGGTTTAAGGGATTCTTCCTTCATCTAAAACATGCATGTGGAACCCAGAGTATGATCCACCGTGTGATCGGGAAACGTGTTCAAATGTGTCTCAGTTTTCATCCCCTGGTACTCGGGTGCAACATTCCAGACGCTTTACTAACACTCTCCCCACTTGGAGAGTCAGTGCCTTTAAACTCCTGTTTGGCCCAGTTTGCAATTTCTGCGGAAAATGAACAGGAATAGGGAGAACCAATGAGAGACTAGCTGGAGGTGTCTGGACGGGCAAATTTAACTCTCATTTCCCACCAGGAAGAGGAATTAACCAAAGGCTCAGCGAGCCATGCCGAAACCACACTAGGGCCTGAAGCAATCCTGCGGTGTTGCGGCCAGCTCACAAGAAAGCGAGTTGAAGAAAGGAGCTCAGGGGCACTGTAATTCACAAACCTGCAGAGTTATAAATGACAGCTATCGTCCAAAAATATATTGAAGTAAGGCTGCCAAGAGGACTTGAAAGTGGGGCAGAATTGCAGGAAACCGATTTCAGGAGGTAGACTGGAATTGCATGTAAAGCATAGGAAAAGAGGCAGAACGTCCACAATGATGCACTTGGCCAAAAAGGGCGTATGCGTTTTTTCCTGAATATATTCAGGAAATAATGCAAACGCCCTTTTTGGCCAACCAAGCAAGCTTGCCAAGGAAATCTGCACTACAATGAAGTCTCACTGCCCCCCGGTCAAAAGGGCCATCTGAAAAAAGTGTAAAATCCAGAAAGGCAGGACAGGCCATGGAGAACTGGGAGCCTTCTTATGCTGATGGGCGGGATGTAAATTGCCAACAGCCACTCTGGAGAAGTGTATGGTGTTTCCTGAAACATCTAAAAAACAAAGCAACAGAGCCTAGGGCACTTCCACTTATGGTCCTATAGATTAGGGAAATTAAAATCAAAAAGACACAGCCACCACAAAGTTTGGGATGGCACTGCTTACAAGAACCTCATTTACGGTACAAGTTCAATATCACAGAAAGCGAAAAATGGATAAAGAAGTTGTGGTACTTACGTACAATGCAATATCACTCAGCAATGAAATGTATGTCATCAGGCCAGTAGCAGCATAATGAGTGGATTCAGGTATGATGATTCTAAGTGAAATAAGTCACACAGAAAAAGAAACATCATAAGATATCACTAATACACGGAATGTAAACTTGGTTACACAGGAACTGAATTACAAAACAGAATAGGGTCTCAAATGTAGAAAACCAACTTATGCTTGCTTAAGGGGAAAGGTGAGTTGGGGTGCTGCATAAAACCAGAGATAGAAATTAGCACAGATACCTTTCCATAAGCCAAATATGTAATAGGCAAGAGCTACTGCTTGCTCAACGAAGTGGACTCAACACCCCATATTAAACGCCTAAGAATATACCTGACTAGTAAGAATCTTAAAACCTATGGATTTATATGTCTCTGAAAGAGAATCAAGCATGTGTACAGCGGCATAAATGCAACAGTGATAGGATTGGTGAGGTTCGGTGAGCAAATGCAGACCCTTTGAAGTCATATTGCAGGGTTCCCATTCCATGGTTTTCAACTCTTCAGGTTTAAGGGATTCTTCCTTCAGCTAAAACATGCATGTGGAACCCAGAGTATGATCCAACGTGTGATCGGGAAACGTGTTCAAATATGTCTCAGTTTTCATCCCCTGGTACTCGGGTGCAACATTCCAGACGCTTTACTAACACTCTCCCCACTTGGAGAGTCAGTGCCTTTAACCTCCTGTTTGGCCCAGTTTGCAATTTCTGCGGAAAATGAACAGGAATAGGGAGAACCAATGAGAGACTAGCTGGAGGAGTCTGGACGGGCAAATTTAACTCTCATTTCCCACCAGGAAGAGGAATTAACCAAAGGCTCAGCGTGCCATGCCGGAACCACACTAGGGCCTGAAGCAATCCTGCGGTGTTGCGGCCAGCTCACAAGAAAGCGAGTTGAAGAAAGGAACTCAGGGGCCCTGTAATTCACAAACCTGCAGAGTTATAAATGACAGCTATCGTCCAAAAATATATTGAAGTAAGGCTGCCAAGAGGACTTGAAAGCGGGGCAGAATTGCAGGAAACCGATTTCAGGAGGTAGACTGGAATTGCATGTAAAGCATAGGAAAAGAGGCAGAACGTCCACAATGATGCACTTGGCCAAAAAGGGCGTATGCGTTTTTTCCTGAATATACACAGGAAAAAACGCAGACACCCTTTTTGGCCCACCAAGCAAGCTTGCAAAGGAAATCTGCACTACAATGAAGTCTCACTGCCCCCCGTTCAAAAGGGCCATCTGAAAAAAGTGTAAAATCCAGAAAGGCAGGACAGGCCATGGAGAAATGGGAGCCTTCTTATGCTGATGGGCGGGATGTAAATTGCCAACAGCCACTCTGGAGAAGTGTATGGTGTTTCCTGAAACATCTAAAAAACAAGCAACAGAGCCTAGGGCACTTCCACTTATGGTCCTATAGATTAGGGAAATTAAAATCAAAAAGACACAGCCACCCCAAAGTTTGGGACAGCTCTGTTTACAAGAACCTCGTTTACGGTACAAGTTCAATATCGCAGAATGCGAAAAATGGATAAAAAAGTTGTGGTACTTACGTACAATGCAATATCACTCAGCAATGAAATCTATGTCATCAGGCCCGTAGCAGCATAATGAGTGGATTCAGGTACGATGATTCTAATTGAAATAAGTCACACAGAAAAAGAAACATCATAAGATATCACTAATACACGGAATGTAAACTTGGCTACACAGAAACTGAATTACAAAACAGAATAGGGTCTCAAATGTAGAAAACCAACTTATGCTTGCTTAAGCGGAAAGGTGAGTTGGGGTGCTGCATAAAACCAGAGATTGAAATTAGCACAGATACCTTTCCATAAGCCAAATATGTAATAGGCAAGAGCTACTGCTTGCTCAACGAAGTGGACTCAACACCCCATATTAAACGCCTAAGAATATACCTGACTAGTAAGAATCTTAAAACCTATGGATTTATATGTCTCCGAAACAGAATCAAGCGTGTGTACAGCGGCATAAACGCAACAGTGATAGGATTGGTGAGGATTGGTGACCAAATGCAGACCCTTTGATGTCATATTGCATTTTACCCATTCCATGGGTCTCAACTATCCAGGTTTAAGGGATTCTTCCTTCAGCTAAAACATGCATGTGGAACCCAGAGTATGATCCACCGTGTGATCGGGAAACGTGTTCAAATGTGTCTCAGTTTTCGTCCCCTGGTACTCGGGTGCAACATTCCAGACGCTTTACGAACACTCTCCCCACTTGGAGAGTCAGTGCCTTTAAACTCCTGTTTGGCCCAGTTTGCAATTTCTGCGGAAAATGAACAGGAATAGGGAGAACCAATGACAGACTAGCTGGGGGTGTCTGGACGGGCAAATTTAACTCTCATTTCCCACCAGGAAGAGGAATTAACCAAAGGCTCAGCGTGCCATGCCGGAACCACACTAGGGCCTGAAGCAATCCTGCGGTGTTGCGGCCAGCTCACAAGAAAGCGAGTTGAAGAAAGGAGCTCAGGGGCCCTGTAATTCACAAACCTGCAGAGTTATAAATGACAGCTATCGTCCAAAAATATATTGAAGTAAGGCTGCCAAGAGGACTTGAAAGCGGGGCAGAATTGCAGGAAACCGATTTCAGGAGGTAGACTGGAATTGCATGTAAAGCATAGGAAAAGAGGCAGAACGTCCTCAATGATGCACTTGGCCAAAAAGGGCGTATGCGTTTTTTCCTGAATATACTCAGGAAAAAACGCATACACCCTTTTTGGTCAACCAAGCAAGCTTGCAAAGGAAATCTGCACTACAATGAAGTCTCACTGCCCCCCGGTCAAAAGGGCCATCTGAAAAAAGTGTAAAATCCAGAAAGGCAGGACAGGCCATGGAGAACTGGGAGCCTAGTTAGACTGACGGGCGGGATGTAAATTGCCAACAGCCACTCTGGAGAAGTGTATGGCGTTTCCTAAAACATCTAAAAAACAAAGCAACAGAGCCTAGAGCACTTCCACTTATGGTCCTATAGATTAGGGAAATTAAAATCAAAAAGACACAGCCACCCCAAAGTTTGGGACGGCTCTGTTTACAAGAACCTCGTTTACGGTACAAGTTCAATATCGCAGAAAGCGAAAAATGGATAAAGAAGTTGTGGTACTTACGTACAATGCAATATCACTCAGCAATGAAATCTATGTCATCAGGCCAGTAGCAGCATAATGAGTGGATTCAGGTACGATGATTCTAAGTGAAATAAGTCACACAGAAAAAGAAACATCATAAGATATCACTAATACACGGAATTTAAACTTGCCTACACAGGAACTGAATTACAAAACAGAATAGGGTCTCAAATGTAGAAAACCAACTTATGCTTGCTTAAGGGGAAAGGTGAGTTGGGGTGCTGCATAAAACCAGAGATTGAAATTAGCACAGATACCTTTCCATAAGCCAAATATGTAATAGACAAGAGCTACTGCTTGCTCAACGAAGTGGACTCAACACCCCATATTAAACGCCTAAGAATATACCTGACTAGTAAGAATCTTAAAACCTATGGATTTATATGTCTCTGAAAGAGAATCAAGCATGTGTACAGCGGCATAAAAGCAACAGTGATAGGATTGGTGAGGTTCGGTGAGCAAATGCAGACCCTTTGAAGTCATATTGCAGGGTTCCCATTCCATGGTTCTCAACTCTTCAGGTTTAAGGGATTCTTCCTTCAGCTAAAACATGCATGTGGAACCCAGAGTATGATCCAACGTGTGATCGGGAAACGTGTTCAAATATGTCTCAGTTTTCATCCCGTGGTACTCGGGTGCAACATTCCAGACACTTTACTAACACTCTCCCCACTTGGAGAGTCAGTGCCTTTAACCTCCTGTTTGGCCCAGTTTGCAATTTCTGCGGAAAATGAACAGGAATAGGGAGAACCAATGAGAGACTAGCTGGAGGAGTCTGGACGGGCAAATTTAACTCTCATTTCCCACCAGGAAGAGGAATTAACCAAAGGCTCAGCGTGCCATGCCGGAACCACACTAGGGCCTGAAGCAATCCTGCGGTGTTGCGGCCAGCTCACAAGAAAGCGAGTTGAAGAAAGGAACTCAGGGGCCCTGTAATTCACAAACCTGCAGAGTTATAAATGACAGCTATCGTCCAAAAATATATTGAAGTAAGGCTGCCAAGAGGACTTGAAAGCGGGGCAGAATTGCAGGAAACCGATTTCAGGAGGTAGACTGGAATTGCATGTAAAGCATAGGAAAAGAGGCAGAACGTCCTCAATGATGCACTTGGCCAAAAAGGGCGTATGCGTTTTTTCCTGAATATACTCAGGAATAAACGCAGACACCCTTTTTGGCCCACCAAGCAAGCTTGCAAAGGAAATCTGCACTACAATGAAGTCTCACTGCCCCCCGTTCAAAAGGGCCATCTGAAAAATGTGTAAAATCCAGAAAGGCAGGACAGGCCATGGAGAACAGGGAGCCTTCTTATGCTGATGGGCGGGATGTAAATTGCCAACAGCCACTCTGGAGAAGTGTATGGTGTTTCCTGAAACATCTAAAAAACAAGCAACAGAGCCTAGGGCACTTCCACTTATGGTCCTATAGATTAGGGAAATTAAAATGAAAAAGACACAGCCACCCCAAAGTTTGGGACAGCTCTGTTTACAAGAACCTCGTTTACGGTACAAGTTCAATATCGCAGAATGCGAAAAATGGATAAAAAAGTTGTGGTACTTACGTACAATGCAATATCACTCAGCAATGAAATCTATGTCATCAGGCCCGTAGCAGCATAATGAGTGGATTCAGGTACGATGATTCTAATTGAAATAAGTCACACAGAAAAAGAAACATCATAAGATATCACTAATACACGGAATGTAAACTTGGCTACACAGGAACTGAATTACAAAACAGAATAGGGTCTCAAATGTAGAAAACCAACTTATGCTTGCTTAAGCGGAAAGGTGAGTTGGGGTGCTGCATAAAACCAGAGATTGAAATTAGCACAGATACCTTTCCATAAGCCAAATATGTAATAGGCAAGAGCTACTGCTTGCTCAACGAAGTGGACTCAACACCCCATATTAAACGCCTAAGAATATACCTGACTAGTAAGAATCTTAAACCCTATGGATTTATATGTCTCTGAAACAGAATCAAGCGTGTGTACAGCGGCATAAACGCAACAGTGATAGGATTGGTGAGGATTGGTGACCAAATGCAGACCCTTATATGTCATATTGCATGGTACCCATTCCATGGGTCTCAACTCTCCAGGTTTAAGGGATTCTTCCTTCAGCTAAAACATGCATGTGGAACCCAGAGTATGATCCACCGTGTGATCGGGAAACGTGTTCAAATGTGTCTCAGTTTTCGTCCCCTGGTAGTCGGGTGCAACATGCCAGATGCTTTACGAACACTCTCCCCACTTGGAGAGTCAGTGCCTTTAACCTCCTGTTTGGCCCAGTTTGCAATTTCTGCGGAAAATGAACAGGAATAGGGAGAACCAATGACAGACTAGCTGGGGGTGTCTGGACGGGCAAATTTAACTCTCATTTCCCACCAGGAAGAGGAATTAACCAAAGGCTCAGCGTGCCATGCCGGAACCACACTAGGGCCTGAAGCAATCCTGCGGTGTTGCGGCCAGCTCACAAGAAAGCGAGTTGAAGAAAGGAGCTCAGGGGCCCTGTAATTCACAAACCTGCAGAGTTATAAATGACAGCTATCGTCCAAAAATATATTGAAGTAAGGCTGCCAAGAGGACTTGAAAGCGGGGCAGAATTGCAGGAAACCGATTTCAGGAGGTAGACTGGAATTGCATGTAAAGCATAGGAAAAGAGGCAGAACGTCCTCAATGATGCACTTGGCCAAAAAGGGCGTATGCGTTTTTTCCTGAATATATTCAGGAAAAAACGCATACGCCCTTTTTGGCCAACCAAGCAAGCTTGCAAAGGAAATCTGCACTACAATGAAGTCTCACTGCCCCCCGGTCAAAAGGGCCATCTGAAAAAAGTGTAAAATCCAGAAAGGCAGGACAGGCCATGGAGAACTGGGAGCCTTCTTATGCTGATGGGCGGGATGTAAATTGCAAACAGCCACTCTGGAGAAGTGTATGGTGTTTCTTGAAATATCTAAAAAACAAAGCAACAGAGCCTAGGGCACTTCCACTTATGGTCCTATAGCTTAGGGAAATTAAAATCAAAAAGACACAGCCACCCCATAGTTTGGGACAGCTCTGTTTACAAGAACCTCGTTTACGGTACAAGTTCAATATCGCAGAAAGCGAAAAATGGATAAAGAAGTTGTGGTACTTACGTACAATGCAATATCACTGAGCAATGAAATCTATGTCATCAGGCCAGTAGCAGCATAATGAGTGGATTCAGGCACGATGATTCTAAGTGAAATAAGTCACACAGAAAAAGAAACATCATAAGATATCACTAATACACGGAATGTAAACTTGCCTACACAGGAACTGAATTACAAAACAGAATAGGGTCTCAAATGTAGAAAACCAACTTATGCTTGCTTAAGGGGAAAGGTGAGTTGGGGTGCTGCATAAAACCAGAGATTGAAATTAGCACAGATACCTATCCATAAGCCAAATATGTAATAGACAAGAGCTACTGCTTGCTCAACGAAGTGGACTCAACACCCCATATTAAACGCCTAAAAATATACCTGACTAGTAAGAATCTTAAAACCTATGGATTGATATGTCTACGAAAGAGAATCAAGCGTGTGTACAGCGGCATAAACGAAGCAGTGATAGGATTGGTGAGGTTCGGTGAGCAAATGCAGACCCTTTGAAGTCATATTGCATGGTACCCATTCCATGGTTCTCAACTCTCCAGGTTTAAGGGATTCTTCCTTCAGCTAAAACATGCATGTGGAACCCAGAGTATGATCCACTGTGTGATCGGGAAACGTGTTCAAATGTGTCTCAGTTTTCGTCCCCTGGTACTCGGGTGCAACATTCCAGATGCTTTACTAACACTCTCCCCACTTGGAGAGTCAGCGCCTTTATACTCCTGTTTGGCCCAGTGTGCAATTTCTGCGGAAAATGAACAGGAATAGGGAGAACCAATGAGAGACTAGCTGGAGGTGTCTGGACGGGCAAATTGTACTCTCATTTCCCACCAGGAAGAAGAATTAACCAAAGGCTCAGCCTGCCGTGCCAGAAACACACTAGGGCATGAAGCAATCCTGCGGTGTTGCGGCCAGCTCACAAGAAAGCGAGTTGAAGAAAGGAGCTCAGGGGCCCTGTAATTCACAAACCTGCAGAGTTATAAATGACAGCTATCGTCCAAAAATATATTGAAGTAAGGCTGCCAAGAGGACTTGAAAGCGGGGCAGAATTGCAGGAAACCGATTTCAGGAGGTAGACTGGAATTGCATGTAAAGCATAGGAAAAGAGGCAGAACGTCCACAATGATGCACTTGGCCAAAAAGGGCGTATTCTTTTTTTCCTGAATATATTCAGGAAAAAACGCATACGCCCTTTTTGGCCAACCAAGCAAGCTTGCAAAGGAAATCTGCACTACAATGAAGTCTCACTGCCCCCCGGTCAAAAGGGCCATCTGAAAAAAGTGTAAAATCCAGAAAGGCAGGACAGACCATGGAGAACTGGGAGCCTACTTAGGCTGATGGGCGGGATGTAAATTGCCAACAGCCACTCTGGAGAAGTGTATGGTGTTTCCTGAAACATCTGAAAAACAAAGCAACAGAGCCTAGGGCACTTCCACTTATGGTCCTATAGCTTAGGGAAATTAAAATCAAAAAGACACAGCCACCCCATAGTTTGGGACAGCTCTGTTTACAAGAACCTCGTTTACGGTACAAGTTCAATATCGCAGAAAGTGAAAAATGGATAAAGAAGTTGTGGTACTTACGTACAATGCAATATCACTCAGCAATGAAATGTATGTCATCAGGCCAGTAGCAGCATAATGAGTGGATTCAGGTACGATGATTCTAAGTGAAATAAGTCACACAGAAAAAGAAACATCATAAGATATCACTAATACACGGAATGTAAACTTGGCTACACAGGAACTGAATTACAAAACAGAATAGGGTCTCAAATGTAGAAAACCAACTTATGCTTGCTTAAGGGGAAAGGTGAGTTGGGGTGCTGCATAAAACCAGAGATTGAAATTAGCACAGATACCTTTCCATAAGCCAAATATGTAATAGACAAGAGCTACTGCTTGCTCAACGAAGTGGACTCAACACCCCATATTAAACGCCTAAGAATATACCTGACTAGTAAGAATCTTAAAACCTATGGAATTATATGTCTCTGAAAGAGAATCAAGCATGTGTACAGCGGCATAAATGCAACAGTGATAGGATTGGTGAGGTTCGGTGAGCAAATGCAGACCCTTTGAAGTCATATTGCAGGGTTCCCATTCCATGGTTCTCAACTCTTCAGGTTTAAGGGATTCTTCCTTCAGCTAAAACATGCATGTGGAACCCAGAGTATGATCCAACGTGTGATCGGGAAACGTGTTCAAATATGTCTCAGTTTTCATCCCGTGGTACTCGGGTGCAACATTCCAGACGCTTTACTAACACTCTCCCCACTTGGAGAGTCAGTGCCTTTAACCTCCTGTTTGGCCCAGTTTGCAATTTCTGCGGAAAATGAACAGGAATAGGGAGAACCAATGAGAGACTAGGTGGAGGAGTCTGGACGGGCAAATTTAACTCTCATTTCCCACCAGGAAGAGGAATTAACCAAACGCTCAGCGAGCCATGCCAGAACCACACTAGGGCCTGAAGCAATCCTGCGGTGTTGCGGCCAGCTCACAAGAAAGCGAGTTGAAGAAAGGAACTCAGGGGCCCTGTAATTCACAAACCTGCAGAGTTATAAATGACAGCTATCGTCCAAAAATATATTGAAGTAAGGCTGCCAAGAGGACTTGAAAGCGGGGCAGAATTGCAGGAAACCGATTTCAGGAGGTAGACTGGAATTGCATGTAAAGCATAGGAAAAGAGGCAGAACGTCCTCAATGATGCACTTGGCCAAAAAGGGCGTATGCGTTTTTTCCTGAATATACTCAGGAATAAACGCAGACACACTTTTTGGCCCACCAAGCAAGCTTGCAAAGGAAATCTGCACTACAATGAAGTCTCACTGCCCCCCGTTCAAAAGGGCCATCTGAAAAAAGTGTAAAATCCAGAAAGGCAGGACAGGCCATGGAGAACAGGGAGCCTTCTTATGCTGATGGGCGGGATGTAAATTGCCAACAGCCACTCTGGAGAAGTGTATGGTGTTTCCTGAAACATCTAAAAAACAAAGCAACAGAGCCTAGGGCACTTCCACTTATGGTCCTATAGCTTAGGGAAATTAAAATCAAAAAGACACAGCCACCCCAAAGTACGGGATGGCTCTGTTTACAAGAACCTCGTTTACGGTACAAGTTCAATATCGCAGAAAGCGAAAAATGGATAAAGAAGTTGTTATACTTACGAACAATGCAATATCACTCAGCAATGAAATCTATGTCATCAGGCCAGTAGCAGCATAATGAGTGGATTCAGGTACGATGATTCTAAGTGAAATAAGTCACACAGAAAAAGAAACATCATAAGATATCACTAATACACGGAATGTAAACTTGCCTACACAGGAACTGAATTACAAAACAGAATAGGGTCTCAAATGTAGAAAACCAACTTATGCTTGCTTAAGGGGAAAGGTGAGTTGGGGTGCTGCATAAAACCAGAGATTGAAATTAACACAGATACCTTTCCATAAGCCAAATATGTAATAGACAAGAGCTACTGCTTGCTCAACGAAGTGGACTCAACACCCCATATTAAACGCCTAAGAATATACCTGACTAGTAAGAATCTTAAAACCTATGGATTGATATGTCTACGAAAGAGAATCAAGCGTGTGTACAGCGGCATAAACGCAGCAGTGATAGGATTGGTGAGGTTCGGTGAGCAAATGCAGACCCTTTGAAGTCATATTGCATGGTACCCATTCCATGGTTCTCAACTCTCCAGGTTTAAGGGATTCTTCCTTCAGCTAAAACATGCATGTGGAACCCAGAGTATGATCCACCGTGTGATCGGGAAACGTGTTCAAATGTGTCTCAGTTTTCGTCCCCTGGTACTCGGGTGCAACATTCCAGACGCTTTACTAACACTCTCCCCACTTGGAGAGTCAGGGCCTTTAACCTCCTGTTTGGCCCAGTTTGCAATTTCTGCGGAAAATGAACAGGAATAGGGAGAACCAATGACAGACTAGCTGGAGGTGTCTGGACGGGCAAATTTAACTCTCATTTCCCACCAGGAAGAGGAATTAACCAAAGGCTCAGCGAGCCATGCCGGAACAACACTAGGGCCTGAAGCAATCCTGCGGTGTTGCGGCCAGCTCACAAAAAAGCCAGTTGAAAAAAGGAGCTCAGGGGCACTGTAATTCACAAAGCTTCAGAGTTATAAATGACAGCTATCGTCCAAAAATATATTGAAGTAAGGCTGCCAAGAGGACTTGAAAGCGGGGAAGAATTGCAGGAAACCGATTTCAGGAGGTAGACTGGAATTGCATGTAAAGCATAGGAAAAGAGGCAGAACGTCCACAATGATGCACTTGGCCAAAAAGGGCGTATGCGTTTTTTCCTGAATATATTCCTGAATATATTCAGGAAAAAACGCATACGCCCTTTTTGGCCAACCAAGCAAGCTTGTAAAGGAAATCTGCACTACAATGAAGTCTCACTGCCCCCCGGTCAAAAGGGCCATCTGAAAAAAGTATAAAATCCAGAAAGGCAGGACAGGCTATGGAGAACTGGGAGCCTTCTTATGCTGATGGGCGGGATGTAAATTGCCAACAGCCACTCTGGAGAAGTGTATGGTGTTTCCTGAAACATCTAAAAAACAAAGCAACAGAGCCTAGGGCACTTCCACTTATGGTCCTATAGATTAGGGAAATTAAAATCAAAAAGACACAGCCACCCCAAAGTTTGGGATGGCTCTGTTTACAAGAACCTCATTTACGGTACAAGTTCAATATTGCAGAAAGCGAAAAATGGATAAAGAAGTTGTGGTACTTACGTACAATGCAATACCACTCAGCAATGAAATCTATGTCATCAGGCCAGTAGCAGCATAATGAGTGGATTCAGGTACGATGATTCTAAGTGAAATAAGTCACACAGAAAAAGAAACATCATAAGATATCACTAATACACGGAATGTAAACTTGCCTACACAGGAACTGAATTACAAAACAGAATAGGGTCTCAAATATAGAAAACCAACTTATGCTTGCTTAAGGGGAAAGGTGAGTTGGGGTGCTGCATAAAACCAGAGATTGAAATTAGCACAGATACCTTTCCATAAGACAAATATGTAATAGACAAGAGCTACTGCTTGCTCAACGAAGTGGACTCAACACCCCATATTAAACGCCTAAGAATATACCTGACTAGTAAGAATCTTAAAGCCTATGGATTTATATGTCTCCGAAAGAGAATCAAGCGTGTGTACAGCGGCATAAACGCAGCAGTGATAGGATTGGTGAGGTTCGGTGAGCAAATGCAGACCCTTTGAAGTCATATTGCATGGTACCCATTCCATGCGTCTCAACTCTCCAGGTAAGGGATTCTTCCTTCAGCTAAAACATGCATGTGGAACCCAGAGTATGATCCACCGTGTGATCGGGAAACGTGTTCATATGTGTCTCAGTTTTCGTCCCCTGGTACTCGGGTGCAACATTCCAGACGCTTTACTAACACTCTCCCCACTTGGAGAGTCAGTGCCTTTAACCTCCTGTTTGGCCCAGTTTGCAATTTCTGTGGAAAATTAACAGGAATAGGGAGAACCAATGACAGACTAGCTGGAGGTGTCTGGACGGGCAAATTTAACTCTCATTTCCCACCAGGAAGAGGAATTAACCAAAGGCTCAGCGAGCCATGCCGAAACTACACTAGTGCTTGAAGCAATCCTGCGGTGTTGCGGCCAGCTCACAAGAAAGCGAGTTGAAGAAAGAAGCTCAGGGGCACTGTAATTCACAAACCTGCAGAGTTATAAATGACAGCTATCATCCAAAAATATATTGAAGTAAGGCTGCCAAGAGGACTTGAAAGCGGGGCAGAATTGCAGGAAACCGATTTCAGGAGGTAGACTGGAATTGCATGAAAAGCATAGGAAAAGAGGCAGAACGTCCACAATGATGCACTTGGCCAAAAAGGGCGTATGCATTTTTTCCTGAATATATTCAGGAAAAAACGCATACGCCCTTTTTGGCCAACCAAGCAAGCATGCAAAGGAAATCTGCACTACAATGAAGTCTCACTGCCCCCTGGTCAAAAGGGCCATCTGAAAAAAGTGTAAAATCCAGAAAGGCAGGACAGGCCATGGAGAACTGGGATCCTAGTTAGGCTGATGGGCGGGATGTAAATTGCCAACAGCCACTCTGCAGAAGTGTATGGTGTTTCCTGAAACATCTAAAAAACAAAGCAACAGAGCCTAGGGCACTTCCACTTATGGTCCTATAGATTAGGGAAATTAAAATCAAAAAGACACAGCCACCCCAAAATTTGGGACGGCTCTGTTTACAAGAACCTCATTTACGGTACAAGTTCAATATTGCAGAAAGCGAAAAATAGATAAAGAAGTTGTGGTACTTACGTACAATGCAATACCACTCAGCAATGAAATCTATGTCATCAGGCCAGTAGCAGCATAATGAGTGGATTCAGGTACGATGATTCTAAGTGAAATAAGTCACACAGAAAAAGAAACATCATAAGATATCACTAATACACGGAATGTAAACTTGCCTACACAGGAACTGAATTACAAAACAGAATAGGGTCTCAAATGTAGAAAACCAACTTATGCTTGCTTAAGGGGAAAGGTGAGTTGGGGTGCTGCATAAAACCAGAGATTGAAATTAACACAGATACCTTTCCATAAGCCAAATATGTAATAGACAAGAGCTACTGCTTGCTCAACGAAGTGGACTCAACACCCCATATTAAACGCCTAAGAATATACCTGACTAGTAAGAATCTTAAAACCTATGGATTGATATGTCTACGAAAGAGAATCAAGCGTGTGTACAGCGGCATAAACGCAGCAGTGATAGGATTGGTGAGGTTCGGTGAGCAAATGCAGACCCTTTGAAGTCATATTGCATGGTACCCATTCCATGGTTCTCAACTCTCCAGGTTTAAGGGATTCTTCCTTCAGCTAAAACATGCATGTGGAACCCAGAGTATGATCCACCGTGTGATCGGGAAACGTGTTCAAATGTGTCTCAGTTTTCGTCCCCTGGTACTCGGGTGCAACATTCCAGACGCTTTACTAACACTCTCCCCACTTGGAGAGTCAGGGCCTTTAACCTCCTGTTTGGCCCAGTTTGCAATTTCTGCGGAAAATGAACAGGAATAGGGAGAACCAATGAGAGACTAGCTGGAGGTGTCTGGACGGGGAAATTTAACTCTCATTTCCCACCAGGAAGAGGAATTAACCAAAGGCTCAGCGAGCCATGCCGGAACAACACTAGGGCCTGAAGCAATCCTGCGGAGTTGCGGCCAGCTCACAAAAAAGCCAGTTGAAAAAAGGAGCTCAGGGGCACTGTAATTCACAAAGCTTCAGAGTTATAAATGACAGGTATCGTCCAAAAATATATTGAAGTAAGGCTGCCAAGAGGACTTGAAAGCGGGGAAGAATTGCAGGAAACCGATTTCAGGAGGTAGACTGGAATTGCATGTAAAGCATAGGAAAAGAGGCAGAACGTCCACAATGATGCACTTGGCCAAAAAGGGCGTATGCGTTTTTTCCTGAATATATTCCTGAATATATTCAGGAAAAAACGCATACGCCCTTTTTGGCCAACCAAGCAAGCTTGTAAAGGAAATCTGCACTACAATGAAGTCTCACTGCCCCCCGGTCAAAAGGGCCATCTGAAAAAAGTGTAAAATCCAGAAAGGCAGGACAGGCTATGGAGAACTGGGAGCCTTCTTATGCTGATGGGCGGGATGTAAATTGCCAACAGCCACTCTGGAGAAGTGTATGGTGTTTCCTGAAACATCTAAAAAACAAAGCAACAGAGCCTAGGGCACTTCCACTTATGGTCCTATAGATTAGGGAAATTAAAATCAAAAAGACACAGCCACCCCAAAGTTTGGGACGGCTCTGTTTACAAGAACCTCATTTACGGTACAAGTTCAATATTGCAGAAAGCGAAAAATGGATAAAGAAGTTGTCGTACTTACGTACAATGCAATATCACTCAGCAATGAAATCTATGTCATCAGGCCAGTAGCAGCATAATGAGTGGATTCAGGTACGATGATTCTAAGTGAAATAAGTCACACAGAAAAAGAAACATCATAAGATATCACTAATACACGGAATGTAAACTTGCCTACACAGGAACTGAATTACAAAACAGAATAGGGTCTCAAATATAGAAAACCAACTTATGCTTGCTTAAGGGGAAAGGTGAGTTGGGGTGCTGCATAAAACCAGAGATTGAAATTAGCACAGATACCTTTCCATAAGACAAATATGTAATAGACAAGAGCTACTGCTTGCTCAACGAAGTGGACTCAACACCCCATATTAAACGCCTAAGAATATACCTGACTAGTAAGAATCTTAAAGCCTATGGATTGATATGTCTCCGAAAGAGAATCAAGCGTGTGTACAGCGGCATAAACGCAGCAGTGATAGGATTGGTGAGGTTCGGTGAGCAAATGCAGACCCTTTGAAGTCATATTGCATGGTACCCATTCCATGGTTCTCAACTCTCCAGGTTTAAGGGATTCTTCCTTCAGCTAAAACATGCATGTGGAACCCAGAGTATGATCCACCGTGTGATCGGGAAACGTGTTCAAATGTGTCTCAGTTTTCGTCCCCTGGTACTCGGGTGCAACATTCCAGATGCTTTACTAACACTCTCCCCACTTGGAGAGTCAGTGCCTTTAACCTCCTGTTTGGCCCAGTTTGCAATTTCTGTGGAAAATTAACAGGAATAGGGAGAACCAATGACAGACTAGCTGGAGGTGTCTGGACGGGCAAATTTAACTCTCATTTCCCACCAGGAAGAGGAATTAACCAAAGGCTCAGCGAGCCATGCCGGAACCACACTAGGGCCTGAAGCAATCCTGCGGTGTTGCGGCCAGCTCACAAGAAAGCCAGTTGAAAAAAGGAGCTCAGGGGCACTGTAATTCACAAAACTTCAGAGTTATAAATGACAGCTATCGTCCAAAAATATATTGAAGTAAGGCTGCCAAGAGGACTTGAAAGCGGGGCAGAATTGCAGGAAACCGATTTCAGGAGGTAGACTGGAATTGCATGTAAAGCATAGGAAAAGAGGCAGAACGTCCACAATGATGCACTTGGCCAAAAAGGGCGTATGCGTTTTTCCTGAATATATTCCTGAATATATTCAGGAAAAAACGCATACGCCCTTTTTGGCCAACCAAGCAAGCTTGCAAAGGAAATCTGCACTACAATGAAGTCTCACTGCCCCCCGGTCAAAAGGGCCATCTGAAAAAAGTGTAAAATCCAGAAAGGCAGGACAGGCCATGGAGAACTGGGAGCCTTGTTATGCTGATGGGCGGGATGTAAATTGCCAACAGCCACTCTGGAGAAGTGTATGGTGTTTCCTGAAACATCTAAAAAACAAAGCAACAGAGCCTAGGGCACTTCCACTTATGGTCCTATAGATTAGGGAAATTAAAATCAAAAAGACACAGCCACCCCAAAGTTTGGGACGGCTCTGTTTACAAGAACCTCATTTACGGTACAAGTTCAATATCGCAGAAAGCGAAAAATGGATAAAGAAGTTGTGGTACTTACGTACAATGCAATATCACTCAGCAATGAAATCTATGTCATCAGGCCAGTAGCAGCATAATGAGTGGATTCAGGTACGATGATTCTAAGTGAAATAAGTCACACAGAAAAAGAAACATCATAAGGTATCACTAATACACGGAATGTAAACATGGCTACACAGGAACTGAATTACAAAACAGAATAGGGTCTCAAATGAAGAAAACCAACTTACGCTTGCTTAAGAGGAAAGGTTAGTTGGGGTGCTGCATAAAACCAGAGATTGAAATTAACACAGATACCTTTCCATAAGCCAAATATGTAATAGACAAGAGCTACTGCTTGCTCAACGAAGTGGACTCAACACCCCATATTAAACGCCTAAGAATATACCTGACTAGTAAGAATCTTAAAACCTATGGATTGATATGTCTACGAAAGAGAATCAAGCGTGTGTACAGCGGCATAAACGCAGCAGTGATAGGATTGGTGAGGTTCGGTGAGCAAATGCAGACCCTTTGAAGTCATATTGCATGGTACCCATTCCATGGTTCTCAACTCTCCAGGTTTAAGGGATTCTTCCTTCAGCTAAAACATGCATGTGGAACCCAGAGTATGATCCACCGTGTGATCGGGAAACGTGTTCAAATGTGTCTCAGTTTTCGTCCCCTGGTACTCGGGTGCAACATTCCAGATGCTTTACTAACACTCTCCCCACTTGGAGAGTCAGTGCCTTTAACCTCCTGTTTGGCCCAGTTTGCAATTTCTGTGGAAAATTAACAGGAATAGGGAGAACCAATGACAGACTAGCTGGAGGTGTCTGGACGGGCAAATTTAACTCTCATTTCCCACCAGGAAGAGGAATTAACCAAAGGCTCAGCGAGCCATGCCGGAACCACACTAGGGCCTGAAGCAATCCTGCGGTGTTGCGGCCAGCTCACAAGAAAGCCAGTTGAAAAAAGGAGCTCAGGGGCACTGTAATTCACAAAACTTCAGAGTTATAAATGACAGCTATCGTCCAAAAATATATTGAAGTAAGGCTGCCAAGAGGACTTGAAAGCGGGGCAGAATTGCAGGAAACCGATTTCAGGAGGTAGACTGGAATTGCATGTAAAGCATAGGAAAAGAGGCAGAACGTCCACAATGATGCACTTGGCCAAAAAGGGCGTATGCGTTTTTTCCTGAATATATTCCTGAATATATTCAGGAAAAAACGCATACGCCCTTTTTGGCCAACCAAGCAAGCTTGCAAAGGAAATCTGCACTACAATGAAGTCTCACTGCCCCCCGGTCAAAAGGGCCATCTGAAAAAAGTGTAAAATCCAGAAAGGCAGGACAGGCCATGGAGAACTGGGAGCCTTGTTATGCTGATGGGCGGGATGTAAATTGCCAACAGCCACTCTGGAGAAGTGTATGGTGTTTCCTGAAACATCTAAAAAACAAAGCAACAGAGCCTAGGGCACTTCCACTTATGGTCCTATAGATTAGGGAAATTAAAATCAAAAAGACACAGCCACCCCAAAGTTTGGGACGGCTCTGTTTACAAGAACCTCATTTACGGTACAAGTTCAATATCGCAGAAAGCGAAAAATGGATAAAGAAGTTGTGGTACTTACGTACAATGCAATATCACTCAGCAATGAAATCTATGTCATCAGGCCAGTAGCAGCATAATGAGTGGATTCAGGTACGATGATTCTAAGTGAAATAAGTCACACAGAAAAAGAAACATCATAAGGTATCACTAATACACGGAATGTAAACATGGCTACACAGGAACTGAATTACAAAACAGAATAGGGTCTCAAATGAAGAAAACCAACTTACGCTTGCTTAAGAGGAAAGGTTAGTTGGGGTGCTGCATAAAACCAGAGATTGAAATTAACACAGATACCTTTCCATAAGCCAAATATGTAATAGACAAGAGCTACTGCTTGCTCAACGAAGTGGACTCAACACCCCATATTAAACGCCTAAGAATATACCTGACTAGTAAGAATCTTAAAACCTATGGATTGATATGTCTACGAAAGAGAATCAAGCGTGTGTACAGCGGCATAAACGCAGCAGTGATAGGATTGGTGAGGTTCGGTGAGCAAATGCAGACCCTTTGAAGTCATATTGCATGGTACCCATTCCATGGTTCTCAACTCTCCAGGTTTAAGGGATTCTTCCTTCAGCTAAAACATGCATGTGGAACCCAGAGTATGATCCACCGTGTGATCGGGAAACGTGTTCAAATGTGTCTCAGTTTTCGTCCCCTGGTACTCGGGTGCAACATTCCAGATGCTTTACTAACACTCTCCCCACTTGGAGAGTCAGTGCCTTTAACCTCCTGTTTGGCCCAGTTTGCAATTTCTGTGGAAAATTAACAGGAATAGGGAGAACCAATGACAGACTAGCTGGAGGTGTCTGGACGGGCAAATTTAACTCTCATTTCCCACCAGGAAGAGGAATTAACCAAAGGCTCAGCGAGCCATGCCGGAACCACACTAGGGCCTGAAGCAATCCTGCGGTGTTGCGGCCAGCTCACAAGAAAGCCAGTTGAAAAAAGGAGCTCAGGGGCACTGTAATTCACAAAACTTCAGAGTTATAAATGACAGCTATCGTCCAAAAATATATTGAAGTAAGGCTGCCAAGAGGACTTGAAAGCGGGGCAGAATTGCAGGAAACCGATTTCAGGAGGTAGACTGGAATTGCATGTAAAGCATAGGAAAAGAGGCAGAACGTCCACAATGATGCACTTGGCCAAAAAGGGCGTATGCGTTTTTTCCTGAATATATTCCTGAATATATTCAGGAAAAAACGCATACGCCCTTTTTGGCCAACCAAGCAAGCTTGCAAAGGAAATCTGCACTACAATGAAGTCTCACTGCCCCCCGGTCAAAAGGGCCATCTGAAAAAAGTGTAAAATCCAGAAAGGCAGGACAGGCCATGGAGAACTGGGAGCCTTCTTATGCTGATGGGCGGGATGTAAATTGCCAACAGCCACTCTGGAGAAGTGTATGGTGTTTCCTGAAACATCTAAAAAACAAAGCAACAGAGCCTAGGGCACTTCCACTTATGGTCCTATAGATTAGGGAAATTAAAATCAAAAAGACACAGCCACCCCAAAGTTTGGGACGGCTCTGTTTACAAGAACCTCATTTACGGTACAAGTTCAATATCGCAGAAAGCGAAAAATGGATAAAGAAGTTGTGGTACTTACGTACAATGCAATATCACTCAGCAATGAAATCTATGTCATCAGGCCAGTAGCAGCATAATGAGTGGATTCAGGTACGATGATTCTAAGTAAAATAAGTCACACAGAAAAAGGAACATCATAAGGTATCACTAATACACGGAATGTAAACTTGGCTACACAGGAATTGAATTACAAAACAGAATAGGGTCTCAAATGTAGAAAACCAACTTATGCTTGCTTAAGGGGAAAGGTGAGTTGGGGTGCTGCATAAAACCAGAGATTGAAATTAGCACAGATACCTTTCCATAAGTCAAATATGTAATAGACAAGAGCTACTGCTTGCTCAATGAAGTGGACTCAACACCCCATATTAAACGCCTAAGAATATACCTGACTAGTAAGAATCTTAAAGCCTATGGATTTATATGTCTCCGAAAGAGAATCAAGCGTGTGTACAGCAGCATAAACGCAGCAGTTATAGGATTGGTGAGGTTCGGTGAGCAAATGCAGACCCTTTGAAGTCATATTGCATGGTACCCATTCCATGCGTCTCAACTCTCCAGGTAAGGGATTCTTCCTTCAGCTAAAACATGCATGTGGAACCCAGAGTATGATCCACCGTGTGATCGGGAAACGTGTTCATATGTGTCTCAGTTTTCGTCCCCTGGTACTCGGGTGCAACATTCCAGACGCTTTACTAACACTCTCCCCACTTGGAGAGTCAGTGCCTTTAACCTCCTGTTTGGCCCAGTTTGCAATTTTTGTGGAAAATGAACAGGAATAGGGAGAACCAATGAGAGACTAGCTGGAGGTGTCTGGACGTGCAAATTTAACTCTCATTTCCCACCAGGAAGAGGAATTAACCAAAGGCTCAGCGAGCCATGCCGAAACCACACTAGGGCCTGAAGCAATTCTGCGGCGTTGCGGCCAGATCACAAGAAAGCGAGTTAAAGAAAGGAGCTCAGGGGCACTGTAATTCACAAACCTACAGAGTTAAAAATGACAGCTATCGTCCAAAAATATATTGAAGTAAGGCTGCCAAGAGGACTTGAAATTGGGGCAGAATTGCAGGAAACCGATTTCAGGAGGTAGACTGGAATTGCATGTAAAGCATAGGAAAAGAGGCAGAACGTCCACAATGATGCACTTGGCCAAAAAGGACGTATGCGTTTTTTCCTGAATATATTCAGGAAAAAACGCATACGCCCTTTTTGGCCAACCAAGCAAGCTTGCAAAGGAAATCTGCACTACAATGAAGTCTCACTGCCCCCCGGTCAAAAGGGCCATCTGAAAAAAGTGTAAAATCCAGAAAGGCAGGACAGGCCATGGAGAACTGGGAGCCTAGTTAGACTGATGGGCGGGATGTAAATTTCCAACAGCCACTCTGCAGAAGTGTATGGTGTTTCCTGAAACATCTAAAAAACAAAGCAACAGAGTCTAGGGCACTTCCACTTATGGTCCTATAGCTTAGGGAAATTAAAATCAAAAAGACACAGCCACCCCAAAATTTGGGATGGCTCTGTTTACAAGAACCTCGTTTACGGTACAAGTTCAATATCGCAGAAAACGAAAAATGGATAAAGAAGTTGTGGTACTTACGTACAATGCAATACCACTCAGCAATGAAATCTCTGTCATCAGGCCCATAGCAGCATAATGAGTGGATTCAGGTACGATGATTCTAAGTGAAATAAGTCACACAGAAAAAGAAACATCATAAGATATCACTAATACACGGAATGTAAACTTGCCTACACAGGAACTGAATTACAAAACAGAATAGGGTCTCAAATGAAGAAAACCAACTTATGCTTGCTTAAGGGGAAAGGTGAGTTGGGGTGCTGCATAAAACCAGAGATTGAAATTAGCACAGATACCTTTCCATAAGACAAATATGTAATAGACAAGAGCTACTGCTTGCTCAACGAAGTGGACTCAACACCCCATATTAAACGCCTAAGAATATACCTGACTAGTAAGAATCTTAAAACCTATGGATTGATATGTCTACGAAAGAGAATCCAGCGTGTGTACAGCGGCATAAACGCAGCAGTGATAGGATTGGTGAGGTTCGGTGAGCAAATGCAGACCCTTTGAAGTCATATTGCATGGTACCCATTCCATGGTTCTCAACTCTCCAGGTTTAAGGGATTCTTCCTTCAGCTAAAACATGCATGTGGAACCGAGAGTATGATCCACCGTGTGATCGGGAAACGTGTTCAAATGTGTCTCAGTTTTCGTCCCCTGGTACTCGGGTGCAACATTCCAGATGCTTTACTAACACTCTCCCCACTTGGAGAGTCAGTGCCTTTAAACTCCTGTTTGGCCCAGTTTGCAATTTCTGCGGAAAATGAACAGGAATAGGGAGAACCAATGACAGACTAGCTGGAGGTGTCTGGACGGGCAAATTTAACTCTCATTTCCCACCAGAAAGAGGAATTAACCAAAGGCTCAGCGAGCCGTGCCGGAACCACACTAGGGCCTGAAGCAATCCTGCGGTGTTGCGGCCAGCTCACAAGAAAGCGAGTTGAAGAAAGGAGCTCAGGGGCCCTGTAATTCACAAACCTGCAGAGTTATAAATGACAGCTATCGTCCAAAAATATATTGAAGTAAGGCTGCCAAGAGGACTTGAAAGCGGGGCAGAATTGCAGGAAACCGATTTCAGGAGGTAGACTGGAATTGCATGTAAAGCATAGGAAAAGAGGCAGAACGTCCACAATGATGCACTTGGCCAAAAAGGGCGTATGCGTTTTTTCCTGAATATATTCAGGAAAAAACGCATACGCCCTTTTTGGCCAACCAAGCAAGCTTGCAAAGGAAATCTGCACTACAATGAAGTCTCACTGCCCCCCGGTCAAAAGGGACATCTGAAAAAAGTGTAAAATCCAGAAAGGCAGGACAGGCCATGGAGAACTGGGAGCCTACTTAGGCTGATGGGCGGGATGTAAATTTCCAACAGCCACTCTGGAGAAGTGTATGGTGTTTCCTGAAACATCTAAAAAACAAAGCAACAGAGCCTAGGGCACTTCCACTTATGGTCCTATAGATTAGGGAAATTAAAATCAAAAAGACACAGCCACCCCAAAGTTTGGGACGGCTCTGTTTACAAGAATCTCGTTTACGGTACAAGTTCAATATCGCAGAAAGCGAAAAATGGATAAAGAAGTTGTGGTACTAACGTACAATGCAATATCACTCAGCAATGAATTCTCTGTCATCAGGCCCATAGCAGCATAATGAGTGGATTCAGGTACGATGATTCTAAGTGAAATATGTCACACAGAAAAAGAAACATCATAAGATATCACTAATACACGGAATGTAAACTTGGCTACACAGGAACTGAATTACAAAACAGAACAGGGTCTCAAATGTAGAACACCAACATATGCTTGCTTAAGGGGAAAGGTGAGTTGGGGTGCTGCATAAAACCAGAGATTGAAATTAGCGCAGATACCTTTCCATAAGCCAAATATGTAATAGACAAGAGCTACTGCTTGCTCAACGAAGTGGACTCAACACCCCATATTAAACGCCTAAGAATATACCTGACTAGTAAGAATCTTAAAACCAATGGATTTATATGTCTCCGAAAGAGAATCAAGCGTGTGTACAGCGGCATAAACGCAGCAGTGATAGGATAGGTGAGGTTCGGTGAGCAAATGCAGACCCTTTGAAGTCATATTGCATGGTACCCATTCCATGGTTCTCAACTCTCCAGGTTTAAGGGATTCTTCCTTCAGCTAAAACATGCATGTGGAACCCAGAGTATGATCCACCATGTGATCAGGAAACGTGTTCAAATGTGTCTCAGTTTTCGTCCCCTGGTACTCGGGTGCAACATTCCAGAAGCTTTACTAACACTCTCCCCACTTGGAGAGTCAGTGCCTTTAACCTCCTGTTTGGCCCAGTTTGCAATTTCTGCGGAAAATGAACAGGAATAGGGAGAACCAATGACAGACTAGCTGGAGGTGTCTGGACGGGCAAATTTAACTCTCATTTCCCACCAGAAAGAGGAATTAACCAAAGGCTCAGCGAGCCGTGCCGGAACCACACTAGGGCCTGAAGCAATCCTGCGGTGTTGCGGCCAGCTCACAAGAAAGCGAGTTGAAGAAAGGAGCTCAGGGGCCCTGTAATTCACAAACCTGCAGAGTTATAAATGACAGCTATCGTCCAAAAATATATTGAAGTAAGGCTGCCAAGAGGACTTGAAAGCGGGGCAGAATTGCAGGAAACCGATTTCAGGAGGTAGACTGGAATTGCATGTAAAGCATAGGAAAAGAGGCAGAACGTCCACAATGATGCACTTGGCCAAAAAGGGCGTATGCGTTTTTTCCTGAATATATTCAGGAAAAAACGCATACGCCCTTTTTGGCCAACCAAGCAAGCTTGCAAAGGAAATCTGCACTACAATGAAGTCTCACTGCCCCCCGGTCAAAAGGGACATCTGAAAAAAGTGTAAAATCCAGAAAGGCAGGACAGGCCATGGAGAACTGGGAGCCTACTTAGGCTGATGGGCGGGATGTAAATTTCCAACAGCCACTCTGGAGAAGTGTATGGTGTTTCCTGAAACATCTAAAAAACAAAGCAACAGAGCCTAGGGCACTTCCACTTATGGTCCTATAGATTAGGGAAATTAAAATCAAAAAGACACAGCCACCCCAAAGTTTGGGACGGCTCTGTTTACAAGAATCTCGTTTACGGTACAAGTTCAATATCGCAGAAAGCGAAAAATGGATAAAGAAGTTGTGGTACTAACGTACAATGCAATATCACTCAGCAATGAAATCTCTGTCATCAGGCCCATAGCAGCATAATGAGTGGATTCAGGTACGATGATTCTAAGTGAAATATGTCACACAGAAAAAGAAACATCATAAGATATCACTAATACACGGAATGTAAACTTGGCTACACAGGAACTGAATTACAAAACAGAATAGGGTCTCAAATGTAGAACACCAACATATGCTTGCTTAAGGGGAAAGGTGAGTTGGGGTGCTGCATAAAACCAGAGATTGAAATTAGCGCAGATACCTTTCCATAAGCCAAATATGTAATAGACAAGAGCTACTGCTTGCTCAACGAAGTGGACTCAACACCCCATATTAAACGCCTAAGAATATACCTGACTAGTAAGAATCTTAAAACCAAGGGATTTATATGTCTCCGAAAGAGAATCAATCGTGTGTACAGCGGCATAAACGCAGCAGTGATAGGATAGGTGAGGTTCGGTGAGCAAATGCAGACCCTTTGAAGTCATATTGCATGGTACCCATTCCATGGTTCTCAACTCTCCAGGTTTAAGGGATTCTTCCTTCAGCTAAAACATGCATGTGGAACCCAGAGTATGATCCACCGTGTGATCAGGAAACGTGTTCAAATGTGTCTCAGTTTTCGTCCCCTGGTACTCGGGTGCAACATTCCAGAAGCTTTACTAACACTCTCCCCACTTGGAGAGTCAGTGCCTTTAACCTCCTGTTTGGCCCAGTTTGCAATTTCTGCGGAAAATGAACAGGAATAGGGACAACCAATGAGAGACTAGCTGGAGGTGTCTGGACGGGTAAATTGAACTCTCATTTCCCGCCAGGAAGAGGAATTAACCAAAGGCTCAGCGAGCCATGCCAGAACCACACTAGGGCCTGAAGCAATCCTGCGGTGTTGCGGCCAGCTCACAAGAAAGCCAGTTGAAGAAAGGAGCTCAGGGGCACTGTAATTCACAAACCTGCAGAGTTCTAAATGACAGCGATCGTCCAAAAATATATTGAAGTAAGGCTGCCAAGAGGACTTGAAAGCGGGGCAGAATTGCAGGAAACCGATTTCAGGAGGTAGACTGGAATTGCATGTAAAGCATAGGAAAAGAGGCAGAACGTCCACAATGATGCACTTGGCCAAAAAGGGCGTATGCGTTTTTTCCTGAATATATTCAGGAAAAAACGCATACGCCCTTTTTGGCCAACCAAGCAAGCTTGCAAAGGAAATCTGCACTACAATGAAGTCTCACTGCCCCCCGGTCAAAAGGGCCATCTGAAAAAAGTGTAAAATCCAGAAAGGCAGGACAGGCCATGGAGAACTGGGAGCCTTCTTATGCTGATGGGCGGGATGTAAATTTCCAACAGCCACTCTGGAGAAGTGTATGGTGTTTCCTGAAACATCTAAAAAACAAAGCAACAGAGCCTAGGGCACTTCCACTTATGTTCCTATAGCTTAGGGAAATTAAAATCAAAAAGACACAGCCACCCCAAAGTTTGGGACGGCTCTGTTTACAGGAACCTCGTTTACGGTACAAGTTCAATATCGCAGAAAGCGAAAAATGGATAAAGAAGTTGTGGTACTAACGTACAATGCAATATCACTCAGCAATGAAATCTCTGTCATCAGGCCCATAGCAGCATAATGAGTGGATTCAGGTACGATGATTCTAAGTGAAATATGTGACACAGAAAAAGAAACATCATAAGATATCACTAATACACGGAATGTAAACTTGGCTACACAGGAACTGAATTACAAAACAGAATAGGGTCTCAAATGTAGAAAACCAACTTATGCTTGCTTAAGGGGAAAGGTGAGTTGGGGTGCTGCATAAAACCAGAGATTGAAATTAGCACAGATACCTTTCCATAAGCCAAATATGTAATAGACAAGAGCTACTGCTTGCTCAACGAAGTGGACTCAACACCCCATATTAAACGCCTAAGAATATACCTGACTAGTAAGAATCTTAAAACCTATGGATTTATATGTCTCCGAAAGAGAATCAAGCGTGTGTACAGCGGCATAAACGCAGCAGTGATAGGATTGGTGAGGTTCGGTGAGCAAATGCAGACCCTTTGAAGTCATATTGCATGGTACCCATTCCATGGTTCTCAACTCTCCATGTTTAAGGGATTCTTCCTTCAGCTAAAACATGCATGTGGAACCCAGAGTATGATCCACCGTGTGATCGGGAAACGTGTTCAAATGTTTCTCAGTTTTCGTCCCCTGGTACTCGGGTGCAACATTCCAGACGCTTTACTAACACTCTCCCCACTTGGAGAGTCAGTGCCTTTAAACTCCTGTTTGGCCCAGTTTGCAATTTCTGCGGAAAATGAACAGGAATAGGGAGAACCAATGACAGACTAGCTGGAGGTGTCTGGACGGGCAAATTTAAGTCTCATTTCCCACCAGGAAGAGGAATTAACCAAAGGCTCAGCGAGCCATGCCGAAACTACACTAGGGCCTGAAGCAATCCTGCGGTGTTGCGGCCAGCTCACAAGAAAGCGAGTTGAAGAAAGAAGCTCAGGGGCACTGTAATTCACAAACCTGCAGAGTTATAAATGACAGCTATCATCCAAAAATATATTGAAGTAAGGCTGCCAAGAGGACTTGAAAGCAGGGCAGAATTGCAGGAAACCGATTTCAGGAGGTAGACTGGAATTGCATGTAAAGCAGAGGAAAAGAGGCAGAACGTCCACAATGATGCACTTGGCCAAAAAGGGCATATGCGTTTTTTCCTGAATATATTCAGGAAAAAACGCATACGCCCCTTTTGGCCAACCAAGCAAGCTTGCAAAGGAAATCTGCACTACAATGAAGTCTCACTGCCCCCCGGTCAAAAGGGCCATCTGAAAAAAGTGTAAAATCCAGAAAGGCAGGACAGGCCATGGAGAACTGGGAGCCTTCTTATGCTGATGGGCGGGATGTTAATTGCCAACAGCCACTCTGGAGAAGTGTATGGTGTTTCCTGAAACATCTAAAAAACAAAGCAACAGAGTCTAGGGCACTTCCACTTATGGTCCTATAGCGTAGGGAAATTAAAATCAAAAAGACACAGCCACCCCAAAGTTTGGGATGGCTCTGTTTACAAGAACCTCGTTTACGGTACAAGTTCAATATCGCAGAAAGCGAAAAATGGATAAAGAAGTTGTGGTACTTATGTACAATGCAATATCACTCAGCAATGAAATCTATGTCATCAGGCCAGTAGCAGCATAATGACTGGATTCAGGTACGATGATTCTAAGTGAAATAAGTCACACAGAAAAAGAAACATCATAAGATATCACTAATACACGGAATGTAAACTTGGCTACACAGGAACTGAATTACAAAACAGAATAGGGTCTCAAATGTAGAACACCAACATATGCTTGCTTAAGGGGAAAGGTGAGTTGGGGTGCTGCATAAAACCAGAGATTGAAATTAGCGCAGATACCTTTCCATAAGCCAAATATGTAATAGACAAGAGCTACTGCTTGCTCAACGAAGTGGACTCAACACCCCATATTAAACGCCTAAGAATATACCTGACTAGTAAGAATCTTAAAACCTATGGATTTATACGTCTCCGAAAGAGAATCAAGCGTGTGTACAGCGGCATAAACGCAGCAGTGATAGGATTGGTGAGGTTCGGTGAGCAAATGCAGACCCTTTGAAGTCATATTGCATGGTACCCATTCCATGGTTCTCAACTCTCCAGGTTTAAGGGATTCTTCCTTCAGCTAAAACATGCATGTGGAACCCAGAGTATGATCCACCATGTGATCAGGAAACGTGTTCAAATGTGTCTCAGTTTTCTTCCCCTGGTACTCGGATGCAACATTCCAGACGCTTTACTAACACTCTCCCCACTTGGAGAGTCAGTGCCTTTAACCTCCTGTTTGGCCCAGTTTGCAATTTTTGTGGAAAATGAACAGGAATAGGGAGAACCAATGAGAGACTAGCTGGAGGTGTCTGGACGTGCAAATTTAACTCTCATTTCCCACCAGGAAGAGGAATTAACCAAAGGCTCAGCGAGCCATGCCGAAACCACACTAGGGCCTGAAGCAATTCTGCGGCGTTGCGGCCAGATCACAAGAAAGCGAGTTGAAGAAAGGAGCTCAGGGGCACTGTAATTCACAAACCTACAGAGTTAAAAATGACAGCTATCGTCCAAAAATATATTGAAGTAAGGCTGCCAAGAGGACTTGAAATTGGGGCAGAATTGCAGGAAACCGATTTCAGGAGGTAGACTGGAATTGCATGTAAAGCATAGGAAAAGAGGCAGAACGTCCACAATGATGCACTTGGCCAAAAAGGACATATGCGTTTTTTCCTGAATATATTCAGGAAAAAACGCATACGCCCTTTTTGGCCAACCAAGCAAGCTTGCAAAGGAAATCTGCACTACAATGAAGTCTCACTGCCCCCCGGTCAAAAGGGCCATCTGAAAAAAGTGTAAAATCCTGAAAGGCAGGACAGGCCATGGAGAACTGGGAGCCTTCTTATGCTGATGGGCGGGATGTAAATTTCCAACAGCCACTCTGGAGAAGTGTATGGTGTTTCCTGAAACATCTAAAAAACAAAGCAACAGAGCCTAGGGCACTTCCACTTATGGTCCTATAGCTTAGGGAAATTAAAATCAAAAAGACACAGCCACCCCAAAGTTTGGGATGGCTCTGTTTACAAGAACCTCGTTTACGGTACAAGTTCAATATCGCAGAAAGCGAAAAATGGATAAAGAAGTTGTGGTACTTACGTACAATGCAATATCACTCAGCAATGAAATCTATGTCATCAGGCCAGTAGCAGCATAATGAGTGGATTCAGGTACGATGATTCTAAGTGAAATAAATCACACAGAAAAAGAAAAATCATAAGGTATCACTAATACACGGAATGTAAACATGGCTACACAGGAACTGAATTACAAAACAGAATAGGGTCTCAAATGAAGAAAACCAACTTACGCTTGCTTAAGAGGAAAGGTTAGTTGGGGTGCTGCATAAAACCAGAGATTGAAATTAACACAGATACCTTTCCATAAGCCAAATATGTAATAGACAAGAGCTACTGCTTGCTCAACGAAGTGGACTCAACACCCCATATTAAACGCCTAAGAATATACCTGACTAGTAAGAATCTTAAAACCTATGGATTTATATGTCTCTGAAAGAGAATCAAGCGTGTGTACAGCGGCATAAACGCAGCAGTGATAGGATTGGTGAGGTTCGGTGAGCAAATGCAGACCCTTTGAAGTCATATTGCATGGTACCCATTCCATGGTTCTCAACTCTCCAGGTTTAAGGGATTCTTCCTTCAGCTAAAACATGCATGTGGAACCCAGAGTATGATCCACCGTGTGATCGGGAAACGTGTTCAAATGTGTATCAGTTTTCGTCCCCTGGTACTCGGGTGCAACATTCCAGACGCTTTACTAACACTCTCCCCACTTGGAGAGTCAGTGCCTTTAACCTCCTGTTTGGCCCAGTTTGTAATTTCTGTGGAAAATGAACAGGAATAGGGAGAACCAATGAGAGACTAGCTGGAGGTGTCTGGACGGGCAAATTTAACTCTCATTTCCCACCAGGAAGAGGAATTAACCAAAGGCTCAGCGAGCCATGCCGAAACCACACTAGGGCCTGAAGCAATCCTGCGGTGTTGCGGCCAGCTCACAAGAAAGCGAGTTGAAGAAAGGAGCTCAGGGGCACTGTAATTCACAAACCTGCAGAGTTAAAAATGACAGCTATCGTCCAAAAATATATTGAAGTAAGGCTGCCAAGAGGACTTGAAAGTGGGGCAGAATTGCAGGAAACCGATTTCAGGAGGTAGACTGGAATTGCATGTAAAGCATAGGAAAAGAGGCAGAACGTCCACAATGATGCACTTGGCCAAAAAGGACGTATGCGTTTTTTCCTGAATATATTCAGGAAAAAACGCATACGCCCTTTTTGGCCAACCAAGCAAGCTTGCAAAGGAAATCTGCACTACAATGAAGTCTCACTGCCCCCCGGTCAAAAGGGCCATCTGAAAAAAGTGTAAAATCCAGAAAGGCAGGACAGGCCATGGAGAACTGGGAGCCTAGTTAGACTGATGGGCGGGATGTAAATTTCCAACAGCCACTCTGGAGAAGTGTATGGTGTTTCCTGAAACATCTAAAAAACAAAGCAACAGAGCCTAGGGCACTTCCACTTATGGTCCTATAGATTAGGGAAATTAAAATCAAAAAGACACAGCCACCCCAAAGTTTGGGACGGCTCTGTTTACAAGAACCTCATTTACGGTACAAGTTCAATATCGCAGAAAGCAAAAAATGGATAAAGAAGTTGTGGTACTTACGTACAATGCAATATCACTCAGCAATGAAATCTATGTCATCAGGCCAGTAGCAGCATAATGAGTGGATTCAGGTACGATGATTCTAAGTGAAATAAGTCACACAGAAAAAGAAACATCATAAGATATCACTAATACACGGAATGTAAACTTGCCTACACAGGAACTGAATTACAAAACAGAATAGGGTCTCAAATGTAGAAAACCAACTTATGCTTGCTTAAGGGGAAAGGTGAGTTGGGGTGCTGCATAAAACCAGAGATTGAAATTAGCACAGATACCTTTCCATAAGACAAATATGTAATAGACAAGAGCTACTGCTTGCTCAACGAAGTGGACTCAACACCCCATATTAAACGCCTAAGAATATACCTGACTAGTAAGAATCTTAAAACCTATGGATTGATATGTCTACGAAAGAGAATCAAGCGTGTGTACAGCGGCATAAACGCAGCAGTGATAGGATTGGTGAGGTTCGGTGAGCAAATGCAGACCCTTTGAAGTCATATTGCATGGTACCCATTCCATTGGTCTCAACTCTCCAGGTTTAAGGGATTCTTCCTTCAGCTAAAACATGCATGTGGAACCCAGAGTATGATCCACCGTGTGATCGGGAAACGTGTTCAAATGTGTCTCAGTTTTCGTCCCCTGGTACTCGGGTGCAACATTCCAGAAGCTTTACTAACACTCTCCCCACTTGGAGAGTCAGTGCCTTTAACCTCCTGTTTGGCCCAGTTTGCAATTTCTGCGGAAAATGAACAGGAATAGGGAGAACCAATGAGAGACTAGCTGGAGGTGTCTGGACGGGTAAATTGAACTCTCATTTCCCGCCACGTAGAGGAATTAACCAAAGGCTCAGCGAGCCATGCCAGAACCACACTAGGGCCTGAAGCAATCCTGCGGTGTTGCGGCCAGCTCACAAGAAAGCGAGTTGAAGAAAGGAGCTCAGGGGCCCTGTAATTCACAAACCTGCAGAGTTCTAAATGACAGCTATCGTCCAAAAATATATTGAAGTAAGGCTGCCAAGAGGACTTGAAAGCGGGGCAGAATTGCAGGAAACCGATTTCAGGAGGTAGACTGGAATTGCATGTAAAGCATAGGAAAAGAGGCAGAACGTCCACAATGATGCACTTGGCCAAAAAGGGCGTATGCGTTTTTTCCTGAATATATTCAGGAAAAAACGCATACGCCCTTTTTGGCCAACCAAGCAAGCTTGCAAAGGAAATCTGCACTACAATGAAGTCTCACTGCCCCCCGGTCAAAAGGGCCATCTGAAAAAAGTGTAAAATCCAGAAAGGCAGGACAGGCCATGGAGAACTGGGAGCCTTCTTATGCTGATGGGCGGGATGTAAATTGCCAACAGCCACTCTGGAGAAGTGTATGGTGTTTCCTGAAACATCTAAAAAACAAAGCAACAGAGCCTAGGGCACTTCCACTTATGGTCCTATAGCTTAGGGAAATTAAAATCAAAAAGACACAGCCACCCCAAAGTTTGGGACGGCTCTGTTTACAAGAACCTCGTTTACGGTACAAGTTCAATATCGCAGAAAGCGAAAAATGGATAAAGAAGTTGTGGTACTTACGTACAATGCAATATCACTCAGCAATGAAATCTATGTCATCAGGCCAGTAGCAGCATAATGAGTGGATTCAGGTACGATGATTCTAAGTGAAATAAATCACACAGAAAAAGAAAAATCATAAGGTATCACTAATACACGGAATGTAAACATGGCTACACAGGAACTGAATTACAAAACAGAATAGGGTCTCAAATGAAGAAAACCAACTTACGCTTGCTTAAGAGGAAAGGTTAGTTGGGGTGCTGCATAAAACCAGAGATTGAAATTAACACAGATACCTTTCCATAAGCCAAATATGTAATAGACAAGAGCTACTGCTTGCTCAATGAAGTGGACTCAACACCCCATATTAAACGCCTAAGAATATACCTGACTAGTAAGAATCTTAAAGCCTATGGATTTATATGTCTCCGAAAGAGAATCAAGCGTGTGTACAGCAGCATAAACGCAGCAGTGATAGGATTGGTGAGGTTCGGTGAGCAAATGCAGACCCTTTGAAGTCATATTGCATGGTACCCATTCCATGCGTCTCAACTCTCCAGGTAAGGGATTCTTCCTTCAGCTAAAACATGCATGTGGAACCCAGAGTATGATCCACCGTGTGATCGGGAATCGTGTTCATATGTTTCTCAGTTTTCGTCCCCTGGTACTCGGGTGCAACATTCCAGACGCTTTACTAACACTCTCCCCACTTGGAGAGTCAGTGCCTTTAACCTCCTGTTTGGCCCAGTTTGCAATTTCTGTGGAAAATTAACAGGAATAGGGAGAACCAATGACAGACTAGCTGGAGGTGTCTGGACGGGCAAATTTAACTCTCATTTCCCACCAGGAAGAGGAATTAACCAAAGGCTCAGCGAGCCATGCCGAAACTACACTAGTGCTTGAAGCAATACTGCGGTGTTGCGGCCAGCTCACAGGAAAGCGAGTTGAAGAAAGGAACTCAGGGGCCCTGTAATTCACAAACCTGCAGAGTTATAAATGAAAGCTATCATCCAAAAATATATTGAAGTAAGGCTGCCAAGAGGACTTGAAAGTGGGGCAGAATTGCAGGAAACCGATTTCAGGAGGTAGACTGGAATTGCATGAAAAGCATAGGAAAAGAGGCAGAACGTCCACAATGATGCACTTGGCCAAAAAGGGCGTATGCGTTTTTTCCTGAATATATTCAGGAAAAAACGCATATGCCCTTTTTGGCCAACCAAGCAAGCTTGCAAAGGAAATCTGCACTACAATGAAGTCTCACTGCCCCCCGGTCAAAAGGGCCATCTGAAAAAAGTGTAAAATCCAGAAAGGCAGGACAGGCCATGGAGAACTGGGAGCCTAGTTAGACTGATGGGCGGGATGTAAATTTCCAACAGCCACTCTGGAGAAGTGTATGGTGTTTCCTGAAACATCTAAAAAACAAAGCAACAGAGCCTAGGGCACTTCCACTTATGGTCCTATAGATTAGGGAAATTAAAATCAAAAAGACAGAGCCACCCCAAAGTTTGGGACGGCTCTGTTTTCCAGAACCTCATTTACGGTACAAGGTCAATATCGCAGAAAGCGAAAAATAGATAAAGAAGTTGTGGTACTTACGTACAATGCAATATCACTCAGCAATGAAATCTATGTCATCAGGCCAGTAGCAGCATAATGTGTGGATTCAGGTACGATGATTCTAAGTGAAATAAGTCACACAGAAAAAGAAACATCATAAGATATCACTAATACACGGAATGTAAACTTGCCTACACAGGAACTGAATTACAAAACAGAATAGGGTCTCAAATGTAGAAAACCAACTTATGCTTGCTTAAGGGGAAAGGTGAGTTGGGGTGCTGCATAAAACCAGAGATTGAAATTAGCACAGATACCTTTCCATAAGCCAAATATGTAATAGACAAGAGCTACTGCTTGCTCAACGAAGTGGACTCAACACCCCATATTAAACGCCTAAGAATATACCTGACTAGTAATAATCTTAAAACCTATGGATTGATATGTCTACGAAAGAGAATCCAGCGTGTGTACGGCGGCATAAACGCAGCAGTGATAGGATTGGTGAGGTTCGGTGAGCAAATGCAGACCCTTTGAAGTCATATTGCATGGTACCCATTCCATGGTTCTCAACTCTCCAGGTTTAAGGGATTCTTCCTTCAGCTAAAACATGCATGTGGAACCCAGAGTATGATCCACCGTGTGATCGGGAAACGTGTTCAAATGTGTCTCAGTTTTCGTCCCCTGGTACTCGGGTGCAACATTCCAGACGCTTTACTAACACTCTCCCCACTTGGAGAGTCAGTGCCTTTAACCTCCTGTTTGGCCCAGTTTGCAATTTCTGTGGAAAATTAACAGGAATAGGGAGAACCAATGACAGACTAGCTGGAGATGTCTGGACGGGCAAATTTAACTCTCATTTCCCACCAGGAAGAGGAATTAACCAAAGGCTCAGCGAGCCATGCCGGAACCACACTAGGGCCTGAAGCAATCCTGCGGTGTTGCGGCCAGCTCACAAGAAAGCCAGTTGAAAAAAGGAACTCAGGGGCACTGTAATTCACAAAACTTCAGAGTTATAAATGACAGCTATTGTCCAAAAATATATTGAAGGAAGGCTGCCAAGAGGACTTGAAAGCGGGTCAGAATTGCAGGAAACCGATTTCAGGAGGTAGACTGGAATTACATGTAAAGCATAGGAAAAGAGGCAGAATGTCCACAATGATGCACTTGGCCAAAAAGGGCGTATGCGTTTTTTCCTGAATATATTCCTGAATATATTCAGGAAAAAACGCATACGCCCTTTTTGGCCAACCAAGCAAGCTTGCAAAGGAAATCTGCACTACAATGAAGTCTCACTGCCCCCCGGGCAAAAGGGCCATCTGAAAAAAGTGTAAAATCCAGAAAGGCAGGACAGGCCATGGAGAACTGGGAGCCTGGTTATGCTGATGGGCGGGATGTAAATTGCCAACAACCACTCTGGAGAAGTGTGTGGTGTTTCCTGAAACATCTAAAAAACAAAGCAACAGAGCCTAGGGCACTTCCACTTATGGTCCTATAGATTAGGGAAATTAAAATCAAAAAGACACAGTCACCCCAAAGTTTGGGATGGCTATGTTTACAAGAACCTCATTTACGGTACAAGTTCAATATCGCAGAAAGCGAAAAATGGATAAAGAAGTTGTGGTACTTACGTACAATGCAATATCACTCAGCAATGAAATCTATGTCATCAGGCCAGTAGCAGCATAATGAGTGAATTCAGGTACTATGATTCTAAGTAAAATAAGTCACACAGAAAAAGAAACATCATAAGGTATCACTAATACACGGAATGTAAACTTGGCTAAACAGGAACTGAATTACAAAACAGAATAGGGTCTCAAATGTAGAAAACCAACTTATGCTTGCTTAAGGGGAAAGGTGAGTTGGGGTGCTGCATAAAACCAGAGATTGAAATTAGCACAGATACATTTCCATAAGTCAAATATGTAATAGACAAGAGCTACTGCTTGCTCAACGAAGTGGACTCAACACCCCATATTAAACGCCTAAGAATATACCTGACTAGTAAGAATCTTAAAGCCTATGGATTTATATGTCTCCGAAAGAGAATCAAGCGTGTGTACAGCGACATAAACGCAGCAGTGATAGGATTGGTGAGGTTCGGTGAGCAAATGCAGATCCTTTGAAGTCATATTGCATGGTACCCATTCCATGCGTCTCAACTCTCCAGGTAAGGGATTCTTCCTTCAGCTAAAACATGCATGTGGAACCCAGAGTATGATCCACCATGTGATTGGGAAACGTGTTCATATGTGTCTCAGTTTTCGTCCCCTGGTACTCGGGTGCAACATTCCAGACGCTTTACTAACACTCTCCCCACTTGGAGAGTCAGTGCCTTTAACCTCCTGTTTGGCCCAGTTTGCAATTTCTGTGGAAAATTAACAGGAATAGAGAGAACCAATGACAGACTAGCTGGAGGTGTCTGGACGGGCAAATTTAACTCTCATTTCCCACCAGGAAGAAGAATTAACCAAAGGCTCAGCGAGCCATGCCGAAACTACACTAGGGCCTGAAGCAATCCTGCGGTGTTGCGGCCAGCTCACAAGAAAGCGAGTTGAAGAAAGAAGCTCAGGGGCACTGTAATTCACAAACCTGCAGAGTTATAAATGACAGCTATCATCCAAAAATATATTGAAGTAAGGCTTCCAAGAGGACTTGAAAGCGGGGCAGAATTGCAGGAAACCGATTTCAGGAGGTAGACTGGAATTGCATGAAAAGCATAGGAAAAGAGGCAGAACGTCCAGAATGATGCACTTGGCCAAAAAGGGCGTATGCGTTTTTTCCTGAATATATTCAGGAAAAAACGCATACGCCCTTTTTGGCCAACCAAGCAAGCTTGCAAAGGAAATCTGCACTACAATGAAGTCTCAGTGCCCCGCAGTCAAAAGGGCCATCTGAAAAAAGTGTAAAATCCAGAAAGGCAGGACAGGCCATGGAGAACTGGGAGCCTTCTTATGCTGATGGGCGGGATGTAAATTGCAAACAGCCACTCTGGAGAAGTGTATGGTGTTTCCTGAAACATCTAAAAAACAAAGCAACAGAGCCTAGGGCACTTCCACTTATGGTCCTATAGCTTAGGGAAATTAAAATCAAAAAGACACAGCCACCCCAAAGTACGGGATGGCTCTGTTTACAAGAACCTCGTTTACGGTACAAGTTCAATATCGCAGAAAGCGAAAAATGGATAAAGAAGTTGTGATACTTACGAACAATGCAATATCACTCAGCAATGAAATCTATGTCATCAGGCCAGTAGCAGCATAATGAGTGGATTCAGGTACGATGATTCTAAGTGAAATAAATCACACAGAAAAAGAAACATCATAAGGTATCACTAATACACGGAATGTAAACATGGCTACACAGGAACTGAATTACAAAACAGAATAGGGTCTCAAATGAAGAAAACCAACTTACGCTGGCTTAACAGGAAAGGTTAGTTGGGGTGCTGCATAAAACCAGAGATTGAAATTAACACAGATACCTTTCCATAAGCCAAATATGTAGTAGACAAGAGCTACTGCTTGCTCAACGAAGTGGACTCAACACCCCATATTAAACGCCTAAGAATATACCTGACTAGTAAGAATCTTAAAACCTATGGATTGATATGTCTACGAAAGAGAATCAAGCCTGTGTACAGCGGCATAAACGCAGCAGTGATAGGATTGGTGAGGTTCGGTGAGCAAATGCAGACCCTTTGAAGTCATATTGCATGGTACCCATTCCATGGTTCTCAACTCTCCAGGTTTAAGGGATTCTTCCTTCAGCTAAAACATGCATGTGGAACCCAGAGTATGATCCACCGTGTGATCGGGAAACGTGTTCAAATGTGTCTCAGTTTTCGTCCCCTGGTACTCGGGTGCAACATTCCAGATGCTTTACTAACACTCTCCCCACTTGGAGAGTCAGTGCCTTTAACCTCCTGTTTGGCCCAGTTTGCAATTTCTGTGGAAAATGAACAGGAATAGGGAGAACCAATGACAGACTAGCTGGAGGTGTCTGGACGGGCAAATTTAACTCTCATTTCCCACCAGGAAGAGGAATTAACCAAAGGCTCAGCGAGCCATGCCGGAACCACACTAGGGCCTGAAGCAATCCTGCGGTGTTGCGGCCAGCTCACAAGAAAGCCAGTTGAAAAAAGGAGCTCAGGGGCACTGTAATTCACAAAACTTCAGAGTTATAAATGACAGCTATCGTCCAAAAATATATTGAAGTAAGGCTGCCAAGAGGACTTGAAAGCGGGGCAGAATTGCAGGAAACCGATTTCAGGAGGTAGACTGGAATTGCATGTAAAGCATAGGAAAAGAGGCAGAACGTCCACAATGATGCACTTGGCCAAAAAGTGCGTATGTGTTTTTTCCTGAATATATTCCTGAATATATTCAGGAAAAAACGCATACGCCCTTTTTGGCCAACCAAGCAAGCTTGCAAAGGAAATCTGCACTACAATGAAGTCTCACTGCCCCCCGGTCAAAAGGGCCATCTGAAAAAAGTGTAAAATCCAGAAAGGCAGGACAGGCCATGGAGAACTGGGAGCCTTGTTATGCTGATGGGCGGGATGTAAATTGCCAACAGCCACTCTGGAGAAGTGTATGGTGTTTCCTGAAACATCTAAAAAACAAAGCAACAGAGCCTAGGGCACTTCCACTTATGGTCCTATAGATTAGGGAAATTAAAATCAAAAAGACACAGCCACCCCAAAGTTTGGGACGGCTCTGTTTACAAGAACCTCATTTACGGTACAAGTTCAATATCGCAGAAAGCGAAAAATGGATAAAGAAGTTGTGGTACTTACGTACAATGCAATATCACTCAGCAATGAAATCTATGTCATCAGGCCAGTAGCAGCATAATGAGTGGATTCAGGTACGATGATTCTAAGTAAAAGAAGTCACACAGAAAAAGGAACATCATAAGGTATCACTAATACACGGAATGTAAACTTGGCTACACAGGAATTGAATTACAAAACAGAATAGGGTCTCAAATGTAGAAAACCAACTTATGCTTGCTTAAGGGGAAAGGTGAGTTGGGGTGCTGCATAAAACCAGAGATTGAAATTAGCACAGATACCTTTCCATAAGTCAAATATGTAATAGACAAGAGCTACTGCTTGCTCAATGAAGTGGACTCAACACCCCATATTAAACGCCTAAGAATATACCTGACTAGTAAGAATCTTAAAGCCTATGGATTTATATGTCTCCGAAAGAGAATCAAGCGTGTGTACAGCAGCATAAACGCAGCAGTGATAGGATTGGTGAGGTTCGGTGAGCAAATGCAGACCCTTTGAAGTCATATTGCATGGTACCCATTCCATGCGTCTCAACTCTCCAGGTAAGGGATTCTTCCTTCAGCTAAAACATGCATGTGGAACCCAGAGTATGATCCACCGTGTGATCGGGAAACGTGTTCATATGTGTCTCAGTTTTCGTCCCCTGGTACTCGGGTGCAACATTCCAGACGCTTTACTAACACTCTCCCCACTTGGAGAGTCAGTGCCTTTAACCTCCTGTTTGGCCCAGTTTGCAATTTCTGTGGAAAATTAACAGGAATAGGGAGAACAAATGACAGACTAGCTGGAGGTGTCTGGACGGGCAAATTTAACTCTCATTTCCCACCAGGAAGAGGAATTAACCAAAGGCTCAGCGAGCCATGCCGAAACTACACTAGTGCTTGAAGCAATCCTGCGGTGTTGCGGCCAGCTCACAAGAAAGCGAGTTGAAGAAAGAAGCTCAGGGGCACTGTAATTCACAAACCTGCAGAGTTATAAATGACAGCTATCATCCAAAAATATATTGAAGTAAGGCTGCCAAGAGGACTTGAAAGCGGGGCAGAATTGCAGGAAACCGATTTCAGGAGGTAGACTGGAATTGCATGAAAAGCATAGGAAAAGAGGCAGAACGTCCACAATGATGCACTTGGCCAAAAAGGGCGTATGCATTTTTTCCTGAATATATTCAGGAAAAAACGCATACGCCCTTTTTGGCCAACCAAGCAAGCTTGCAAAGGAAATCTGCACTACAATGAAGTCTCACTGCCCCCTGGTCAAAAGGGCCATCTGAAAAAAGTGTAAAATCCAGAAAGGCAGGACAGGCCATGGAGAACTGGGATCCTAGTTAGGCTGATGGGCGGGATGTAAATTGCCAACAGCCACTCTGCAGAAGTGTATGGTGTTTCCTGAAACATCTAAAAAACAAAGCAACAGAGCCTAGGGCACTTCCACTTATGGTCCTATAGATTAGGGAAATTAAAATCAAAAAGACACAGCCACCCCAAAGTTTGGGACGGCTCTGTTTACAAGAACCTCATTTACGGTACAAGTTCAATATTGCAGAAAGCGAAAAATGGATAAAGAAGTTGTGGTACTTACGTACAATGCAATACCACTCAGCAATGAAATCTATGTCATCAGGCCAGTAGCAGCATAATGAGTGGATTCAGGTACGATGATTCTAAGTGAAATAAGTCACACAGAAAAAGAAACATCATAAGATATCACTAATACACGGAATGTAAACTTGCCTACACAGGAACTGAATTACAAAACAGAATAGGGTCTCAAATGTAGAAAACCAACTTATGCTTGCTTAAGGGGAAAGGTGAGTTGGGGTGCTGCATAAAACCAGAGATTGAAATTAACACAGATACCTTTCCATAAGCCAAATATGTAATAGACAAGAGCTACTGCTTGCTCAACGAAGTGGACTCAACACCCCATATTAAACGCCTAAGAATATACCTGACTAGTAAGAATCTTAAAACCTATGGATTGATATGTCTACGAAAGAGAATCAAGCGTGTGTACAGCGGCATAAACGCAGCAGTGATAGGATTGGTGAGGTTCGGTGAGCAAATGCAGACCCTTTGAAGTCATATTGCATGGTACCCATTCCATGGTTCTCAACTCTCCAGGTTTAAGGGATTCTTCCTTCAGCTAAAACATGCATGTGGAACCCAGAGTATGATCCACCGTGTGATCGGGAAACGTGTTCAAATGTGTCTCAGTTTTCGTCCCCTGGTACTCGGGTGCAACATTCCAGACGCTTTACTAACACTCTCCCCACTTGGAGAGTCAGGGCCTTTAACCTCCTGTTTGGCCCAGTTTGCAATTTCTGCGGAAAATGAACAGGAATAGGGAGAACCAATGAGAGACTAGCTGGAGGTGTCTGGACGGGCAAATTTAACTCTCATTTCCCACCAGGAAGAGGAATTAACCAAAGGCTCAGCGAGCCATGCCGGAACCACACTAGGGCCTGAAGCAATCCTGCGGTGTTGCGGCCAGCTCACAAGAAAGCCAGTTGAAAAAAGGAGCTCAGGGGCACTGTAATTCACAAAACTTCAGAATTATAAATGACAGCTATCGTCCAAAAATATATTGAAGTAAGGCTGCCAAGAGGACTTGAAAGCGGGGCAGAATTGCAGGAAACCGATTTCAGGAGGTAGACTGGAATTGCATGTAAAGCATAGGAAAAGAGGCAGAACGTCCACAATGATGCACTTGGCCAAAAAGGGCGTATGCGTTTTTTCCTGAATATATTCCTGAATATATTCAGGAAAAAACGCATAAGCCCTTTTTGGCCAACCAAGCAAGCTTGCAAAGGAAATCTGCACTACAATGAAGTCTCACTGCCCCCCGGTCAAAAGGGCCATCTGAAAAAAGTGTAAAATCCAGAAAGGCAGGACAGGCCATGGAGAACTGGGAGCCTTGTTATGCTGATGGGCGGGATGTAAATTGCCAACAGCCACTCTGGAGAAGTGTATGGTGTTTCCTGAAACATCTAAAAAACAAAGCAACAGAGCCTAGGGCACTTCCACTTATGGTCCTATAGATTAGGGAAATTAAAATCAAAAAGACACAGCCACCCCAAAGTTTGGGACGGCTCTGTTTACAAGAACCTCATTTACGGTACAAGTTCAATATCGCAGAAAGCGAAAAATGGATAAAGAAGTTGTGGTACTTACGTACAATGCAATATCACTCAGCAATGAAATCTATGTCATCAGGCCAGTAGCAGCATAATGAGTGGATTCAGGTACGATGATTCTAAGTAAAAGAAGTCACACAGAAAAAGGAACATCATAAGGTATCACTAATACACGGAATGTAAACTTGGCTACACAGGAATTGAATTACAAAACAGAATAGGGTCTCAAATGTAGAAAACCAACTTATGCTTGCTTAAGGGGAAAGGTGAGTTGGGGTGCTGCATAAAACCAGAGATTGAAATTAGCACAGATACCTTTCCATAAGTCAAATATGTAATAGACAAGAGCTACTGCTTGCTCAATGAAGTGGACTCAACACCCCATATTAAACGCCTAAGAATATACCTGACTAGTAAGAATCTTAAAGCCTATGGATTTATATGTCTCCGAAAGAGAATCAAGCGTGTGTACAGCAGCATAAACGCAGCAGTGATAGGATTGGTGAGGTTCGGTGAGCAAATGCAGACCCTTTGAAGTCATATTGCATGGTACCCATTCCATGCGTCTCAACTCTCCAGGTAAGGGATTCTTCCTTCAGCTAAAACATGCATGTGGAACCCAGAGTATGATCCACCGTGTGATCGGGAAACGTGTTCATATGTGTCTCAGTTTTCGTCCCCTGGTACTCGGGTGCAACATTCCAGACGCTTTACTAACACTCTCCCCACTTGGAGAGTCAGTGCCTTTAACCTCCTGTTTGGCCCAGTTTGCAATTTCTGTGGAAAATTAACAGGAATAGGGAGAACAAATGACAGACTAGCTGGAGGTGTCTGGACGGGCAAATTTAACTCTCATTTCCCACCAGGAAGAGGAATTAACCAAAGGCTCAGCGAGCCATGCCGAAACTACACTAGTGCTTGAAGCAATCCTGCGGTGTTGCGGCCAGCTCACAAGAAAGCGAGTTGAAGAAAGAAGCTCAGGGGCACTGTAATTCACAAAACTGCAGAGTTATAAATGACAGCTATCATCCAAAAATATATTGAAGTAAGGCTGCCAAGAGGACTTGAAAGCGGGGCAGAATTGCAGGAAACCGATTTCAGGAGGTAGACTGGAATTGCATGAAAAGCATAGGAAAAGAGGCAGAACGTCCACAATGATGCACTTGGCCAAAAAGGGCGTATGCATTTTTTCCTGAATATATTCAGGAAAAAACGCATACGCCCTTTTTGGCCAACCAAGCAAGCTTGCAAAGGAAATCTGCACTACAATGAAGTCTCACTGCCCCCTGGTCAAAAGGGCCATCTGAAAAAAGTGTAAAATCCAGAAAGGCAGGACAGGCCATGGAGAACTGGGATCCTAGTTAGGCTGATGGGCGGGATGTAAATTGCCAACAGCCACTCTGCAGAAGTGTATGGTGTTTCCTGAAACATCTAAAAAACAAAGCAACAGAGCCTAGGGCACTTCCACTTATGGTCCTATAGATTAGGGAAATTAAAATCAAAAAGACACAGCCACCCCAAAGTTTGGGACGGCTCTGTTTACAAGAACCTCATTTACGGTACAAGTTCAATATTGCAGAAAGCGAAAAATGGATAAAGAAGTTGTGGTACTTACGTACAATGCAATACCACTCAGCAATGAAATCTATGTCATCAGGCCAGTAGCAGCATAATGAGTGGATTCAGGTACGATGATTCTAAGTGAAATAAGTCACACAGAAAAAGAAACATCATAAGATATCACTAATACACGGAATGTAAACTTGCCTACACAGGAACTGAATTACAAAACAGAATAGGGTCTCAAATGTAGAAAACCAACTTATGCTTGCTTAAGGGGAAAGGTGAGTTGGGGTGCTGCATAAAACCAGAGATTGAAATTAACACAGATACCTTTCCATAAGCCAAATATGTAATAGACAAGAGCTACTGCTTGCTCAACGAAGTGGACTCAACACCCCATATTAAACGCCTAAGAATATACCTGACTAGTAAGAATCTTAAAACCTATGGATTGATATGTCTACGAAAGAGAATCAAGCGTGTGTACAGCGGCATAAACGCAGCAGTGATAGGATTGGTGAGGTTCGGTGAGCAAATGCAGACCCTTTGAAGTCATATTGCATGGTACCCATTCCATGGTTCTCAACTCTCCAGGTTTAAGGGATTCTTCCTTCAGCTAAAACATGCATGTGGAACCCAGAGTATGATCCACCGTGTGATCGGGAAACGTGTTCAAATGTGTCTCAGTTTTCGTCCCCTGGTACTCGGGTGCAACATTCCAGACGCTTTACTAACACTCTCCCCACTTGGAGAGTCAGGGCCTTTAACCTCCTGTTTGGCCCAGTTTGCAATTTCTGCGGAAAATGAACAGGAATAGGGAGAACCAATGAGAGACTAGCTGGAGGTGTCTGGACGGGCAAATTTAACTCTCATTTCCCACCAGGAAGAGGAATTAACCAAAGGCTCAGCGAGCCATGCCGGAACAACACTAGGGCCTGAAGCAATCCTGCGGTGTTGCGGCCAGCTCACAAAAAAGCCAGTTGAAAAAAGGAGCTCAGGGGCACTGTAATTCACAAAGCTTCAGAGTTATAAATGACAGCTATCGTCCAAAAATATATTGAAGTAAGGCTGCCAAGAGGACTTGAAAGCGGGGAAGAATTGCAGGAAACCGATTTCAGGAGGTAGACTGGAATTGCATGTAAAGCATAGGAAAAGAGGCAGAACGTCCACAATGATGCACTTGGCCAAAAAGGGCGTATGCGTTTTTTCCTGAATATATTCCTGAATATATTCAGGAAAAAACGCATACGCCCTTTTTGGCCAACCAAGCAAGCTTGTAAAGGAAATCTGCACTACAATGAAGTCTCACTGCCCCCCCGGTCAAAAGGGCCATCTGAAAAAAGTGTAAAATCCAGAAAGGCAGGACAGGCTATGGAGAACTGGGAGCCTTCTTATGCTGATGGGCGGGATGTAAATTGCCAACAGCCACTCTGGAGAAGTGTATGGTGTTTCCTGAAACATCTAAAAAACAAAGCAACAGAGCCTAGGGCACTTCCACTTATGGTCCTATAGATTAGGGAAATTAAAATCAAAAAGACACAGCCACCCCAAAGTTTGGGACGGCTCTGTTTACAAGAACCTCATTTACGGTACAAGTTCAATATTGCAGAAAGCGAAAAATGGATAAAGAAGTTGTGGTACTTACGTACAATGCAATACCACTCAGCAATGAAATGTATGTCATCAGGCCAGTAGCAGCATAATGAGTGGATTCAGGTACGATGATTCTAAGTGAAATAAGTCACACAGAAAAAGAAACATCATAAGATATCACTAATACACGGAATGTAAACTTGCCTACACAGGAACTGAATTACAAAACAGAATAGGGTCTCAAATATAGAAAACCAACTTATGCTTGCTTAAGGGGAAAGGTGAGTTGGGGTGCTGCATAAAACCAGAGATTGAAATTAGCACAGATACCTTTCCATAAGACAAATATGTAATAGACAAGAGCTACTGCTTGCTCAATGAAGTGGACTCAACACCCCATATTAAACGCCTAAGAATATACCTGACTAGTAAGAATCTTAAAGCCTATGGATTTATATGTCTCCGAAAGAGAATCAAGCGTGTGTACAGCGGCATAAACGCAGCAGTGATAGGATTGGTGAGGTTCGGTGAGCAAATGCAGACCCTTTGAAGTCATATTGCATGGTACCCATTCCATGCGTCTCAACTCTCCAGGTAAGGGATTCTTCCTTCAGCTAAAACATGCATGTGGAACCCAGAGTATGATCCACCGTGTGATCGGGAAACGTGTTCATATGTGTCTCAGTTTTCGTCCCCTGGTACTCGGGTGCAACATTCCAGACGCTTTACTAACACTCTCCCCACTTGGAGAGTCAGTGCCTTTAACCTCCTGTTTGGCCCAGTTTGCAATTTCTGTGGAAAATTAACAGGAATAGGGAGAACCAATGACAGACTAGCTGGAGGTGTCTGGACGGGCAAATTTAACTCTCATTTCCCACCAGGAAGAGGAATTAACCAAAGGCTCAGCGAGCCATGCCGAAACTACACTAGGGCTTGAAGCAATCCTGCGGTGTTGCGGCCAGCTCACAAGAAAGCGAGTTGAAGAAAGAAGCTCATGGGCACTGTAATTCACAAACCTGCAGAGTTATAAATGACAGCTATCATCCAAAAATATATTGAAGTAAGGCTGCCAAGAGGACTTGAAAGCGGGGCAGAATTGCAGGAAACCGATTTCAGGAGGTAGACTGGAATTGCATGTAAAGCATAGGAAAAGAGGCAGAACGTCCACAATGATGCACTTGGCCAAAAAGGGCGTATGCGTTTTTTCCTGAATATATTCCTGAATATATTCAGGAAAAAACGCATACGCCCTTTTTGGCCAACCAAGCAAGCTTGCAAAGGAAATCTGCACTACAATGAAGTCTCACTGCCCCCCGGTCAAAAGGGCCATCTGAAAAAAGTGTAAAATCCAGAAAGGCAGGACAGGCCATGGAGAACTGGGAGCCTTGTTATGCTGATGGGCGGGATGTAAATTGCCAACAGCCACTCTGGAGAAGTGTATGGTGTTTCCTGAAACATCTAAAAAACAAAGCAACAGAGCCTAGGGCACTTCCACTTATGGTCCTATAGATTAGGGAAATTAAAATCAAAAAGACACAGCCACCCCAAAGTTTGGGACGGCTCTGTTTACAAGAACCTCATTTACGGTACAAGTTCAATATCGCAGAAAGCGAAAAATGGATAAAGAAGTTGTGGTACTTACGTACAATGCAATATCACTCAGCAATGAAATCTATGTCATCAGGCCAGTAGCAGCATAATGAGTGGATTCAGGTACGATGATTCTAAGTAAAATAAGTCACACAGAAAAAGGAACATCATAAGGTATCACTAATACACGGAATGTAAACTTGGCTACACAGGAATTGAATTACAAAACAGAATAGCGTCTCAAATGTAGAAAACCAACTTATGCTTGCTTAAGGGGAAAGGTGAGTTGGGGTGCTGCATAAAACCAGAGATTGAAATTAGCACAGATACCTTTCCATAAGTCAAATATGTAATAGACAAGAGCTACTGCTTGCTCAATGAAGTGGACTCAACACCCCATATTAAACGCCTAAGAATATACCTGACTAGTAAGAATCTTAAAGCCTATGGATTTATATGTCTCCGAAAGAGAATCAAGCGTGTGTACAGCAGCATAAACGCAGCAGTTATAGGATTGGTGAGGTTCGGTGAGCAAATGCAGACCCTTTGAAGTCATATTGCATGGTACCCATTCCATGCGTCTCAACTCTCCAGGTAAGGGATTCTTCCTTCAGCTAAACCATGCATGTGGAACCCAGAGTATGATCCACCGTGTGATTGGGAAACGTGTTCATATGTGTCTCAGTTTTCGTCCCCTGGTACTCGGGTGCAACATTCCAGACGCTTTACTAACACTCTCCCCACTTGGAGAGTCAGTGCCTTTAACCTCCTGTTTGGCCCAGTTTGCAATTTCTGTGGAAAATTAACAGGAATAGGGAGAACAAATGACAGGCTAGCTGGAGGTGTCTGGACGGGCAAATTTAACTCTCATTTCCCACCAGGAAGAGGAATTAACCAAAGGCTCAGCGAGCCATGCCGAAACTACACTAGTGCTTGAAGCAATCCTGCGGTGTTGCGGCCAGCTCACAAGAAAGCGAGTTGAAGAAAGAAGCTCAGGGGCACTGTAATTCACAAACCTGCAGAGTTATAAATGACAGCTATCATCCAAAAATATATTGAAGTAAGGCTGCCAAGAGGACTTGAATGTGGGGCAGAATTGCAGGAAACCGATTTCAGGAGGTAGACTGGAATTGCATGAAAAGCATAGGAAAAGAGGCAGAACGTCCACAATTATGCACTTGGCCAAAAAGGGCATATGCATTTTTTCCTGAATATATTCAGGAAAAAACGCATACGCCCTTTTTGGCCAACCAAGCAAGCTTGCAAAGGAAATCTGCACTACAATGAAGTCTCACTGCCACCTGGTCAAAAGGGCCATCTGAAAAAAGTGTAAAATCCAGAAAGGCAGGACAGGCCATGGAGAACTGGGAGCCTAGTTAGGCTGATGGGCGGGATGTAAATTGCCAACAGCCACTCTGCAGAAGTGTATGGTGTTTCCTGAAACATCTAAAAAACAAAGCAACAGAGCCTAGGGCACTTCCACTTATGGTCCTATAGATTAGGGAAATTAAAATCAAAAAGACACAGCCACCCCAAAGTTTGGGACGGCTCTGTTTACAAGAACCTCATTTACGGTACAAGTTCAATATTGCAGAAAGCGAAAAATGGATAAAGAAGTTGTGGTACTTACGTACAATGCAATACCACTCACCAATGAAATCTATGTCATCAGGCCAGTAGCAGCATAATGAGTGGATTCAGGTACGATGATTCTAAGTGATATAAGTCACACAGAAAAAGAAACATCATAAGGTATCACTAATACACGGAATGTAAACATGGCTACACAGGAACTGAATTACAAAACAGAATAGGGTCTCAAATGAAGAAAACCAACTTACGCTGGCTTAAGAGGAAAGGTTAGTTGGGGTGCTGCGTAAAACCAGAGATTGAAATTAACACAGATACCTTTCCATAAGCCAAATATGTAATAGACAAGAGCTACTGCTTGCTCAACGAAGTGGACTCAACACCCCATATTAAACGCCTAAGAATATACCTGACTAGTAAGAATCTTAAAACCTATGGATTGATATGTCTACGAAAGAGAATCAAGCGTGTGTACAGCGGCATAAACGCAGCAGTGATAGGATTGGTGAGGTTCGGTGAGCAAATGCAGACCCTTTGAAGTCATATTGCATGGTACCCATTCCATGGTTCTCAACTCTCCAGGTTTAAGGGATTCTTCCTTCAGCTAAAACATGCATGTGGAACCCAGAGTATGATCCACCGTGTGATCGGGAAACGTGTTCAAATGTGTCTCAGTTTTCGTCCCCTGGTACTCGGGTGCAACATTCCAGATGCTTTACTAACACTCTCCCCACTTGGAGAGTCAGTGCCTTTAACCTCCTGTTTGGCCCAGTTTGCAATTTCTGTGGAAAATGAACAGGAATAGGGAGAACCAATGACAGACTAGCTGGAGGTGTCTGGACGGGCAAATTTAACTCTCATTTCCCACCAGGAAGAGGAATTAACCAAAGGCTCAGCGAGCCATGCCGGAACCACACTAGGGCCTGAAGCAATCCTGCGGTGTTGCGGCCAGCTCACAAGAAAGCCAGTTGAAAAAAGGAGCTCAGGGGCACTGTAATTCACAAAACTTCAGAGTTATAAATGACAGCTATCGTCCAAAAATATATTGAAGTAAGGCTGCCAAGAGGACTTGAAAGCGGGGCAGAATTGCAGGAAACCGATTTCAGGAGGTAGACTGGAATTGCATGTAAAGCATAGGAAAAGAGGCAGAACGTCCACAATGATGCACTTGGCCAAAAAGGGCGTATGCGTTTTTTCCTGAATATATTCCTGAATATATTCAGGAAAAAACGCATACGCCCTTTTTGGCCAACCAAGCAAGCTTGCAAAGGAAATCTGCACTACAATGAAGTCTCACTGCCCCCCGGTCAAAAGGGCCATCTGAAAAAAGTGTAAAATCCAGAAAGGCAGGACAGGCCATGGAGAACTGGGAGCCTTGTTATGCTGATGGGCGTGATGTAAATTGCCAACAGCCACTCTGGAGAAGTGTATGGTGTTTCCTGAAACATCTAAAAAACAAAGCAACAGAGCCTAGGGCACTTCCACTTATGGTCCTATAGATTAGGGAAATTAAAATCAAAAAGACACAGCAACCCCAAAGTTTGGGACGGCTCTGTTTACAAGAACCTCATTTACGGTACAAGTTCAATATCGCACAAAGCGAAAAATGGATAAAGAAGTTGTGGTACTTACGTACAATGCAATATCACTCAGCAATGAAATCTATGTCATCAGGCCAGTAGCAGCATAATGAGTGGATTCAGGTACGATGATTCTAAGTAAAATAAGTCACACAGAAAAAGGAACATCATAAGGTATCACTAATACACGGAATGTAAACTTGGCTACACAGGAATTGAATTACAAAACAGAATAGGGTCTCAAATGTAGAAAACCAACTTATGCTTGCTTAAGGGGAAAGGTGAGTTGGGGTGCTGCATAAAACCAGAGATTGAAATTAGCACAGATACCTTTCCATAAGTCAAATATGTAATAGACAAGAGCTACTGCTTGCTCAATGAAGTGGACTCAACACCCCATATTAAACGCCTAAGAATATACCTGACTAGTAAGAATCTTAAAGCCTATGGATTTATATGTCTCCGAAAGAGAATCAAGCGTGTGTACAGCAGCATAAACGCAGCAGTTATAGGATTGGTGAGGTTCGGTGAGCAAATGCAGACCCTTTGAAGTCATATTGCATGGTACCCATTCCATGCGTCTCAACTCTCCAGGTAAGGGATTCTTCCTTCAGCTAAACCATGCATCTGGAACCCAGAGTATGATCCACCGTGTGATCGGGAAACGTGTTCATATGTGTCTCAGTTTTCGTCCCCTGGTACTCGGGTGCAACATTCCAGACGCTTTACTAACACTCTCCCCACTTGGAGAGTCAGTGCCTTTAACCTCCTGTTTGGCCCAGTTTGCAATTTCTGTGGAAAATTAACAGGAATAGGGAGAACAAATGACAGACTAGCTGGAGGTGTCTGGACAGGCAAATTTAACTCTCATTTCCCACCAGGAAGAGGAATTAACCAAAGGCTCAGCGAGCCATGCCGAAACTACACTAGTGCTTGAAGCAATCCTGCGGTGTTGCGGCCAGCTCACAAGAAAGCGAGTTGAAGAAAGAAGCTCAGGGGCACTGTAATTCACAAACCTGCAGAGTTATAAATGACAGCTATCATCCAAAAATATATTGAAGTAAGGCTGCCAAGAGGACTTGAAAGCGGGGCAGAATTGCAGGAAACCGATTTCAGGAGGTAGACTGGAATTGCATGTAAAGCATAGGAAAAGAGGCAGAACGTCCACAATGATGCACTTGGCCAAAAAGGGCGTATGCGTTTTTTCCTGAATATATTCCTGAATATATTCAGGAAAAAACGCATACGCCCTTTTTGGCAAACCAAGCAAGCTTGTAAAGGAAATCTGCACTACAATGAAGTCTCACTGCCCCCCGGTCAAAAGGGCCATCTGAAAAAAGTGTAAAATCCAGAAAGGCAGGACAGGCTATGGAGAACTGGGAGCCTTCTTATGCTGATGGGCGGGATGTAAATTGCCAACAGCCACTCTGGAGAAGTGTATGGTGTTTCCTGAAACATCTAAAAAACAAAGCAACAGAGCCTAGGACACTTCCACTTATGGTCCTATAGATTAGGGAAATTAAAATCAAAAAGACACAGCCACCCCAAAGTTTGGGTCGGCTCTGTTTACAAGAACCTCATTTACGGTACAAGTTCAATATTGCAGAAAGCGAAAAATGGATAAAGAAGTTGTGGTACTTACGTACAATGCAATACCACTCAGCAATGAAATCTATGTCATCAGGCCAGTAGCAGCATAATGAGTGGATTCAGGTACGATGATTCTAAGTGAAATAAGTCACACAGAAAAAGAAACATCATAAGATGTCACTAATACACGGAATGTAAACTTGCCTACACAGGAACTGAATTACAAAACAGAATAGGGTCTCAAATGTAGAAAACCAACTTATGCTTGCTTAAGGGGAAAGGTGAGTTGGGGTGCTGCATAAAACCAGAGATTGAAATTAGCACAGATACCTTTCCATAAGACAAATATGTAATAGACAAGAGCTACTGCTTGCTCAACGAAGTGGACTCAACACCCCATATTAAACGCCTAAGAATATACCTGACTAGTAAGAATCTTAAAGCCTATGGATTTATATGTCTCCAAAAGAGAATCAAGCGTGTGTACAGCGGCATAAACGCAGCAGTGATAGGATTGGTGAGGTTCGGTGAGCAAATGCAGACCCTTTGAAGTCATATTGCATGGTACCCATTCCATGCGTCTCAACTCTCCAGGTAAGGGATTCTTCCTTCAGCTAAAACATGCATGTGGAACCCAGAGTATGATCCACTGTGTGATCGGGAAACGTGTTCATATGTGTCTCAGTTTTCGTCCCCTGGTACTCGGGTGCAACATTCCAGACGCTTTACTAACACTCTCCCCACTTGGAGAGTCAGGGCCTTTAACCTCCTGTTTGGCCCAGTTTGCAATTTCTGTGGAAAATTAACAGGAATAGGGAGAACCAATGACAGACTAGCTGGAGGTGTCTGGACGGGCAAATTTAACTCTCATTTCCCAACAGGAAGAGGAATTAACCAAAGGCTCAGCGAGCCATGCCGAAACTACACTAGGGCTTGAAGCAATCCTGCGGTGTTGCGGCCAGCTCACAAGAAAGCGAGTTGAAGAAAGAAGCTCAGGGGCACTGTAATTCACAAACCTGCAGAGTTATAAATGACAGCTATCATCCAAAAATATATTGAAGTAAGGCTGCCAAGAGGACTTGAAAGCGGGGCAGAATTGCAGGAAACCGATTTCAGGAGGTAGACTGGAATTGCATGTAAAGCATAGGAAAAGAGGCAGAACGTCCACAATGATGCACTTGGCCAAAAAGGGCGTATGCGTTTTTTCCTGAATATATTCCTGAATATATTCAGGAAAAAACGCATACGCCCTTTTTGGCCAACCAAGCAAGCTTGCAAAGGAAATCTGCACTACAATGAAGTCTCACTGCCCCCCGGTCAAAAGGGCCATCTGAAAAAAGTGTAAAATCCAGAAAGGCAGGACAGGCCATGGAGAACTGGGAGCCTTGTTATGCTGATGGGCGGGATGTAAATTGCCAACAGCCACTCTGGAGAAGTGTATGGTGTTTCCTGAAACATCTAAAAAACAAAGCAACAGAGCCTAGGGCACTTTCACTTATGGTCCTATAGATTAGGGAAATTAAAATCAAAAAGACACAGCCACCCCAAAGTTTGGGACGGCTCTGTTTACAAGAACCTCATTTACGGTACAAGTTCAATATCGCAGAAAGCGAAAAATGGATAAACAAGTTGTGGTACTTACGTACAATGCAATATCACTCAGCAATGAAATCTATGTCATCAGGCCAGTAGCAGCATAATGAGTGGATTCAGGTACGATGATTCTAAGTGAAATAAGTCACACAGAAAAAGAAACATCATAAGGTATCACTAATACACGGAATGTAAACATGGCTACACAGGAACTGAATTACAAAACAGAATAGGGTCTCAAATGAAGAAAACCAACTTACGCTTGCTTAAGAGGAAAGGTTAGTTGGGGTGCTGCATAAAACCAGAGATTGAAATTAACACAGATACCTTTCCATAAGCCAAATATGTAATAGACAAGAGCTACTGCTTGCTCAACGAAGTGGACTCAACACCCCATATTAAACGCCTAAGAATATACCTGACTAGTAAGAATCTTAAAACCTATGGATTTATATGTCTCCGAAAGAGAATCAAGCGTGTGTACAGCGGCATAAACGCAGCAGTTATAGGATTGGTGAGGTTCGGTGAGCAAATGCAGACCCTTTGAAGTCATATTGCATGGTACCCATTCCATGCGTCTCAACTCTCCAGGTAACGGATTCTTCCTTCAGCTAAAACATGCATGTGGAACCCAGAGTATGATCCACCGTGTGATCGGGAAACGTGTTCATATGTGTCTCAGTTTTCGTCCCCTGGTACTCGGGTGCAACATTCCAGACGCTTTACTAAGACTCTCCCCACTTGGAGAGTCAGTGCCTTTAACCTCCTGTTTGGCCCAGTTTGCAATTTCTGTGGAAAATTAACAGGAATAGGGAGAACAAATGACAGACTAGCTGGAGGTGTCTGGACGGGCAAATTTAACTCTCATTTCCCACCAGGAAGAGGAATTAACCAAAGGCTCAGCGAGCCATGCCGAAACTACACTAGTGCTTGAAGCAATCCTGCGGTGTTGCGGCCAGCTCACAAGAAAGCGAGTTGAAGAAAGAAGCTCAGGGGCACTGTAATTCACAAACCTGCAGAGTTATAAATGACAGCTATCATCCAAAAATATATTGAAGTAAGGCTGCCAAGAGGACTTGAAAGCGGGGCAGAATTGCAGGAAACCGATTTCAGGAGGTAGACTGGAATTGCATGAAAAGCATAGGAAAAGAGGCAGAACGTCCACAATGATGCACTTGGCCAAAAAGGGCGTATGCATTTTTTCCTGAATATATTCAGGAAAAAATGCATACGCCCTTTTTGGCCAACCAAGCAAGCTTGCAAAGGAAATCTGCACTACAATGAAGTCTCACTGCCCCCTGGTCAAAAGGGCCATCTGAAAAAAGTGTAAAATCCAGAAAGGCAGGACAGGCCATGGAGAACTGGGAGCCTAGTTAGGCTGATGGGCGGGATGTAAATTGCCAACAGCCACTCTGCAGAAGTGTATGGTGTTTCCTGAAACATCTAAAAAACAAAGCAACAGAGCCTAGGGCACTTCCACTTATGGTCCTATAGATTAGGGAAATTAAAATCAAAAAGACACAGCCACCCCAAAGTTTGGGACGGCTCTGTTTACAAGAACCTCATTTACGGTACAAGTTCAATATTGCAGAAAGCGAAAAATGGATAAAGAAGTTGTGGTACTTACGTACAATGCAATACCACTCAGCAATGAAATCTATGTCATCAGGCCAGTAGCAGCATAATGAGTGGATTCAGGTACGATGATTCTAAGTGAAATAAGTCACACAGAAAAAGAAACATCATAAGATATCACTAATACACGGAATGTAAACTTGCCTACACAGGAACTGAATTACAAAACAGAATAGGGTCTCAAATGTAGAAAACCAACTTATGCTTGCTTAAGGGGAAAGGTGAGTTGGGGTGCTGCATAAAACCAGAGATTGAAATTAACACAGATACCTTTCCATAAGCCAAATATGTAATAGACAAGAGCTACTGCTTGCTCAACGAAGTGGACTCAACACCCCATATTAAACGCCTAAGAATATACCTGACTAGTAAGAATCTTAAAACCTATGGATTGATATGTCTCCGAAAGAGAATCAAGCGTGTGTACAGCGGCATAAACGCAGCAGTGATAGGATTGGTGAGGTTCGGTGAGCAAATGCAGACCCTTTGAAGTCATATTGCATGGTACCCATTCCATGGTTCTCAACTCTCCAGGTTTAAGGGATTCTTCCTTCAGCTAAAACATGCATGTAGAACCCAGAGTATGATCCACCGTGTGATCGGGAAACGTGTTCAAATGTGTCCCAGTTTTCGTCCCCTGGTACTCGGGTGCAACATTCCAGACGCTTTACTAACACTCTCCCCACTTGGAGAGTCAGGGCCTTTAACCTCCTGTTTGGCCCAGTTTGCAATTTCTGCGGAAAATGAACAGGAATAGGGAGAACCAATGAGAGACTAGCTGGAGGTGTCTGGACGGGCAAATTTAACTCTCATTTCCCACCAGGAAGAGGAATTAACAAAAGGCTCAGCGAGCCATGCCGGAACAACACTAGGGCCTGAAGCAATCCTGCGGTGTTGCGGCCAGCTCACAAAAAAGCCAGTTGAAAAAAGGAGCTCAGGGGCACTGTAATTCACAAAGCTTCAGAGTTATAAATGACAGCTATCGTCCAAAAATATATTGAAGTAAGGCTGCCAAGAGGACTTGAAAGCGGGGAAGAATTGCAGGAAACCGATTTCAGGAGGTAGACTGGAATTGCATGTAAAGCATAGGAAAAGAGGCAGAACGTCCACAATGATGCACTTGGCCAAAAAGGGCGTATGCGTTTTTTCCTGAATATATTCCTGAATATATTCAGGAAAAAACGCATACGCCCTTTTTGGCCAACCAAGCAAGCTTGCAAAGGAAATCTGCACTACAATGAAGTCTCACTGCCCCCCGGTCAAAAGGGCCATCTGAAAAAAGTGTAAAATCCAGAAAGGCAGGACAGGCCATGGAGAACTGGGAGCCTTCTTATGCTGATGGGCAGGATGTAAATTGCCAACAGCCACTCTGGAGAAGTGTATGGTGTTTCCTGAAACATCTAAAAAACAAAGCAACAGAGCCTAGGGCACTTCCACTTATGGTCCTATAGATTAGGGAAATTAAAATGAAAAAGACACAGCCACCCCAAAGTTTGGGACGGCTCTGTTTACAAGAACCTCATTTACGGTACAAGTTCAATATCACAGAAAGCGAAAAATGGATAAAGAAGTTGTGGTACTTACGTACAATGCAATATCACTCAGCAATGAAATCTATGTCATCAGGCCAGTAGCAGCATAATGAGTGGATTCAGGTACGATGATTCTAAGTGAAATAAGTCACACAGAAAAAGAAACATCATAAGATATCACTAATACACGGAATGTAAGCTTGGCTACACAGGATCTGAATTACAAAACAGAACAGGGTCTCAAATGTAGAAAACCAACTTATGCTTGCTTAAGGGGAAACGTGAGTTGGGGTGGTACATAAAACCAGAGATAGAAATTAGCACAGATACCGTTCCATAAGCCAAATATGTAATAAACAAGAGCTACTCCTTGCTCAACGAAGTGGACCCAACACCCCATATTAAACGCCTAAGAATATACCTGACTAGTAAGAATCTTAAAACCTATGGATTTATATGTCTCCGAAAGAGAAACCAGCGTGTGTACAGCGGCATAAACTCAGCAGTGATAGGATTGGTGAGGTTCGGTGAGCAAACGCAGACCCTTTGAAGTCATATTTCATGGTACCCATTCCATGGGTCTCAACTCTCCAGGTGTAAGGGATTCTTCCTTCAGCTAAAACATGCATGTGGAACCCAGAGGATGATCCACCATGTGATCGGGAAACGTGTTCAAATGTGTCTCAGTTTTCGTCCCCTGGTACTCGGGTGCAACATTCCAGACGCTTTACTAACACTCTCCCCACTTGGAGAGTCAGTGCCTTTAACCTCCTGTTTGGCCCAGTTTGCAATTTCTGCGGAAAATGAACAGGAATAGGGAGAACCAATGACAGACTAGCTGGAGGAGTCTGGACGGGCAAATTTAACTCTCATTTCCCAACAGGAAGAGGAATTAACCAAAGGCTCAGCGAGCCATGCCGGAACCACACTAGGGCCTGAAGCAATCCTGCGGTGTTGCGGCCAGCTCACAAGAAAGCGAGTTGAAGAAAGGAGCTCAGGGGCCCTGTAATTCATACACCTGCACAGTTCTAAATGACAGCTATCGTCCAAAAATATATTGAAGTAAGGCTGCCAAGAGGACTTGAAAGCGGGGCAGAATTGCAGGAAACCGATTTCAGGAGGTAGACTGGAATTGCATGTAAAGCATAGGAAAAGAGGCAGAACGTCCACAATGATGCACTTGGCCAAAAAGGGCGTATGCGTTTTTTCCTGAATATATTCAGGAAAAAACGCATACGCCCTTTTTGGCCAACCAAGCAAGCTTGCAAAGGAAATCTGCACTACAATGAAGTCTCACTGCCCCCCGGTCAAAAGGGCCATCTGAAAAAAGTGTAAAATCCAGAAAGGCAGGACAGGCCATGGAGAACTGGGAGCCTTGTTATGCTGATGGACATGATGTAAATTGCCAACAGCCACTCTGGAGAAGTGTATGGTGTTTCCTGAAACATCTAAAAAACAAAGCAACAGAGCTTAGGGCACTTCAACTTATGGTCCTATAGATTAGGGAAATTAAAATCAAAAAGACACAGTCACCAGTAAGTTTGGGACGGCTCTGTTTACAAGAACCTCGTTTACGGTACAAGTTCAATATCACAGAAAGCGAAAAATGGATAAAGAAGTTGTGGTACTTACGTACAATGCAATACCACTCAGCAATGAAATCTATGTCATCAGGCCAGTAGCAGCATAATGAGTGGATTCAGGTACGATGATTCTAAGTGAAATAAGTCACACAGAAAAAGAAACATCATAAGATATCACTAATACACGGAATGTAAACTTGGCTACACAGGAACTGAATTACAAAACAGAATAGGGTCTCAAATGTAGAAAACCAACTTATGCTTGCTTAAGGGGAAAGGTGAGTTGGGGTGCTGCATAAAACCAGAGATTGAAATTAACACAGATACCTTTCCATAAGCCAAATATGTAATAGACAAGAGCTACTGCTTGCTCAACGAAGTGGACTCAACACCCCATATTAAACGCCTAAGAATATACCTGACTAGTAAGAATCTTAAAACCTATGGATTTATATGTCTTCGAAAGAGAATCAAGCATGTGTACAGTGGCATAAACGCAGCAGTTATAGGATTGGTGAGGTTCGGTGAGCAAATGCAGACCCTTTGAAGTCATATTGCATGGTACCCATTCCATGGGTCTCAACTCTCCAGGTTTAAGGGATTCTTCCTTCAGCTAAAACATGCATGTGGAACCCAGAGTATGATCCACCATGTGATCGGGAAACGTGTTCAAATGTGTCTCAGTTTTCGTCCCCTGGTACTCGGGTGCAACATTCCAGACGCTTTACTAACACTCTCCCCACTTGGAGAGTCAGTGCCTTTAACCTCCTGTTTGGCCCAGTTTGCAATTTCTGCGGAAAATGAACAGGAATAGGGAGAACCAATGAGAGACTAGCTGGAGGAGTCTGGACGGGCAAATTTAACTCTCATTTCCCAACAGGAAGAGGAATTAACCAAAGGCTCAGCGAGCCATGCCGGAACCACACTAGGGCCTGAAGCAATCCTGCGGTGTTGCGGCCAGCTCACAAGAAAGCGAGTTGAAGAAAGGAGCTCAGGGGCCCTGTAATTCATACACCTGCACAGTTCTAAATGACAGCTATCGTCCAAAAATATATTGAAGTAAGGCTGCCAAGAGGACTTGAAAGCGGGGCAGAATTGCAGGAAACCAATTTCAGGAGGTAGACTGGAATTGCATGTAAAGCATAGGAAAAGAGGCAGAACGTCCACAATGATGCACTTGGCCAAAAAGGGCGTATGCGTTTTTTCCTGAATATATTCAGGAAAAAACGCATACGCCCTTTTTGGCCAACCAAGCAAGCTTGCAAAGGAAATCTGCACTACAATGAAGTCTCACTGCCCCCCGGTCAAAAGGGCCATCTGAAAAAAGTGTAAAATCCAGAAAGGCAGGACAGGCCATGGAGAACTGGGAGCCTTGTTATGCTGATGGGCGTGATGTAAATTGACAACAGCCACTCTGGAGAAGTGTATGGTGTTTCCTGAAACATCTAAAAAACAAAGCAACAGAGCCTAGGGTACTTCCACATATGGTCCTATAGCTTAGGGAAATTAAAATCAAACAGACACAGCCACCACAAAATTTGGGACGGCTCTGTTTACAAGAACCTCATTTACGGTACAAGTTCAATATCAGAGAAAGCGAAAAATGGATAAAGATGTTGTGGTACTAACGTACAATGCAATATCACTCAGCAATGAAATCTATGTCATCAGGCCCATAGCAGGATAATGAGTGGATTCAGGTACGATGATTCTAAGTGAAATAAGTCACACAGAAAAAGAAACATCATAAGATATCACTAATACACGGAATGTAAGCTTGGCTACACAGGATCTGAATTACAAAACAGAACACGGTCTCAAATGCAGAAAACCAACTAATGCTTGCTTAAGGGGAAAGGTGAGTTGGGGTGCTGCATAAAACCAGAGATTGAAATTAACACAGATACCTTTCCATAAGACAAATATGTAATAGACAAGAGCTACTGCTTGCTCAATGAAGTGGACTCAACACCCCATATTAAACGCCTAAGAATATACCTGACTAGTAAGAATCTTAAAGCCTATGGATTTATATGTCTCCGAAAGAGAATCAAGCGTGTGTACAGCAGCATAAACGCAGCAGTTATAGGATTGGTGAGGTTCGGTGAGCAAATGCAGACCCTTTGAAGTCATATTGCATGGTACCCATTCCATGCGTCTCAACTCTCCAGGTAAGGGATTCTTCCTTCAGCTAAAACATGCATCTGGAACCCAGAGTATGATCCACCGTGTGATCGGGAAACGTGTTCATATGTGTCTCAGTTTTCGTCCCCTGGTACTCGGGTGCAACATTCCAGACGCTTTACTAACACTCTCCCCACTTGGAGAGTCAGTGCCTTTAACCTCCTGTTTGGCCCAGTTTGCAATTTCTGTGGAAAATTAACAGGAATAGGGAGAACAAATGACAGACTAGCTGGAGGTGTCTGGACGGGCAAATTTAACTCTCATTTCCCACCAGGAAGAGGAATTAACCAAAGGCTCAGCGAGCCATGCCGAAACTACACTAGTGCTTGAAGCAATCCTGCGGTGTTGCGGCCAGCTCACAAGAAAGCGAGTTGAAGAAAGAAGCTCAGGGGCACTGTAATTCACAAACCTGCAGAGTTATAAATGACAGCTATCATCCAAAAATATATTGAAGTAAGGCTGCCAAGAGGACTTGAAAGCGGGGCAGAATTGCAGGAAACCGATTTCAGGAGGTAGACTGGAATTGCATGAAAAGCATAGGAAAAGAGGCAGAACGTCCACAATGATGCACTTGGCCAAAAAGGGCGTATGCATTTTTTCCTGAATATATTCAGGAAAAAACGCATACGCCCTTTTTGGCCAACCAAGCAAGCTTGCAAAGGAAATCTGCACTACAATGAAGTCTCACTGCCCCCTGGTCAAAAGGGCCATCTGAAAAAAGTGTAAAATCCAGAAAGGCAGGACAGGCCATGGAGAACTGGGATCCTAGTTAGGCTGATGGGCGGGATGTAAATTGCCAACAGCCACTCTGCAGAAGTGTATGGTGTTTCCTGAAACATCTAAAAAACAAAGCAACAGAGCCTAGGGCACTTCCACTTATGGTCCTATAGATTAGGGAAATTAAAATCAAAAAGACACAGCCACCCCAAAGTTTGGGACGGCTCTGTTTACAAGAACCTCATTTACGGTACAAGTTCAATATTGCAGAAAGCGAAAAATGGATAAAGAAGTTGTGGTACTTACGTACAATGCAATACCACTCAGCAATGAAATCTATGTCATCAGGCCAGTAGCAGCGTAATGAGTGGATTCAGGTACGATGATTCTAAGTGAAATAAGTCACACAGAAAAAGAAACATCATAAGATATCACTAATACACGGAATGTAAACTTGCCTACACAGGAACTGAATTACAAAACAGAATAGGGTCTCAAATGTAGAAAACCAACTTATGCTTGCTTAAGGGGAAAGGTGAGTTGGGGTGCTGCATAAAACCAGAGATTGAAATTAACACAGATACCTTTCCATAAGCCAAATATGTAATAGACAAGAGCTACTGCTTGCTCAACGAAGTGGACTCAACACCCCATATTAAACGCCTAAGAATATACCTGACTAGTAAGAATCTTAAAACCTATGGATTGATATGTCTACGAAAGAGAATCAAGCGTGTGTACAGCGGCATAAACGCAGCAGTGATAGGATTGGTGAGGTTCGGTGAGCAAATGCAGACCCTTTGAAGTCATATTGCATGGTACCCATTCCATGGTTCTCAACTCTCCAGGTTTAAGGGATTCTTCCTTCAGCTAAAACATGCATGTGGAACCCAGAGTATGATCCACCGTGTGATCGGGAAACGTGTTCAAATGTGTCTCAGTTTTCCTCCCCTGGTACTCGGGTGCAACATTCCAGACGCTTTACTAACACTCTCCCCACTTGGAGAGTCAGGGCCTTTAACCTCCTGTTTGGCCCAGTTTGCAATTTCTGCGGAAAATGAACAGGAATAGGGAGAACCAATGAGAGACTAGCTGGAGGTGTCTGGACGGGCAAATTTAACTCTCATTTCCCACCAGGAAGAGGAATTAACCAAAGGCTCAGCGAGCCATGCCGGAACAACACTAGGGCCTGAAGCAATCCTGCGGTGTTGCGGCCAGCTCACAAAAAAGCCAGTTGAAAAAAGGAGCTCAGGGGCACTGTAATTCACAAAGCTTCAGAGTTATAAATGACAGCTATCGTCCAAAAATATATTGAAGTAAGGCTGCCAAGAGGACTTGAAAGCGGGGAAGAATTGCAGGAAACCGATTTCAGGAGGTAGACTGGAATTGCATGTAAAGCATAGGAAAAGAGGCAGAACGTCCACAATGATGCACTTGGCCAAAAAGGGCGTATGCGTTTTTTCCTGAATATATTCCTGAATATATTCAGGAAAAAACGCATACGCCCTTTTTGGCAAACCAAGCAAGCTTGTAAAGGAAATCTGCACTACAATGAAGTCTCACTGCCCCCCGGTCAAAAGGGCCATCTGAAAAAAGTGTAAAATCCAGAAAGGCAGGAAAGGCTATGGAGAACTGGGAGCCTTCTTATGCTGATGGGCGGGATGTAAATTGCCAACAGCCACTCTGGAGAAGTGTATGGTGTTTCATGAAACATCTAAAAAACAAAGCAACAGAGCCTAGGACACTTCCACTTATGGTCCTATAGATTAGGGAAATTAAAATCAAAAAGACACAGCCACCCCAAAGTTTGGGTCGGCTCTGTTTACAAGAACCTCATTTACGGTACAAGTTCAATATTGCAGAAAGCGAAAAATGGATAAAGAAGTTGTGGTACTTACGTACAATGCAATACCACTCAGCAATGAAATCTATGTCATCAGGCCAGTAGCAGCATAATGAGTGGATTCAGGTACGATGATTCTAAGTGAAATAAGTCACACAGAAAAAGAAACATCATAAGATGTCACTAATACACGGAATGTAAACTTGCCTACACAGGAACTGAATTACAAAACAGAATAGGGTCTCAAATGTAGAAAACCAACTTATGCTTGCTTAAGGGGAAAGGTGAGTTGGGGTGCTGCATAAAACCAGAGATTGAAATTAGCACAGATACCTTTCCATAAGACAAATATGTAATAGACAAGAGCTACTGCTTGCTCAACGAAGTGGACTCAACACCCCATATTAAACGCCTAAGAATATACCTGACTAGTAAGAATCTTAAAGCCTATGGATTTATATGTCTCCAAAAGAGAATCAAGCGTGTGTACAGCGGCATAAACGCAGCAGTGATAGGATTGGTGAGGTTCGGTGAGCAAATGCAGACCCTTTGAAGTCATATTGCATGGTACCCATTCCATGCGTCTCAACTCTCCAGGTAAGGGATTCTTCCTTCAGCTAAAACATGCATGTGGAACCCAGAGTATGATCCACTGTGTGATCGGGAAACGTGTTCATATGTGTCTCAGTTTTCGTCCCCTGGTACTCGGGTGCAACATTCCAGACGCTTTACTAACACTCTCCCCACTTGGAGAGTCAGGGCCTTTAACCTCCTGTTTGGCCCAGTTTGCAATTTCTGTGGAAAATTAACAGGAATAGGGAGAACCAATGACAGACTAGCTGGAGGTGTCTGGACGGGCAAATTTAACTCTCATTTCCCACCAGGAAGAGGAATTAACCAAAGGCTCAGCGATCCATGCCGAAACTACACTAGGGCTTGAAGCAATCCTGCGGTGTTGCGGCCAGCTCACAAGAAAGCGAGTTGAAGAAAGAAGCTCAGGGGCACTGTAATTCACAAACCTGCAGAGTTATAAATGACAGCTATCATCCAAAAATATATTGAAGTAAGGCTGCCAAGAGGACTTGAAAGCGGGGCAGAATTGCAGGAAACCGATTTCAGGAGGTAGACTGGAATTGCATGTAAAGCATAGGAAAAGAGGCAGAACGTCCACAATGATGCACTTGGCCAAAAAGGGCGTATGCGTTTTTTCCTGAATATATTCCTGAATATATTCAGGAAAAAACGCATACGCCCTTTTTGGCCAACCAAGCAAGCTTGCAAAGGAAATCTGCACTACAATGAAGTCTCACTGCCCCCCGGTCAAAAGGGCCATCTGAAAAAAGTGTAAAATCCAGAAAGGCAGGACAGGCCATGGAGAACTGGGAGCCTTGTTATGCTGATGGGCGGGATGTAAATTGCCAACAGCCACTCTGGAGAAGTGTATGGTGTTTCCTGAAACATCTAAAAAACAAAGCAACAGAGCCTAGGGCACTTTCACTTATGGTCCTATAGATTAGGGAAATTAAAATCAAAAAGACACAGCCACCCCAAAGTTTGGGACGGCTCTGTTTACAAGAACCTCATTTACGGTACAAGTTCAATATCGCAGAAAGCGAAAAATGGATAAACAAGTTGTGGTACTTACGTACAATGCAATATCACTCAGCAATGAAATCTATGTCATCAGGCCAGTAGCAGCATAATGAGTGGATTCAGGTACGATGATTCTAAGTGAAATAAGTCACACAGAAAAAGAAACATCATAAGGTATCACTAATACACGGAATGTAAACATGGCTACACAGGAACTGAATTACAAAACAGAATAGGGTCTCAAATGAAGAAAACCAACTTACGCTTGCTTAAGAGGAAAGGTTAGTTGGGGTGCTGCATAAAACCAGAGATTGAAATTAACACAGATACCTTTCCATAAGCCAAATATGTAATAGACAAGAGCTACTGCTTGCTCAACGAAGTGGACTCAACACCCCATATTAAACGCCTAAGAATATACCTGACTAGTAAGAATCTTAAAACCTATGGATTTATATGTCTCCGAAAGAGAATCAAGCGTGTGTACAGCGGCATAAACGCAGCAGTTATAGGATTGGTGAGGTTCGGTGAGCAAATGCAGACCCTTTGAAGTCATATTGCATGGTACCCATTCCATGCGTCTCAACTCTCCAGGTAAGGGATTCTTCCTTCAGCTAAAACATGCATGTGGAACCGAGAGTATGATCCACCGTGTGATCGGGAAACGTGTTCATATGTGTCTCAGTTTTCGTCCCCTGGTACTCGGGTGCAACATTCCAGACGCTTTACTAAGACTCTCCCCACTTGGAGAGTCAGTGCCTTTAACCTCCTGTTTGGCCCAGTTTGCAATTTCTGTGGAAAATTAACAGGAATAGGGAGAACAAATGACAGACTAGCTGGAGGTGTCTGGACGGGCAAATTTAACTCTCATTTCCCACCAGGAAGAGGAATTAACCAAAGGCTCAGCGAGCCATGCCGAAACTACACTAGTGCTTGAAGCAATCCTGCGGTGTTGCGGCCAGCTCACAAGAAAGCGAGTTGAAGAAAGAAGCTCAGGGGCACTGTAATTCACAAACCTGCAGAGTTATAAATGACAGCTATCATCCAAAAATATATTGAAGTAAGGCTGCCAAGAGGACTTGAAAGCGGGGCAGAATTGCAGGAAACCGATTTCAGGAGGTAGACTGGAATTGCATGAAAAGCATAGGAAAAGAGGCAGAACGTCCACAATGATGCACTTGGCCAAAAAGGGCGTATGCATTTTTTCCTGAATATATTCAGGAAAAAATGCATACGCCCTTTTTGGCCAACCAAGCAAGCTTGCAAAGGAAATCTGCACTACAATGAAGTCTCACTGCCCCCTGGTCAAAAGGGCCATCTGAAAAAAGTGTAAAATCCAGAAAGGCAGGACAGGCCATGGAGAACTGGGAGCCTAGTTAGGCTGATGGGCGGGATGTAAATTGCCAACAGCCACTCTGCAGAAGTGTATGGTGTTTCCTGAAACATCTAAAAAACAAAGCAACAGAGCCTAGGGCACTTCCACTTATGGTCCTATAGATTAGGGAAATTAAAATCAAAAAGACACAGCCACCCCAAAGTTTGGGACGGCTCTGTTTACAAGAACCTCATTTACGGTACAAGTTCAATATTGCAGAAAGCGAAAAATGGATAAAGAAGTTGTGGTACTTACGTACAATGCAATACCACTCAGCAATGAAATCTATGTCATCAGGCCAGTAGCAGCATAATGAGTGGATTCAGGTACGATGATTCTAAGTGAAATAAGTCACACAGAAAAAGAAACATCATAAGATATCACTAATACACGGAATGTAAACTTGCCTACACAGGAACTGAATTACAAAACAGAATAGGGTCTCAAATGTAGAAAACCAACTTATGCTTGCTTAAGGGGAAAGGTGAGTTGGGGTGCTGCATAAAACCAGAGATTGAAATTAACACAGATACCTTTCCATAAGCCAAATATGTAATAGACAAGAGCTACTGCTTGCTCAACGAAGTGGACTCAACACCCCATATTAAACGCCTAAGAATATACCTGACTAGTAAGAATCTTAAAACCTATGGATTGATATGTCTCCGAAAGAGAATCAAGCGTGTGTACAGCGGCATAAACGCAGCAGTGATAGGATTGGTGAGGTTCGGTGAGCAAATGCAGACCCTTTGAAGTCATATTGCATGGTACCCATTCCATGGGTCTCAACTCTCCAGGTTTAAGGGATTCTTCCTTCAGCTAAAACATGCATGTGGAACCCAGAGTATGATCCACTGTGTGATCGGGAAACGTGTTCATATGTGTCTCAGTTTTCGTCCCCTGGTACTCGGGTGCAACATTCCAGACGCTTTACTAACACTCTCCCCACTTGGAGAGTCAGTGCCTTTAACCTCCTGTTTGGCCCAGTTTGCAATTTCTGTGGAAAATTAACAGGAATAGGGAGAACCAATGACAGACTAGCTGGAGGTGTCTGGACGGGCAAATTTAACTCTCATTTCCCACCAGGAAGAGGAATTAACCAAAGGCTCAGCGAGCCATGCCGAAACTACACTAGGGCTTGAAGCAATCCTGCGGTGTTGCGGCCAGCTCACAAGAAAGCGAGTTGAAGAAAGAAGCTCAGGGGCACTGTAATTCACAAACCTGCAGAGTTATAAATGACAGCTATCATCCAAAAATATATTGAAGTAAGGCTGCCAAGAGGACTTGAAAGCGGGGCAGAATAGCAGGAAACCGATTTCAGGAGGTAGACTGGAATTGCATGTAAAGCATAGGAAAAGAGGCAGAACGTCCACAATGATGCACTTGGCCAAAAAGGGCGTATGCGTTTTTTCCTGAATATATTCCTGAATATATTCAGGAAAAAACGCATACGCCCTTTTTGGCCAACCAAGCAAGCTTGCAAAGGAAATCTGCACTACAATGAAGTCTCACTGCCCCCCGGTCAAAAGGGCCATCTGAAAAAAGTGTAAAATCCAGAAAGGCAGGACAGGCCATGGAGAACTGGGAGCCTTGTTATGCTGATGGGCGGGATGTAAATTGCCAACAGCCACTCTGGAGAAGTGTATGGTGTTTCCTGAAACATCTAAAAAACAAAGCAACAGAGCCTAGGGCACTTTCACTTATGGTCCTATAGATTAGGGAAATTAAAATCAAAAAGACACAGCCACCCCAAAGTTTGGGACGGCTCTGTTTACAAGAACCTCATTTACGGTACAAGTTCAATATCGCAGAAAGCGAAAAATGGATAAAGAAGTTGTGGTACTTACGTACAATGCAATATCACTCAGCAATGAAATCTATGTCATCAGGCCAGTAGCAGCATAATGAGTGGATTCAGGTACGATGATTCTAAGTGAAATAAGTCACACAGAAAAAGAAACATCATAAGGTATCACTAATACACGGAATGTAAACATGGCTACACAGGAACTGAATTACAAAACAGAATAGGGTCTCAAATGAAGAAAACCAACTTACGCTTGCTTAAGAGGAAAGGTTAGTTGGGGTGCTGCATAAAACCAGAGATTGAAATTAACACAGATACCTTTCCATAAGCCAAATATGTAATAGACAAGAGCTACTGCTTGCTCAACGAAGTGGACTCAACACCCCATATTAAACGCCTAAGAATATACCTGACTAGTAAGAATCTTAAAACCTATGGATTTATATGTCTCCGAAAGAGAATCAAGCGTGTGTACAGCGGCATAAACGCAGCAGTTATAGGATTGGTGAGGTTCGGTGAGCAAACGCAGACCCTTTGAAGTCATATTTCATGGTACCCATTCCATGGGTCTCAACTCTCCAGGTGTAAGGGATTCTTCCTTCAGCTAAAACATGCATGTGGAACCCAGAGGATGATCCACCATGTGATCGGGAAACGTGTTCAAATGTGTCTCAGTTTTCGTCCCCTGGTACTCGGGTGCAACATTCCAGACGCTTTACTAACACTCTCCCCACTTGGAGAGTCAGTGCCTTTAACCTCCTGTTTGGCCCAGTTTGCAATTTCTGCGGAAAATGAACAGGAATAGGGAGAACCAATGAGAGACTAGCTGGAGGAGTCTGGACGGGCAAATTTAACTCTCATTTCCCAACAGGAAGAGGAATTAACCAAAGGCTCAGCGAGCCATGCCGGAACCACACTAGGGCCTGAAGCAATCCTGCGGTGTTGCGGCCAGCTCACAAGAAAGCGAGTTGAAGAAAGGAGCTCAGGGGCCCTGTAATTCATACACCTGCACAGTTCTAAATGACAGCTATCGTCCAAAAATATATTGAAGTAAGGCTGCCAAGAGGACTTGAAAGCGGGGCAGAATTGCAGGAAACCGATTTCAGGAGGTAGACTGGAATTGCATGTAAAGCATAGGAAAAGAGGCAGAACGTCCACAATGATGCACTTGGCCAAAAAGGGCGTATGCGTTTTTTCCTGAATATATTCAGGAAAAAACGCATACGCCCTTTTTGGCCAACCAAGCAAGCTTGCAAAGGAAATCTGCACTACAATGAAGTCTCACTGCCCCCCGGTCAAAAGGGCCATCTGAAAAAAGTGTAAAATCCAGAAAGGCAGGACAGGCCATGGAGAACTGGGAGCCTTGTTATGCTGATGGGCATGATGTAAATTGCCAACAGCCACTCTGGAGAAGTGTATGGTGTTTCCTGAAACATCTAAAAAACAAAGCAACAGAGCTTAGGGCACTTCAACTTATGGTCCTATAGATTAGGGAAATTAAAATCAAAAAGACACAGCCACCAGTAAGTTTGGGACGGCTCTGTTTACAAGAACCTCGTTTACGGTACAAGTTCAATATCACAGAAAGCGAAAAATGGATAAAGAAGTTGTGGTACTTACGTACAATGCAATATCACTCAGCAATGAAATCTATGTCATCAGGCCAGTAGCAGCATAATGAGTGGATTCAGGTACGATGATTCTAAGTGAAATAAGTCACACAGAAAAAGAAACATCATAAGATATCACTAATACACGGAATGTAAACTTGGCTACACAGGAACTGAATTACAAAACAGAATAGGGTCTCAAATGTAGAAAACCAACTTATGCTTGCTTAAGGGGAAAGGTGAGTTGGGGTGCTGCATAAAACCAGAGATTGAAATTACCACAGATACCTTTCCATAAGCCAAATATGTAATAGACAAGAGCTACTGCTTGCTCAACGAAGTGGACTCAACACCCCATATTAAACGCCTAAGAATATACCTGACTAGTAAGAATCTTAAAACCTATGGATTTATATGTCTTCGAAAGAGAATCAAGCATGTGTACAGTGGCATAAACGCAGCAGTGATAGGATTGGTGAGGTTCGGTGAGCAAATGCAGACCCTTTGAAGTCATATTGCATGGTACCCATTCCATGGGTCTCAACTCTCCAGGTGTAAGGGATTCTTCCTTCAGCTAAAACATGCATGTGGAACCCAGAGTATGATCCACCATGTGATCGGGAAACGTGTTCAAATGTGTCTCAGTTTTCGTCCCCTGGTACTCAGGTGCAACATTCCAGACGCTTTACTAACACTCTCCCCACTTGGAGAGTCAGTGCCTTTAACCTCCTGTTTGGCCCAGTTTGCAATTTCTGTGGAAAATGAACAGGAATAGGGAGAACCAATGAGAGACTAGCTGGAGGAGTCTGGACGGGCAAATTTAACTCTCATTTCCCAACAGGAAGAGGAATTAACCAAAGGCTCAGCGAGCCATGCCGGAACCACACTAGGGCCTGAAGCAATCCTGCGGTGTTGCGGCCAGCTCACAAGAAAGCGAGTTGAAGAAAGGAGCTCAGGGGCCCTGTAATTCATACACCTGCAGAGTTCTAAATGACAGCTATCGTCCAAAAATATATTGAAGTAAGGCTGCCAAGAGGACTTGAAAGCGGGGCAGAATTGCAGGAAACCGATTTCAGGAGGTAGACTGGAATTGCATGTAAAGCATAGGAAAAGAGGCAGAACGTCCACAATGATGCACTTGGCCAAAAAGGGCGTATGCGTTTTTTCCTGAATATATTCAGGAAAAAACGCATACGCCCTTTTTGGCCAACCAAGCAAGCTTGCAAAGGAAATCTGCACTACAATGAAGTCTCACTGCCCCCCGGTCAAAAGGGCCATCTGAAAAAAGTGTAAAATCCAGAAAGGCAGGACAGGCCATGGAGAACTGGGAGCCTTCTTATGCTGATGGGCGGGATGTAAATTTCCAACAGCCACTCTGGAGAAGTGTATGGTGTTTCCTGAAACATCTAAAAAACAAAGCAACAGAGCCTAGGGTACTTCCACTTATGGTCCTATAGCTTAGGGAAATTAAAATCAAACAGACACAGCCACCACAAAATTTGGGACGGCTCTGTTTACAAGAACCTCATTTACGGTACAAGTTCAATATCAGAGAAAGCGAAAAATGGATAAAGATGTTGTGGTACTAACGTACAATGCAATATCACTCAGCAATGAAATCTATGTCATCAGGCCCATAGCAGGATAATGAGTGGATTCAGGTACGATGATTCTAAGTGAAATAAGTCACACAGAAAAAGAAACATCATAAGATATCACTAATACACGGAATGTAAGCTTGGCTACACAGGATCTGAATTACAAAACAGAACACGGTCTCAAATGCAGAAAACCAACTAATGCTTGCTTAAGGGGAAAGGTGAGTTGGGGTGCTGCATAAAACCAGAGATTGAAATTAACACAGATACCTTTCCATAAGACAAATATGTAATAGACAAGAGCTACTGCTTGCTCAACGAAGTGGACTCAACACCCCATATTAAACGCCTAAGAATATACCTGACTAGTAAGAATCTTAAAACCTATGGATTTATATGTCTCCGAAAGAGAATCAAGCATGTGTACAGCGGCATAAACGCAGCAGTGATAGGATTGGTGAGGTTCGGTGAGCAAATGCAGACCCTTTGAAGTCATATTGCATGGTACCCATTCCATGGTTCTCAACTCTCCAGGTTTAAGCGATTCTTCCTTCAGCTAAAACATGCATGTGGAACCCAGAGGATGATCCACCGTGTGATCGGGAAACATGTTCAAATGTGTCTCAGTTTTCGTCCCCTGGTACTCGGGTGCAACATTCCAGACGCTTTACTAACACTCTCCCCACTTGGAGAGTCAGTGCCTTAAACCTCCTGTTTGACCCAGTTTGCAATTTCTGCGGAAAATGAACAGGAATAGGGAGAACCAACGAGAGACTAGCTGGAGGTGTCTGGATGGGTAAATTTAACTCTCATTTCCCACCAGGAAGAGGAATTAACCAAAGGCTCAGCGAGCCATGCCGGAACCACACTAGGGCCTGAAGCAATCCTGCGGTGTTGCGGCCAGCTCACAAGAAAGCGAGTTGAAGAAAGGAGCTCAGGGGCCCTGTAATTCACACACCTGCAGAGTTATAAATGACAGCTATCGTCCAAAAATATATTGAAGTAAGGCTGCCAAGAGGACTTGAAAGCGGGGCAGAATTGCAGGAAACCGATTTCAGGTGGTAGACTGGAATTGCATGTAAAGCATAGGAAAAGAGGCAGAACGTCCACAATGATGCACTTGGCCAAAAAGGGCGTATGCGTTTTTTCCTGAATATATTCAGGAAAAAACGCATACGCACTTTTTGGCCAACTAAGCAAGCTTGCAAAGGAAATCTGCACTACAATGAAGTCTCACTGCCCCCCGGTCAAAAGGGCCATCTGAAAAAAGTGTAAAATCCAGAAAGGCAGGACAGCCCATGGAGAACTGGGAGCCTTGTTATGCTGATGGGCGGGATGTAAATTGCCAACAGCCACTCTGGAGAAGTGTATGGTGTTTCCTGAAACATCTAAAAAACAAAGCAACAGAGCCTAGGGCACTTCCACTTATGGTCCTATAGCTTAGGGAAATTGAAATCAAAAAGACACAGCCAGCCCAAAGTTTGGGTCGTCTCTGTTTACAAGAACCTTGTTTACGGTACAAGTTCAATATCACAGAAAGCGAAAAATGGATAAAGAAGTTGTGGTACTTACGTACACTGCAATATCACTCAGCAATGAAATCTATGTCATCAGGCCAGTAGCAGCATAATGAGTGGATTCAGGTACGATAATTCTAAGTGAAATAAGTCACACAGAAAAAGAAACATCATAAGGTATCACTAATACATGGAATGTAAACTTGGCTACACAGGAACTGAATTACAAAACAGAACAGGGTCTCAAATGTAGAAAACCAACTTATGCTTGCTTAAGGGGAAAGGTGAGTTGGGGTGGTGCATAAAACCAGAGATAGAAATTAGCACAGATACCGTTCCATAAGCCAAATATGTAATAAACAAGAGCTACTCCTTGCTCAACGAAGTGGACCCAACACCCCATATTAAACGCCTAAGAATATACCTGACTAGTAAGAATCTTAAAACCTATGGATTTATATGTCTCCGAAAGAGAAACCAGCGTGTGTACAGCGGCATAAACTCAGCAGTGATAGGATTGGTGAGGTTCGGTGAGCAAACGCAGACCCTTTGAAGTCATATTTCATGGTACCCATTCCATGGGTCTCAACTCTCCAGGTGTAAGGGATTCTTCCTTCAGCTAAAACATGCATGTGGAACCCAGAGGATGATCCACCATGTGATCGGGAAACGTGTTCAAATATGTCTCAGTTTTCGTCCCCTGGTACTCGGGTGCAACATTCCAGACGCTTTACTAACACTCTCCCCACTTGGAGAGTCAGTGCCTTTAACCTCCTGTTTGGCCCAGTTTGCAATTTCTGCGGAAAATGAACAGGAATAGGGAGAACCAATGAGAGACTAGCTGGAGGAGTCTGGACGGGCAAATTTAACTCTCATTTCCCAACAGGAAGAGGAATTAACCAAAGGCTCAGCGAGCCATGCCGGAACCACACTAGGGCCTGAAGCAATCCTGCGGTGTTGCGGCCAGCTCACAAGAAAGCGAGTTGAAGAAAGGAGCTCAGGGGCCCTGTAATTCATACACCTGCACAGTTCTAAATGACAGCTATCGTCCAAAAATATATTGAAGTAAGGCTGCCAAGAGGACTTGAAAGCGGGGCAGAATTGCAGGAAACCGATTTCAGGAGGTAGACTGGAATTGCATGTAAAGCATAGGAAAAGAGGCAGAACGTCCACAATGATGCACTTGGCCAAAAAGGGCGTATGCGTTTTTTCCTGAATATATTCCTGAATATATTCAGGAAAAAACGCATACGCACTTTTTGGCCAACCAAGCAAGCTTGTAAAGGAAATCTGCACTACAATGAAGTCTCACTGCCCCCCGGTCAAAAGGGCCATCTGAAAAAAGTGTAAAATCCAGAATGGCAGGACAGGCTATGGAGAACTGGGAGCCTTCTTATGCTGATGGGCGGGATGTAAATTGCCAACAGCCACTCTGGAGAAGTGTATGGTGTTTCCTGAAACATCTAAAAAACAAAGCAACAGAGCCTAGGGCACTTCCACTTATGGTCCTATAGATTAGGGAAATTAAAATCAAAAAGACACAGCCACCCCAAAGTTTGGGACGGCTCTGTTTACAAGAACCTCATTTACGGTACAAGTTCAATATTGCAGAAAGCGAAAAATGGATAAAGAAGTTGTGGTACTTACGTACAATGCAATACCACTCAGCAATGAAATCTATGTCATCAGGCCAGTAGCAGCATAATGAGTGGATTCAGGTACGATGATTCTAAGTGAAATAAGTCACACAGAAAAAGAAACATCATAAGATGTCACTAATACACGGAATGTAAACTTGCCTACACAGGAACTGAATTACAAAACAGAATAGGGTCTCAAATGTAGAAAACCAACTTATGCTTGCTTAAGGGGAAAGGTGAGTTGGGGTGCTGCATAAAACCAGAGATTGAAATTAGCACAGATACTTTTCCATAAGACAAATATGTAATAGACAAGAGCTACTGCTTGCTCAACGAAGTGGACTCAACACCCCATATTAAACGCCTAAGAATATACCTGACTAGTAAGAATCTTAAAGCCTATGGATTTATATGTCTCCGAAAGAGAATCAAGCGTGTGTACAGCGGCATAAACGCAGCAGTGATAGGATTGGTGAGGTTCGGTGAGCAAATGCAGACCCTTTGAAGTCATATTGCATGGTACCCATTCCATGCGTCTCAACTCTCCAGGTAAGGGATTCTTCCTTCAGCTAAAACATGCATGTGGAACCCAGAGTATGATCCACTGTGTGATCGGGAAACGTGTTCATATGTGTCTCAGTTTTCGTCCCCTGGTACTCGGGTGCAACATTCCAGACGCTTTACTAACACTCTCCCCACTTGGAGAGTCAGTGCCTTTAACCTCCTGTTTGGCCCAGTTTGCAATTTCTGTGGAAAATTAACAGGAATAGGGAGAACCAATGACAGACTAGCTGGAGGTGTCTGGACGGGCAAATTTAACTCTCATTTCCCACCAGGAAGAGGAATTAACCAAAGGCTCAGCGAGCCATGCCGAAACTACACTAGGGCTTGAAGCAATCCTGCGGTGTTGCGGCAAGCTCACAAGAAAGCGAGTTGAAGAAAGAAGCTCAGGGGCACTGTAATTCACAAACCTGCAGAGTTATAAATGACAGCTATCATCCAAAAATATATTGAAGTAAGGCTGCCAAGAGGACTTGAAAGCGGGGCAGAATAGCAGGAAACCGATTTCAGGAGGTAGACTGGAATTGCATGTAAAGCATAGGAAAAGAGGCAGAACGTCCACAATGATGCACTTGGCCAAAAAGGGCGTATGCGTTTTTTCCTGAATATATTCCTGAATATATTCAGGAAAAAACGCATACGCCCTTTTTGGCCAACCAAGCAAGCTTGCAAAGGAAATCTGCACTACAATGAAGTCTCACTGCCCCCCGGTCAAAAGGGCCATCTGAAAAAAGTGTAAAATCCAGAAAGGCAGGACAGGCCATGGAGAACTGGGAGCCTTGTTATGCTGATGGGCATGATGTAAATTGCCAACAGCCACTCTGGAGAAGTGTATGGTGTTTCCTGAAACATCTAAAAAACAAAGCAACAGAGCTTAGGGCACTTCAACTTATGGTCCTATAGATTAGGGAAATTAAAATCAAAAAGACACAGCCACCAGTAAGTTTGGGACGGCTCTGTTTACAAGAACCTCGTTTACGGTACAAGTTCAATATCACAGAAAGCGAAAAATGGATAAAGAAGTTGTGGTACTTACGTACAATGCAATATCACTCAGCAATGAAATCTATGTCATCAGGCCAGTAGCAGCATAATGAGTGGATTCAGGTACGATGATTCTAAGTGAAATAAGTCACACAGAAAAAGAAACATCATAAGATATCACTAATACACGGAATGTAAACTTGGCTACACAGGAACTGAATTACAAAACAGAATAGGGTCTCAAATGTAGAAAACCAACTTATGCTTGCTTAAGGGGAAAGGTGAGTTGGGGTGCTGCATAAAACCAGAGATTGAAATTACCACAGATACCTTTCCATAAGCCAAATATGTAATAGACAAGAGCTACTGCTTGCTCAACGAAGTGGACTCAACACCCCATATTAAACGCCTAAGAATATACCTGACTAGTAAGAATCTTAAAACCTATGGATTTATATGTCTTCGAAAGAGAATCAAGCATGTGTACAGTGGCATAAACGCAGCAGTGATAGGATTGGTGAGGTTCGGTGAGCAAATGCAGACCCTTTGAAGTCATATTGCATGGTACCCATTCCATGGGTCTCAACTCTCCAGGTGTAAGGGATTCTTCCTTCAGCTAAAACATGCATGTGGAACCCAGAGTATGATCCACCATGTGATCGGGAAACGTGTTCAAATGTGTCTCAGTTTTCGTCCCCTGGTACTCAGGTGCAACATTCCAGACGCTTTACTAACACTCTCCCCACTTGGAGAGTCAGTGCCTTTAACCTCCTGTTTGGCCCAGTTTGCAATTTCTGTGGAAAATGAACAGGAATAGGGAGAACCAATGAGAGACTAGCTGGAGGAGTCTGGACGGGCAAATTTAACTCTCATTTCCCAACAGGAAGAGGAATTAACCAAAGGCTCAGCGAGCCATGCCGGAACCACACTAGGGCCTGAAGCAATCCTGCGGTGTTGCGGCCAGCTCACAAGAAAGCGAGTTGAAGAAAGGAGCTCAGGGGCCCTGTAATTCATACACCTGCACAGTTCTAAATGACAGCTATCGTCCAAAAATATATTGAAGTAAGGCTGCCAAGAGGACTTGAAAGCGGGGCAGAATTGCAGGAAACCGATTTCAGGAGGTAGACTGGAATTGCATGTAAAGCATAGGAAAAGAGGCAGAACGTCCACAATGATGCACTTGGCCAAAAAGGGCGTATGCGTTTTTTCCTGAATATATTCAGGAAAAAACGCATACGCCCTTTTTGGCCAACCAAGCAAGCTTGCAAAGGAAATCTGCACTACAATGAAGTCTCACTGCCCCCCGGTCAAAAGGGCCATCTGAAAAAAGTGTAAAATCCAGAAAGGCAGGACAGGCCATGGAGAACTGGGAGCCTTGTTATGCTGATGGGCGTGATGTAAATTGACAACAGCCACTCTGGAGAAGTGTATGGTGTTTCCTGAAACATCTAAAAAACAAAGCAACAGAGCCTAGGGTACTTCCACTTATGGTCCTATAGCTTAGGGAAATTAAAATCAAACAGACACAGCCACCACAAAATTTGGGACGGCTCTGTTTACAAGAACCTCATTTACGGTACAAGTTCAATATCAGAGAAAGCGAAAAATGGATAAAGATGTTGTGGTACTAACGTACAATGCAATATCACTCAGCAATGAAATCTATGTCATCAGGCCCATAGCAGGATAATGAGTGGATTCAGGTACGATGATTCTAAGTGAAATAAGTCACACAGAAAAAGAAACATCATAAGATATCACTAATACACGGAATGTAAGCTTGGCTACACAGGATCTGAATTACAAAACAGAACACGGTCTCAAATGCAGAAAACCAACTAATGCTTGCTTAAGGGGAAAGGTGAGTTGGGGTGCTGCATAAAACCAGAGATTGAAATTAACACAGATACCTTTCCATAAGACAAATATGTAATAGACAAGAGCTACTGCTTGCTCAATGAAGTGGACTCAACACCCCATATTAAACGCCTAAGAATATACCTGACTAGTAAGAATCTTAAAGCCTATGGATTTATATGTCTCCGAAAGAGAATCAAGCGTGTGTACAGCAGCATAAACGCAGCAGTTATAGGATTGGTGAGGTTCGGTGAGCAAATGCAGACCCTTTGAAGTCATATTGCATGGTACCCATTCCATGCGTCTCAACTCTCCAGGTAAGGGATTCTTCCTTCAGCTAAAACATGCATCTGGAACCCAGAGTATGATCCACCGTGTGATCGGGAAACGTGTTCATATGTGTCTCAGTTTTCGTCCCCTGGTACTCGGGTGCAACATTCCAGACGCTTTACTAACACTCTCCCCACTTGGAGAGTCAGTGCCTTTAACCTCCTGTTTGGCCCAGTTTGCAATTTCTGTGGAAAATTAACAGGAATAGGGAGAACAAATGACAGACTAGCTGGAGGTGTCTGGACGGGCAAATTTAACTCTCATTTCCCACCAGGAAGAGGAATTAACCAAAGGCTCAGCGAGCCATGCCGAAACTACACTAGTGCTTGAAGCAATCCTGCGGTGTTGCGGCCAGCTCACAAGAAAGCGAGTTGAAGAAAGAAGCTCAGGGGCACTGTAATTCACAAACCTGCAGAGTTATAAATGACAGCTATCATCCAAAAATATATTGAAGTAAGGCTGCCAAGAGGACTTGAAAGCGGGGCAGAATTGCAGGAAACCGATTTCAGGAGGTAGACTGGAATTGCATGAAAAGCATAGGAAAAGAGGCAGAACGTCCACAATGATGCACTTGGCCAAAAAGGGCGTATGCATTTTTTCCTGAATATATTCAGGAAAAAACGCATACGCCCTTTTTGGCCAACCAAGCAAGCTTGCAAAGGAAATCTGCACTACAATGAAGTCTCACTGCCCCCTGGTCAAAAGGGCCATCTGAAAAAAGTGTAAAATCCAGAAAGGCAGGACAGGCCATGGAGAACTGGGATCCTAGTTAGGCTGATGGGCGGGATGTAAATTGCCAACAGCCACTCTGCAGAAGTGTATGGTGTTTCCTGAAACATCTAAAAAACAAAGCAACAGAGCCTAGGGCACTTCCACTTATGGTCCTATAGATTAGGGAAATTAAAATCAAAAAGACACAGCCACCCCAAAGTTTGGGACGGCTCTGTTTACAAGAACCTCATTTACGGTACAAGTTCAATATTGCAGAAAGCGAAAAATGGATAAAGAAGTTGTGGTACTTACGTACAATGCAATACCACTCAGCAATGAAATCTATGTCATCAGGCCAGTAGCAGCGTAATGAGTGGATTCAGGTACCATGATTCTAAGTGAAATAAGTCACACAGAAAAAGAAACATCATAAGATATCACTAATACACGGAATGTAAACTTGCCTACACAGGAACTGAATTACAAAACAGAATAGGGTCTCAAATGTAGAAAACCAACTTATGCTTGCTTAAGGGGAAAGGTGAGTTGGGGTGCTGCATAAAACCAGAGATTGAAATTAACACAGATACCTTTCCATAAGCCAAATATGTAATAGACAAGAGCTACTGCTTGCTCAACGAAGTGGACTCAACACCCCATATTAAACGCCTAAGAATATACCTGACTAGTAAGAATCTTAAAACCTATGGATTGATATGTCTACGAAAGAGAATCAAGCGTGTGTACAGCGGCATAAACGCAGCAGTGATAGGATTGGTGAGGTTCGGTGAGCAAATGCAGACCCTTTGAAGTCATATTGCATGGTACCCATTCCATGGTTCTCAACTCTCCAGGTTTAAGGGATTCTACCTTCAGCTAAAACATGCATGTGGAACCCAGAGTATGATCCACCGTGTGATCGGGAAACGTGTTCAAATGTGTCTCAGTTTTCCTCCCCTGGTACTCGGGTGCAACATTCCAGACGCTTTACTAACACTCTCCCCACTTGGAGAGTCAGGGCCTTTAACCTCCTGTTTGGCCCAGTTTGCAATTTCTGCGGAAAATGAACAGGAATAGGGAGAACCAATGAGAGACTAGCTGGAGGTGTCTGGACGGGCAAATTTAACTCTCATTTCCCACCAGGAAGAGGAATTAACCAAAGGCTCAGCGAGCCATGCCGGAACAACACTAGGGCCTGAAGCAATCCTGCGGTGTTGCGGCCAGCTCACAAAAAAGCCAGTTGAAAAAAGGAGCTCAGGGGCACTGTAATTCACAAAGCTTCAGAGTTATAAATGACAGCTATCGTCCAAAAATATATTGAAGTAAGGCTGCCAAGAGGACTTGAAAGCGGGGAAGAATTGCAGGAAACCGATTTCAGGAGGTAGACTGGAATTGCATGTAAAGCATAGGAAAAGAGGCAGAACGTCCACAATGATGCACTTGGCCAAAAAGGGCGTATGCGTTTTTTCCTGAATATATTCCTGAATATATTCAGGAAAAAACGCATACGCACTTTTTGGCCAACCAAGCAAGCTTGTAAAGGAAATCTGCACTACAATGAAGTCTCACTGCCCCCCGGTCAAAAGGGCCATCTGAAAAAAGTGTAAAATCCAGAATGGCAGGACAGGCTATGGAGAACTGGGAGCCTTCTTATGCTGATGGGCGGGATGTAAATTGCCAACAGCCACTCTGGAGAAGTGTATGGTGTTTCCTGAAACATCTAAAAAACAAAGCAACAGAGCCTAGGGCACTTCCACTTATGGTCCTATAGATTAGGGAAATTAAAATCAAAAAGACACAGCCACCCCAAAGTTTGGGACGGCTCTGTTTACAAGAACCTCATTTACGGTACAAGTTCAATATTGCAGAAAGCGAAAAATGGATAAAGAAGTTGTGGTACTTACGTACAATGCAATACCACTCAGCAATGAAATCTATGTCATCAGGCCAGTAGCAGCATAATGAGTGGATTCAGGTACGATGATTCTAAGTGAAATAAGTCACACAGAAAAAGAAACATCATAAGATGTCACTAATACACGCAATGTAAACTTGCCTACACAGGAACTGAATTACAAAACAGAATAGGGTCTCAAATGTAGAAAACCAACTTATGCTTGCTTAAGGGGAAAGGTGAGTTGGGGTGCTGCATAAAACCAGAGATTGAAATTAGCACAGATACTTTTCCATAAGACAAATATGTAATAGACAAGAGCTACTGCTTGCTCAACGAAGTGGACTCAACACCCCATATTAAACGCCTAAGAATATACCTGACTAGTAAGAATCTTAAAGCCTATGGATTTATATGTCTCCGAAAGAGAATCAAGCGTGTGTACAGCGGCATAAACGCAGCAGTGATAGGATTGGTGAGGTTCGGTGAGCAAATGCAGACCCTTTGAAGTCATATTGCATGGTACCCATTCCATGCGTCTCAACTCTCCAGGTAAGGGATTCTTCCTTCAGCTAAAACATGCATGTGGAACCCAGAGTATGATCCACTGTGTGATCGGGAAACGTGTTCATATGTGTCTCAGTTTTCGTCCCCTGGTACTCGGGTGCAACATTCCAGACGCTTTACTAACACTCTCCCCACTTGGAGAGTCAGTGCCTTTAACCTCCTGTTTGGCCCAGTTTGCAATTTCTGTGGAAAATTAACAGGAATAGGGAGAACCAATGACAGACTAGCTGGAGGTGTCTGGACGGGCAAATTTAACTCTCATTTCCCACCAGGAAGAGGAATTAACCAAAGGCTCAGCGAGCCATGCCGAAACTACACTAGGGCTTGAAGCAATCCTGCGGTGTTGCGGCCAGCTCACAAGAAAGCGAGTTGAAGAAAGAAGCTCAGGGGCACTGTAATTCACAAACCTGCAGAGTTATAAATGACAGCTATCATCCAAAAATATATTGAAGTAAGGCTGCCAAGAGGACTTGAAAGCGGGGCAGAATAGCAGGAAACCGATTTCAGGAGGTAGACTGGAATTGCATGTAAAGCATAGGAAAAGAGGCAGAACGTCCACAATGATGCACTTGGCCAAAAAGGGCGTATGCGTTTTTTCCTGAATATATTCCTGAATATATTCAGGAAAAAACGCATACGCCCTTTTTGGCCAACCAAGCAAGCTTACAAAGGAAATCTGCACTACAATGAAGTCTCACTGCCCCCCGGTCAAAAGGGCCATCTGAAAAAAGTGTAAAATCCAGAAAGGCAGGACAGGCCATGGAGAACTGGGAGCCTTGTTATGCTGATGGGCGGGATGTAAATTGCCAACAGCCACTCTGGAGAAGTGTATGGTGTTTCCTGAAACATCTAAAAAACAAAGCAACAGAGCCTAGGGCACTTTCACTTATGGTCCTATAGATTAGGGAAATTAAAATCAAAAAGACACAGCCACCCCAAAGTTTGGGACGGCTCTGTTTACAAGAACCTCATTTACGGTACAAGTTCAATATCGCAGAAAGCGAAAAATGGATAAAGAAGTTGTGGTACTTACGTACAATGCAATATCACTCAGCAATGAAATCTATGTCATCAGGCCAGTAGCAGCATAATGAGTGGATTCAGGTACGATGATTCTAAGTGAAATAAGTCACACAGAAAAAGAAACATCATAAGGTATCACTAATACACGGAATGTAAACATGGCTACACAGGAACTGAATTACAAAACAGAATAGGGTCTCAAATGAAGAAAACCAACTTACGCTTGCTTAAGAGGAAAGGTTAGTTGGGGTGCTGCATAAAACCAGAGATTGAAATTAACACAGATACCTTTCCATAAGCCAAATATGTAATAGACAAGAGCTACTGCTTGCTCAACGAAGTGGACTCAACACCCCATATTAAACGCCTAAGAATATACCTGACTAGTAAGAATCTTAAAACCTATGGATTTATATGTCTCCGAAAGAGAATCAAGCGTGTGTACAGCGGCATAAACGCAGCAGTTATAGGATTGTTGAGGTTCGGTGAGCAAACGCAGACCCTTTGAAGTCATATTTCATGGTACCCATTCCATGGGTCTCAACTCTCCAGGTGTAAGGGATTCTTCCTTCAGCTAAAACATGCATGTGGAACCCAGAGGATGATCCACCATGTGATCGGGAAACGTGTTCAAATGTGTCTCAGTTTTCGTCCCCTGGTACTCGGGTGCAACATTCCAGACGCTTTACTAACACTCTCCCCACTTGGAGAGTCAGTGCCTTTAACCTCCTGTTTGGCCCAGTTTGCAATTTCTGCGGAAAATGAACAGGAATAGGGAGAACCAATGAGAGACTAGCTGGAGGAGTCTGGACGGGCAAATTTAACTCTCATTTCCCAACAGGAAGAGGAATTAACCAAAGGCTCAGCGAGCCATGCCGGAACCACACTAGGGCCTGAAGCAATCCTGCGGTGTTGCGGCCAGCTCACAAGAAAGCGAGTTGAAGAAAGGAGCTCAGGGGCCCTGTAATTCATACACCTGCACAGTTCTAAATGACAGCTATCGTCCAAAAATATATTGAAGTAAGGCTGCCAAGAGGACTTGAAAGCGGGGCAGAATTGCAGGAAACCGATTTCAGGAGGTAGACTGGAATTGCATGTAAAGCATAGGAAAAGAGGCAGAACGTCCACAATGATGCACTTGGCCAAAAAGGGCGTATGCGTTTTTTCCTGAATATATTCAGGAAAAAACGCATACGCCCTTTTTGGCCAACCAAGCAAGCTTGCAAAGGAAATCTGCACTACAATGAAGTCTCACTGCCCCCCGGTCAAAAGGGCCATCTGAAAAAAGTGTAAAATCCAGAAAGGCAGGACAGGCCATGGAGAACTGGGAGCCTTGTTATGCTGATGGGCATGATGTAAATTGCCAACAGCCACTCTGGAGAAGTGTATGGTGTTTCCTGAAACATCTAAAAAACAAAGCAACAGAGCTTAGGGCACTTCAACTTATGGTCCTATAGATTAGGGAAATTAAAATCAAAAAGACACAGCCACCAGTAAGTTTGGGACGGCTCTGTTTACAAGAACCTCGTTTACGGTACAAGTTCAATATCACAGAAAGCGAAAAATGGATAAAGAAGTTGTGGTACTTACGTACAATGCAATATCACTCAGCAATGAAATCTATGTCATCAGGCCAGTAGCAGCATAATGAGTGGATTCAGGTACGATGATTCTAAGTGAAATAAGTCACACAGAAAAAGAAACATCATAAGATATCACTAATACACGGAATGTAAACTTGGCTACACAGGAACTGAATTACAAAACAGAATAGGGTCTCAAATGTAGAAAACCAACTTATGCTTGCTTAAGGGGAAAGGTGAGTTGGGGTGCTGCATAAAACCAGAGATTGAAATTACCACAGATACCTTTCCATAAGCCAAATATGTAATAGACAAGAGCTACTGCTTGCTCAACGAAGTGGACTCAACACCCCATATTAAACGCCTAAGAATATACCTGACTAGTAAGAATCTTAAAACCTATGGATTTATATGTCTTCGAAAGAGAATCAAGCATGTGTACAGTGGCATAAACGCAGCAGTGATAGGATTGGTGAGGTTCGGTGAGCAAATGCAGACCCTTTGAAGTCATATTGCATGGTACCCATTCCATGGGTCTCAACTCTCCAGGTGTAAGGGATTCTTCCTTCAGCTAAAACATGCATGTGGAACCCAGAGTATGATCCACCATGTGATCGGGAAACGTGTTCAAATGTGTCTCAGTTTTCGTCCCCTGGTACTCAGGTGCAACATTCCAGACGCTTTACTAACACTCTCCCCACTTGGAGAGTCAGTGCCTTTAACCTCCTGTTTGGCCCAGTTTGCAATTTCTGTGGAAAATGAACAGGAATAGGGAGAACCAATGAGAGACTAGCTGGAGGAGTCTGGACGGGCAAATTTAACTCTCATTTCCCAACAGGAAGAGGAATTAACCAAAGGCTCAGCGAGCCATGCCGGAACCACACTAGGGCCTGAAGCAATCCTGCGGTGTTGCGGCCAGCTCACAAGAAAGCGAGTTGAAGAAAGGAGCTCAGGGGCCCTGTAATTCATACACCTGCAGAGTTCTAAATGACAGCTATCGTCCAAAAATATATTGAAGTAAGGCTGCCAAGAGGACTTGAAAGCGGGGCAGAATTGCAGGAAACCGATTTCAGGAGGTAGACTGGAATTGCATGTAAAGCATAGGAAAAGAGGCAGAACGTCCACAATGATGCACTTGGCCAAAAAGGGCGTATGCGTTTTTTCCTGAATATATTCAGGAAAAAACGCATACGCCCTTTTTGGCCAACCAAGCAAGCTTGCAAAGGAAATCTGCACTACAATGAAGTCTCACTGCCCCCCGGTCAAAAGGGCCATCTGAAAAAAGTGTAAAATCCAGAAAGGCAGGACAGGCCATGGAGAACTGGGAGCCTTCTTATGCTGATGGGCGGGATGTAAATTTCCAACAGCCACTCTGGAGAAGTGTATGGTGTTTCCTGAAACATCTAAAAAACAAAGCAACAGAGCCTAGGGTACTTCCACTTATGGTCCTATAGCTTAGGGAAATTAAAATCAAACAGACACAGCCACCACAAAATTTGGGACGGCTCTGTTTACAAGAACCTCATTTACGGTACAAGTTCAATATCAGAGAAAGCGAAAAATGGATAAAGATGTTGTGGTACTAACGTACAATGCAATATCACTCAGCAATGAAATCTATGTCATCAGGCCCATAGCAGGATAATGAGTGGATTCAGGTACGATGATTCTAAGTGAAATAAGTCACACAGAAAAAGAAACATCATAAGATATCACTAATACACGGAATGTAAGCTTGGCTACACAGGATCTGAATTACAAAACAGAACACGGTCTCAAATGCAGAAAACCAACTAATGCTTGCTTAAGGGGAAAGGTGAGTTGGGGTGCTGCATAAAACCAGAGATTGAAATTAACACAGATACCTTTCCATAAGACAAATATGTAATAGACAAGAGCTACTGCTTGCTCAACGAAGTGGACTCAACACCCCATATTAAACGCCTAAGAATATACCTGACTAGTAAGAATCTTAAAACCTATGGATTTATATGTCTCCGAAAGAGAATCAAGCATGTGTACAGCGGCATAAACGCAGCAGTGATAGGATTGGTGAGGTTCGGTGAGCAAATGCAGACCCTTTGAAGTCATATTGCATGGTACCCATTCCATGGTTCTCAACTCTCCAGGTTTAAGCGATTCTTCCTTCAGCTAAAACATGCATGTGGAACCCAGAGGATGATCCACCGTGTGATCGGGAAACATGTTCAAATGTGTCTCAGTTTTCGTCCCCTGGTACTCGGGTGCAACATTCCAGACGCTTTACTAACACTCTCCCCACTTGGAGAGTCAGTGCCTTAAACCTCCTGTTTGACCCAGTTTGCAATTTCTGCGGAAAATGAACAGGAATAGGGAGAACCAACGAGAGACTAGCTGGAGGTGTCTGGATGGGTAAATTTAACTCTCATTTCCCACCAGGAAGAGGAATTAACCAAAGGCTCAGCGAGCCATGCCGGAACCACACTAGGGCCTGAAGCAATCCTGCGGTGTTGCGGCCAGCTCACAAGAAAGCGAGTTGAAGAAAGGAGCTCAGGGGCCCTGTAATTCATACACCTGCACAGTTCTAAATGACAGCTATCGTCCAAAAATATATTGAAGTAAGGCTGCCAAGAGGACTTGAAAGCGGGGCAGAATTGCAGGAAACCGATTTCAGGAGGTAGACTGGAATTGCATGTAAAGCATAGGAAAAGAGGCAGAACGTCCACAATGATGCACTTGGCCAAAAAGGGCGTATGCGTTTTTTCCTGAATATATTCCTGAATATATTCAGGAAAAAACGCATACGCACTTTTTGGCCAACCAAGCAAGCTTGTAAAGGAAATCTGCACTACAATGAAGTCTCACTGCCCCCCGGTCAAAAGGGCCATCTGAAAAAAGTGTAAAATCCAGAATGGCAGGACAGGCTATGGAGAACTGGGAGCCTTCTTATGCTGATGGGCGGGATGTAAATTGCCAACAGCCACTCTGGAGAAGTGTATGGTGTTTCCTGAAACATCTAAAAAACAAAGCAACAGAGCCTAGGGCACTTCCACTTATGGTCCTATAGATTAGGGAAATTAAAATCAAAAAGACACAGCCACCCCAAAGTTTGGGACGGCTCTGTTTACAAGAACCTCATTTACGGTACAAGTTCAATATTGCAGAAAGCGAAAAATGGATAAAGAAGTTGTGGTACTTACGTACAATGCAATACCACTCAGCAATGAAATCTATGTCATCAGGCCAGTAGCAGCATAATGAGTGGATTCAGGTACGATGATTCTAAGTGAAATAAGTCACACAGAAAAAGAAACATCATAAGATGTCACTAATACACGGAATGTAAACTTGCCTACACAGGAACTGAATTACAAAACAGAATAGGGTCTCAAATGTAGAAAACCAACTTATGCTTGCTTAAGGGGAAAGGTGAGTTGGGGTGCTGCATAAAACCAGAGATTGAAATTAGCACAGATACTTTTCCATAAGACAAATATGTAATAGACAAGAGCTACTGCTTGCTCAACGAAGTGGACTCAACACCCCATATTAAACGCCTAAGAATATACCTGACTAGTAAGAATCTTAAAGCCTATGGATTTATATGTCTCCGAAAGAGAATCAAGCGTGTGTACAGCGGCATAAACGCAGCAGTGATAGGATTGGTGAGGTTCGGTGAGCAAATGCAGACCCTTTGAAGTCATATTGCATGGTACCCATTCCATGCGTCTCAACTCTCCAGGTAAGGGATTCTTCCTTCAGCTAAAACATGCATGTGGAACCCAGAGTATGATCCACTGTGTGATCGGGAAACGTGTTCATATGTGTCTCAGTTTTCGTCCCCTGGTACTCGGGTGCAACATTCCAGACGCTTTACTAACACTCTCCCCACTTGGAGAGTCAGTGCCTTTAACCTCCTGTTTGGCCCAGTTTGCAATTTCTGTGGAAAATTAACAGGAATAGGGAGAACCAATGACAGACTAGCTGGAGGTGTCTGGACGGGCAAATTTAACTCTCATTTCCCACCAGGAAGAGGAATTAACCAAAGGCTCAGCGAGCCATGCCGAAACTACACTAGGGCTTGAAGCAATCCTGCGGTGTTGCGGCCAGCTCACAAGAAAGCGAGTTGAAGAAAGAAGCTCAGGGGCACTGTAATTCACAAACCTGCAGAGTTATAAATGACAGCTATCATCCAAAAATATATTGAAGTAAGGCTGCCAAGAGGACTTGAAAGCGGGGCAGAATAGCAGGAAACCGATTTCAGGAGGTAGACTGGAATTGCATGTAAAGCATAGGAAAAGAGGCAGAACGTCCACAATGATGCACTTGGCCAAAAAGGGCGTATGCGTTTTTTCCTGAATATATTCCTGAATATATTCAGGAAAAAACGCATACGCCCTTTTTGGCCAACCAAGCAAGCTTGCAAAGGAAATCTGCACTACAATGAAGTCTCACTGCCCCCCGGTCAAAAGGGCCATCTGAAAAAAGTGTAAAATCCAGAAAGGCAGGACAGGCCATGGAGAACTGGGAGCCTTGTTATGCTGATGGGCGGGATGTAAATTGCCAACAGCCACTCTGGAGAAGTGTATGGTGTTTCCTGAAACATCTAAAAAACAAAGCAACAGAGCCTAGGGCACTTTCACTTATGGTCCTATAGATTAGGGAAATTAAAATCAAAAAGACACAGCCACCCCAAAGTTTGGGACGGCTCTGTTTACAAGAACCTCATTTACGGTACAAGTTCAATATCGCAGAAAGCGAAAAATGGATAAAGAAGTTGTGGTACTTACGTACAATGCAATATCACTCAGCAATGAAATCTATGTCATCAGGCCAGTAGCAGCATAATGAGTGGATTCAGGTACGATGATTCTAAGTGAAATAAGTCACACAGAAAAAGAAACATCATAAGGTATCACTAATACACGGAATGTAAACATGGCTACACAGGAACTGAATTACAAAACAGAATAGGGTCTCAAATGAAGAAAACCAACTTACGCTTGCTTAAGAGGAAAGGTTAGTTGGGGTGCTGCATAAAACCAGAGATTGAAATTAACACAGATACCTTTCCATAAGCCAAATATGTAATAGACAAGAGCTACTGCTTGCTCAACGAAGTGGACTCAACACCCCATATTAAACGCCTAAGAATATACCTGACTAGTAAGAATCTTAAAACCTATGGATTTATATGTCTCCGAAAGAGAATCAAGCGTGTGTACAGCGGCATAAACGCAGCAGTTATAGGATTGGTGAGGTTCGGTGAGCAAACGCAGACCCTTTGAAGTCATATTTCATGGTACCCATTCCATGGGTCTCAACTCTCCAGGTGTAAGGGATTCTTCCTTCAGCTAAAACATGCATGTGGAACCCAGAGGATGATCCACCATGTGATCGGGAAACGTGTTCAAATGTGTCTCAGTTTTCGTCCCCTGGTACTCGGGTGCAACATTCCAGACGCTTTACTAACACTCTCCCCACTTGGAGAGTCAGTGCCTTTAACCTCCTGTTTGGCCCAGTTTGCAATTTCTGCGGAAAATGAACAGGAATAGGGAGAACCAATGAGAGACTAGCTGGAGGAGTCTGGACGGGCAAATTTAACTCTCATTTCCCAACAGGAAGAGGAATTAACCAAAGGCTCAGCGAGCCATGCCGGAACCACACTAGGGCCTGAAGCAATCCTGCGGTGTTGCGGCCAGCTCACAAGAAAGCGAGTTGAAGAAAGGAGCTCAGGGGCCCTGTAATTCATACACCTGCACAGTTCTAAATGACAGCTATCGTCCAAAAATATATTGAAGTAAGGCTGCCAAGAGGACTTGAAAGCGGGGCAGAATTGCAGGAAACCGATTTCAGGAGGTAGACTGGAATTGCATGTAAAGCATAGGAAAAGAGGCAGAACGTCCACAATGATGCACTTGGCCAAAAAGGGCGTATGCGTTTTTTCCTGAATATATTCAGGAAAAAACGCATACGCCCTTTTTGGCCAACCAAGCAAGCTTGCAAAGGAAATCTGCACTACAATGAAGTCTCACTGCCCCCCGGTCAAAAGGGCCATCTGAAAAAAGTGTAAAATCCAGAAAGGCAGGACAGGCCATGGAGAACTGGGAGCCTTGTTATGCTGATGGGCATGATGTAAATTGCCAACAGCCACTCTGGAGAAGTGTATGGTGTTTCCTGAAACATCTAAAAAACAAAGCAACAGAGCTTAGGGCACTTCAACTTATGGTCCTATAGATTAGGGAAATTAAAATCAAAAAGACACAGCCACCAGTAAGTTTGGGACGGCTCTGTTTACAAGAACCTCGTTTACGGTACAAGTTCAATATCACAGAAAGCGAAAAATGGATAAAGAAGTTGTGGTACTTACGTACAATGCAATATCACTCAGCAATGAAATCTATGTCATCAGGCCAGTAGCAGCATAATGAGTGGATTCAGGTACGATGATTCTAAGTGAAATAAGTCACACAGAAAAAGAAACATCATAAGATATCACTAATACACGGAATGTAAACTTGGCTACACAGGAACTGAATTACAAAACAGAATAGGGTCTCAAATGTAGAAAACCAACTTATGCTTGCTTAAGGGGAAAGGTGAGTTGGGGTGCTGCATAAAACCAGAGATTGAAATTACCACAGATACCTTTCCATAAGCCAAATATGTAATAGACAAGAGCTACTGCTTGCTCAACGAAGTGGACTCAACACCCCATATTAAACGCCTAAGAATATACCTGACTAGTAAGAATCTTAAAACCTATGGATTTATATGTCTTCGAAAGAGAATCAAGCATGTGTACAGTGGCATAAACGCAGCAGTGATAGGATTGGTGAGGTTCGGTGAGCAAATGCAGACCCTTTGAAGTCATATTGCATGGTACCCATTCCATGGGTCTCAACTCTCCAGGTGTAAGGGATTCTTCCTTCAGCTAAAACATGCATGTGGAACCCAGAGTATGATCCACCATGTGATCGGGAAACGTGTTCAAATGTGTCTCAGTTTTCGTCCCCTGGTACTCAGGTGCAACATTCCAGACGCTTTACTAACACTCTCCCCACTTGGAGAGTCAGTGCCTTTAACCTCCTGTTTGGCCCAGTTTGCAATTTCTGTGGAAAATGAACAGGAATAGGGAGAACCAATGAGAGACTAGCTGGAGGAGTCTGGACGGGCAAATTTAACTCTCATTTCCCAACAGGAAGAGGAATTAACCAAAGGCTCAGCGAGCCATGCCGGAACCACACTAGGGCCTGAAGCAATCCTGCGGTGTTGCGGCCAGCTCACAAGAAAGCGAGTTGAAGAAAGGAGCTCAGGGGCCCTGTAATTCATACACCTGCAGAGTTCTAAATGACAGCTATCGTCCAAAAATATATTGAAGTAAGGCTGCCAAGAGGACTTGAAAGCGGGGCAGAATTGCAGGAAACCGATTTCAGGAGGTAGACTGGAATTGCATGTAAAGCATAGGAAAAGAGGCAGAACGTCCACAATGATGCACTTGGCCAAAAAGGGCGTATGCGTTTTTTCCTGAATATATTCAGGAAAAAACGCATACGCCCTTTTTGGCCAACCAAGCAAGCTTGAAAAGGAAATCTGCACTACAATGAAGTCTCACTGCCCCCCGGTCAAAAGGGCCATCTGAAAAAAGTGTAAAATCCAGAAAGGCAGGACAGGCCATGGAGAACTGGGAGCCTTCTTATGCTGATGGGCGGGATGTAAATTTCCAACAGCCACTCTGGAGAAGTGTATGGTGTTTCCTGAAACATCTAAAAAACAAAGCAACAGAGCCTAGGGTACTTCCACTTATGGTCCTATAGCTTAGGGAAATTAAAATCAAACAGACACAGCCACCACAAAATTTGGGACGGCTCTGTTTACAAGAACCTCATTTACGGTACAAGTTCAATATCAGAGAAAGCGAAAAATGGATAAAGATGTTGTGGTACTAACGTACAATGCAATATCACTCAGCAATGAAATCTATGTCATCAGGCCCATAGCAGGATAATGAGTGGATTCAGGTACGATGATTCTAAGTGAAATAAGTCACACAGAAAAAGAAACATCATAAGATATCACTAATACACGGAATGTAAGCTTGGCTACACAGGATCTGAATTACAAAACAGAACACGGTCTCAAATGCAGAAAACCAACTAATGCTTGCTTAAGGGGAAAGGTGAGTTGGGGTGCTGCATAAAACCAGAGATTGAAATTAACACAGATACCTTTCCATAAGACAAATATGTAATAGACAAGAGCTACTGCTTGCTCAACGAAGTGGACTCAACACCCCATATTAAACGCCTAAGAATATACCTGACTAGTAAGAATCTTAAAACCTATGGATTTATATGTCTCCGAAAGAGAATCAAGCATGTGTACAGCGGCATAAACGCAGCAGTGATAGGATTGGTGAGGTTCGGTGAGCAAATGCAGACCCTTTGAAGTCATATTGCATGGTACCCATTCCATGGTTCTCAACTCTCCAGGTTTAAGCGATTCTTCCTTCAGCTAAAACATGCATGTGGAACCCAGAGGATGATCCACCGTGTGATCGGGAAACATGTTCAAATGTGTCTCAGTTTTCGTCCCCTGGTACTCGGGTGCAACATTCCAGACGCTTTACTAACACTCTCCCCACTTGGAGAGTCAGTGCCTTAAACCTCCTGTTTGACCCAGTTTGCAATTTCTGCGGAAAATGAACAGGAATAGGGAGAACCAACGAGAGACTAGCTGGAGGTGTCTGGATGGGTAAATTTAACTCTCATTTCCCACCAGGAAGAGGAATTAACCAAAGGCTCAGCGAGCCATGCCGGAACCACACTAGGGCCTGAAGCAATCCTGCGGTGTTGCGGCCAGCTCACAAGAAAGCGAGTTGAAGAAAGGAGCTCAGGGGCCCTGTAATTCACACACCTGCAGAGTTATAAATGACAGCTATCGTCCAAAAATATATTGAAGTAAGGCTGCCAAGAGGACTTGAAAGCGGGGCAGAATTGCAGGAAACCGTTTTCAGGTGGTAGACTGGAATTGCATGTAAAGCATAGGAAAAGAGGCAGAACGTCCACAATGATGCACTTGGCCAAAAAGGGCGTATGCGTTTTTTCCTGAATATATTCAGGAAAAAACGCATACGCACTTTTTGGCCAACTAAGCAAGCTTGCAAAGGAAATCTGCACTACAATGAAGTCTCACTGCCCCCCGGTCAAAAGGGCCATCTGAAAAAAGTGTAAAATCCAGAAAGGCAGGACAGCCCATGGAGAACTGGGAGCCTTGTTATGCTGATGGGCGGGATGTAAATTGCCAACAGCCACTCTGGAGAAGTGTATGGTGTTTCCTGAAACATCTAAAAAACAAAGCAACAGAGCCTAGGGCACTTCCACTTATGGTCCTATAGCTTAGGGAAATTGAAATCAAAAAGACACAGCCACCCCAAAGTTTGGGTCGTCTCTGTTTACAAGAACCTTGTTTACGGTACAAGTTCAATATCACAGAAAGCGAAAAATGGATAAAGAAGTTGTGGTACTTACGTACACTGCAATATCACTCAGCAATGAAATCTATGTCATCAGGCCAGTAGCAGCATAATGAGTGGATTCAGGTACGATAATTCTAAGTGAAATAAGTCACACAGAAAAAGAAACATCATAAGGTATCACTAATACATGGAATGTAAACTTGGCTACACAGGAACTGAATTACAAAACAGAACAGGGTCTCAAATGTAGAAAACCAACTTATGCTTGCTTAAGGGGAAAGGTGAGTTGGGGTGGTGCATAAAACCAGAGATAGAAATTAGCACAGATACCGTTCCATAAGCCAAATATGTAATAAACAAGAGCTACTCCTTGCTCAACGAAGTGGACCCAACACCCCATATTAAACGCCTAAGAATATACCTGAGTAGTAAGAATCTTAAAACCTATGGATTTATATGTCTCCGAAAGAGAAACCAGCGTGTGTACAGCGGCATAAACTCAGCAGTGATAGGATTGGTGAGGTTCGGTGAGCAAACGCAGACCCTTTGAAGTCATATTTCATGGTACCCATTCCATGGGTCTCAACTCTCCAGGTGTAAGGGATTCTTCCTTCAGCTAAAACATGCATGTGGAACCCAGAGGATGATCCACCATGTGATCGGGAAACGTGTTCAAATATGTCTCAGTTTTCGTCCCCTGGTACTCGGGTGCAACATTCCAGACGCTTTACTAACACTCTCCCCACTTGGAGAGTCAGTGCCTTTAACCTCCTGTTTGGCCCAGTTTGCAATTTCTGCGGAAAATGAACAGGAATAGGGAGAACCAATGAGAGACTAGCTGGAGGAGTCTGGACGGGCAAATTTAACTCTCATTTCCCAACAGGAAGAGGAATTAACCAAAGGCTCAGCGAGCCATGCCGGAACCACACTAGGGCCTGAAGCAATCCTGCGGTGTTGCGGCCAGCTCACAAGAAAGCGAGTTGAAGAAAGGAGCTCAGGGGCCCTGTAATTCATACACCTGCACAGTTCTAAATGACAGCTATCGTCCAAAAATATATTGAAGTAAGGCTGCCAAGAGGACTTGAAAGCGGGGCAGAATTGCAGGAAACCGATTTCAGGAGGTAGACTGGAATTGCATGTAAAGCATAGGAAAAGAGGCAGAACGTCCACAATGATGCACTTGGCCAAAAAGGGCGTATGCGTTTTTTCCTGAATATATTCAGGAAAAAACGCATACGCCCTTTTTGGCCAACCAAGCAAGCTTGCAAAGGAAATCTGCACTACAATGAAGTCTCACTGCCCCCCGGTCAAAAGGGCCATCTGAAAAAAGTGTAAAATCCAGAAAGGCAGGACAGGCCATGGAGAACTGGGAGCCTTGTTATGCTGATGGGCATGATGTAAATTGCCAACAGCCACTCTGGAGAAGTGTATGGTGTTTCCTGAAACATCTAAAAAACAAAGCAACAGAGCTTAGGGCACTTCAACTTATGGTCCTATAGATTAGGGAAATTAAAATCAAAAAGACACAGCCACCAGTAAGTTTGGGACGGCTCTGTTTACAAGAACCTCGTTTACGGTACAAGTTCAATATCGCAGAAAGCGAAAAATGGATAAAGATGTTGTGGTACTTACGTACAATGCAATATCACTCAGCAATGAAATCTATGTCATCAGGCCAGTAGCAGCATAATGAGTGGATTCAGGTACGATGATTCTAAGTGAAATAAGTCACACAGAAAAAGAAACATCATAAGATATCACTAATACACGGAATGTAAACTTGGCTACACAGGAACTGAATTACAAAACAGAATAGGGTCTCAAATGTAGAAAACCAACTTATGCTTGCTTAAGGGGAAAGGTGAGTTGGGGTGCTGCATAAAACCAGAGATTGAAATTACCACAGATACCTTTCCATAAGCCAAATATGTAATAGACAAGAGCTACTGCTTGCTCAACGAAGTGGACTCAACACCCCATATTAAACGCCTAAGAATATACCTGACTAGTAAGAATCTTAAAACCTATGGATTTATATGTCTTCGAAAGAGAATCAAGCATGTGTACAGTGGCATAAACGCAGCAGTGATAGGATTGGTGAGGTTCGGTGAGCAAATGCAGACCCTTTGAAGTCATATTGCATGGTACCCATTCCATGGGTCTCAACTCTCCAGGTGTAAGGGATTCTTCCTTCAGCTAAAACATGCATGTGGAACCCAGAGTATGATCCACCATGTGTTCGGGAAACGTGTTCAAATATGTCTCAGTTTTCGTCCCCTGGTACTCGGGTGCAACATTCTAGACGCTTTACTAACACTCTCCCCACTTGGAGAGTCAGTGCCTTTAACCTCCTGTTTGGCCCAGTTTGCAATTTCTGCGGAAAATGAACAGGAATAGGGAGAACCAATGAGAGACTAGCTGGAGGAGTCTGGACGGGCAAATTTAACTCTCATTTCCCAACAGGAAGAGGAATTAACCAAAGGCTCAGCGAGCCATGCCGGAACCACACTAGGGCCTGAAGCAATCCTGCGGTGTTGCGGCCAGCTCACAAGAAAGCGAGTTGAAGAAAGGAGCTCAGGGGCCCTGTAATTCATACACCTGCACAGTTCTAAATGACAGCTATCGTCCAAAAATATATTGAAGTAAGGCTGCCAAGAGGACTTGAAAGCGGGGCAGAATTGCAGGAAACCGATTTCAGGAGGTAGACTGGAATTGCATGTAAAGCATAGGAAAAGAGGCAGAACGTCCACAATGATGCACTTGGCCAAAAAGGGCGTATGCGTTTTTTCCTGAATATATTCAGGAAAAAACGCATACGCCCTTTTTGGCCAACCAAGCAAGCTTGAAAAGGAAATCTGCACTACAATGAAGTCTCACTGCCCCCCGGTCAAAAGGGCCATCTGAAAAAAGTGTAAAATCCAGAAAGGCAGGACAGGCCATGGAGAACTGGGAGCCTTGTTATGCTGATGGGCGTGATGTAAATTGCCAACAGCCACTCTGGAGAAGTGTATGGTGTTTCCTGAAACATCTAAAAAACAAAACAACAGAGCCTAGGGTACTTCCACTTATGGTCCTATAGCTTAGGGAAATTAAAATCAAACAGACACAGCCACCACAAAATTTGGGACGGCTCTGTTTACAAGAACCTCATTTACGGTACAAGTTCAATATCAGAGAAAGCGAAAAATGGATAAAGATGTTGTGGTACTAACGTACAATGCAATATCACTCAGCAATGAAATCTATGTCATCAGGCCCATAGCAGGATAATGAGTGGATTCAGGTACGATGATTCTAAGTGAAATAAGTCACACAGAAAAAGAAACATCATAAGATATCACTAATACACGGAATGTAAGCTTGGCTACACAGGATCTGAATTACAAAACAGAACACGGTCTCAAATGCAGAAAACCAACTAATGCTTGCTTAAGGGGAAAGGTGAGTTGGGGTGCTGCATAAAACCAGAGATTGAAATTAACACAGATACCTTTCCATAAGACAAATATGTAATAGACAAGAGCTACTGCTTGCTCAACGAAGTGGACTCAACACCCCATATTAAATGCCTAAGAATATACCTGACTAGTAAGAATCTTAAAACCTATGGATTTATATGTCTCCGAAAGAGAATCAAGCATGTGTACAGCGGCATAAACGCAGCAGTGATAGGATTGGTGAGGTTCGGTGAGCAAATGCAGACCCTTTGAAGTCATATTGCATGGTACCCATTCCATGGTTCTCAACTCTCCAGGTTTAAGGGATTCTTCCTTCAGCTAAAACATGCATGTGGAACCCAGAGGATGATCCACCGTGTGATCGGGAAACATGTTCAAATGTGTCTCAGTTTTCGTCCCCTGGTACTCGGGTGCAACATTCCAGACGCTTTACTAACACTCTCCCCACTTGGAGAGTCAGTGCCTTTAACCTCCTGTTTGGCCCAGTTTGCAATTTCTGCGGAAAATGAACAGGAATAGGGAGAACCAATGACAGACTAGCTGGAGGTGTCTGGACGGGCAAATTTAACTCTCATTTCCCACCAGAAAGAGGAATTAACCAAAGGCTCAGCGAGCCGTGCCGGAACCACACTAGGGCCTGAAGCAATCCTGCGGTGTTGCGGCCAGCTCACAAGAAAGCGAGTTGAAGAAAGGAGCTCAGGGGCCCTGTAATTCACAAACCTGCAGAGTTATAAATGACAGCTATCGTCCAAAAATATATTGAAGTAAGGCTGCCAAGAGGACTTGAAAGCGGGGCAGAATTGCAGGAAACCGATTTCAGGAGGTAGACTGGAATTGCATGTAAAGCATAGGAAAAGAGGCAGAACGTCCACAATGATGCACTTGGCCAAAAAGGGCATATGCGTTTTTTCCTGAATATATTCAGGAAAAAACGCATACGCCCTTTTTGGCCAACCAAGCAAGCTTGCAAAGGAAATCTGCACTACAATGAAGTCTCACTGCCCCCCGGTCAAAAGGGACATCTGAAAAAAGTGTAAAATCCAGAAAGGCAGGACAGGCCATGGAGAACTGGGAGCCTACTTAGGCTGATGGGCGGGATGTAAATTTCCAACAGCCACTCTGGAGAAGTGTATGGTGTTTCCTGAAACATCTAAAAAACAAAGCAACAGAGCCTAGGGCACTTCCACTTATGGTCCTATAGATTAGGGAAATTAAAATCAAAAAGACACAGCCACCCCAAAGTTTGGGACGGCTCTGTTTACAAGAATCTCGTTTACGGTACAAGTTCAATATCGCAGAAAGCGAAAAATGGATAAAGAAGTTGTGGTACTAACGTACAATGCAATATCACTCAGCAATGAAATCTCTGTCATCAGGCCCATAGCAGCATAATGAGTGGATTCAGGTACGATGATTCTAAGTGAAATATGTCACACAGAAAAAGAAACATCATAAGATATCACTAATACACGGAATGTAAACTTGGCTACACAGGAACTGAATTACAAAACAGAACAGGGTCTCAAATGTAGAACACCAACATATGCTTGCTTAAGGGGAAAGGTGAGTTGGGGTGCTGCATAAAACCAGAGATTGAAATTAGCGCAGATACCTTTCCATAAGCCAAATATGTAATAGACAAGAGCTACTGCTTGCTCAACGAAGTGGACTCAACACCCCATATTAAACGCCTAAGAATATACCTGACTAGTAAGAATCTTAAAACCAATGGATTTATATGTCTCCGAAAGAGAATCAAGCGTGTGTACAGCGGCATAAACGCAGCAGTGATAGGATAGGTGAGGTTCGGTGAGCAAATGCAGACCCTTTGAAGTCATATTGCATGGTACCCATTCCATGGTTCTCAACTCTCCAGGTTTAAGGGATTCTTCCTTCAGCTAAAACATGCATGTGGAACCCAGAGTATGATCCACCATGTGATCAGGAAACGTGTTCAAATGTGTCTCAGTTTTCGTCCCCTGGTACTCGGGTGCAACATTCCAGAAGCTTTACTAACACTCTCTCCACTTGGAGAGTCAGTGCCTTTAACCTCCTGTTTGGCCCAGTTTGCAATTTCTGCGGAAAATGAACAGGAATAGGGAGAACCAATGACAGACTAGCTGGAGGTGTCTGGACGGGCAAATTTAACTCTCATTTCCCACCAGAAAGAGGAATTAACCAAAGGCTCAGCGAGCCGTGCCGGAACCACACTAGGGCCTGAAGCAATCCTGCGGTGTTGCGGCCAGCTCACAAGAAAGCGAGTTGAAGAAAGGAGCTCAGGGGCCCTGTAATTCACAAACCTGCAGAGTTATAAATGACAGCTATCGTCCAAAAATATATTGAAGTAAGGCTGCCAAGAGGACTTGAAAGCGGGGCAGAATTGCAGGAAACCGATTTCAGGAGGTAGACTGGAATTGCATGTAAAGCATAGGAAAAGAGGCAGAACGTCCACAATGATGCACTTGGCCAAAAAGGGCGTATGCGTTTTTTCCTGAATATATTCAGGAAAAAACGCATACGCCCTTTTTGGCCAACCAAGCAAGCTTGCAAAGGAAATCTGCACTACAATGAAGTCTCACTGCCCCCCGGTCAAAAGGGACATCTGAAAAAAGTGTAAAATCCAGAAAGGCAGGACAGGCCATGGAGAACTGGGAGCCTACTTAGGCTGATGGGCGGGATGTAAATTTCCAACAGCCACTCTGGAGAAGTGTATGGTGTTTCCTGAAACATCTAAAAAACAAAGCAACAGAGCCTAGGGCACTTCCACTTATGGTCCTATAGATTAGGGAAATTAAAATCAAAAAGACACAGCCACCCCAAAGTTTGGGACGGCTCTGTTTACAAGAATCTCGTTTACGGTACAAGTTCAATATCGCAGAAAGCGAAAAATGGATAAAGAAGTTGTGGTACTAACGTACAATGCAATATCACTCAGCAATGAAATCTCTGTCATCAGGCCCATAGCAGCATAATGAGTGGATTCAGGTACGATGATTCTAAGTGAAATATGTCACACAGAAAAAGAAACATCATAAGATATCACTAATACACGGAATGTAAACTTGGCTACACAGGAACTGAAATACAAAACAGAATAGGGTCTCAAATGTAGAACACCAACATATGCTTGCTTAAGGGGAAAGGTGAGTTGGGGTGCTGCATAAAACCAGAGATTGAAATTAGCGCAGATACCTTTCCATAAGCCAAATATGTAATAGACAAGAGCTACTGCTTGCTCAACGAAGTGGACTCAACACCCCATATTAAACGCCTAAGAATATACCTGACTAGTAAGAATCTTAAAACCAAGGGATTTATATGTCTCCGAAAGAGAATCAATCGTGTGTACAGCGGCATAAACGCAGCAGTGATAGGATAGGTGAGGTTCGGTGAGCAAATGCAGACCCTTTGAAGTCATATTGCATGGTACCCATTCCATGGTTCTCAACTCTCCAGGTTTAAGGGATTCTTCCTTCAGCTAAAACATGCATGTGGAACCCAGAGTATGATCCACCGTGTGATCAGGAAACGTGTTCAAATGTGTCTCAGTTTTCGTCCCCTGGTACTCGGGTGCAACATTCCAGAAGCTTTACTAACACTCTCCCCACTTGGAGAGTCAGTGCCTTTAACCTCCTGTTTGGCCCAGTTTGCAATTTCTGCGGAAAATGAACAGGAATAGGGACAACCAATGAGAGACTAGCTGGAGGTGTCTGGACGGGTAAATTGAACTCTCATTTCCCGCCAGGAAGAGGAATTAACCAAAGGCTCAGCGAGCCATGCCAGAACCACACTAGGGCCTGAAGCAATCCTGCGGTGTTGCGGCCAGCTCACAAGAAAGCCAGTTGAAGAAAGGAGCTCAGGGGCACTGTAATTCACAAACCTGCAGAGTTCTAAATGACAGCGATCGTCCAAAAATATATTGAAGTAAGGCTGCCAAGAGGACTTGAAAGCGGGGCAGAATTGCAGGAAACCGATTTCAGGAGGTAGACTGGAATTGCATGTAAAGCATAGGAAAAGAGGCAGAACGTCCACAATGATGCACTTGGCCAAAAAGGGCGTATGCGTTTTTTCCTGAATATATTCAGGAAAAAACGCATACGCCCTTTTTGGCCAACCAAGCAAGCTTGCAAAGGAAATCTGCACTACAATGAAGTCTCACTGCCCCCCGGTCAAAAGGGCCATCTGAAAAAAGTGTAAAATCCAGAAAGGCAGGACAGGCCATGGAGAACTGGGAGCCTTCTTATGCTGATGGGCGGGATGTAAATTTCCAACAGCCACTCTGGAGAAGTGTATGGTGTTTCCTGAAACATCTAAAAAACAAAGCAACAGAGCCTAGGGCACTTCCACTTATGTTCCTATAGCTTAGGGAAATTAAAATCAAAAAGACACAGCCACCCCAAAGTTTGGGACGGCTCTGTTTACAGGAACCTCGTTTACGGTACAAGTTCAATATCGCAGAAAGCGAAAAATGGATAAAGAAGTTGTGGTACTAACGTACAATGCAATATCACTCAGCAATGAAATCTCTGTCATCAGGCCCATAGCAGCATAATGAGTGGATTCAGGTACGATGATTCTAAGTGAAATATGTGACACAGAAAAAGAAACATCATAAGATATCACTAATACACGGAATGTAAACTTGGCTACACAGGAACTGAATTACAAAACAGAATAGGGTCTCAAATGTAGAAAACCATCTTATGCTTGCTTAAGGGGAAAGGTGAGTTGGGGTGCTGCATAAAACCAGAGATTGAAATTAGCACAGATACCTTTCCATAAGCCAAATATGTAATAGACAAGAGCTACTGCTTGCTCAACGAAGTGGACTCAACACCCCATATTAAACGCCTAAGAATATACCTGACTAGTAAGAATCTTAAAACCTATGGATTTATATGTCTCCGAAAGAGAATCAAGCGTGTGTACAGCGGCATAAACGCAGCAGTGATAGGATTGGTGAGGTTCGGTGAGCAAATGCAGACCCTTTGAAGTCATATTGCATGGTACCCATTCCATGGTTCTCAACTCTCCATGTTTAAGGGATTCTTCCTTCAGCTAAAACATGCATGTGGAACCCAGAGTATGATCCACCGTGTGATCGGGAAACGTGTTCAAATGTTTCTCAGTTTTCGTCCCCTGGTACTCGGGTGCAACATTCCAGACGCTTTACTAACACTCTCCCCACTTGGAGAGTCAGTGCCTTTAAACTCCTGTTTGGCCCAGTTTGCAATTTCTGCGGAAAATGAACAGGAATAGGGAGAACCAATGACAGACTAGCTGGAGGTGTCTGGACGGGCAAATTTAAGTCTCATTTCCCACCAGGAAGAGGAATTAACCAAAGGCTCAGCGAGCCATGCCGAAACTACACTAGGGCCTGAAGCAATCCTGCGGTGTTGCGGCCAGCTCACAAGAAAGCGAGTTGAAGAAAGAAGCTCAGGGGCACTGTAATTCACAAACCTGCAGAGTTATAAATGACAGCTATCATCCAAAAATATATTGAAGTAAGGCTGCCAAGAGGACTTGAAAGCGGGGCAGAATTGCAGGAAACCGATTTCAGGAGGTAGACTGGAATTGCATGTAAAGCAGAGGAAAAGAGGCAGAACGTCCACAATGATGCACTTGGCCAAAAAGGGCATATGCGTTTTTTCCTGAATATATTCAGGAAAAAACGCATACGCCCCTTTTGGCCAACCAAGCAAGCTTGCAAAGGAAATCTGCACTACAATGAAGTCTCACTGCCCCCCGGTCAAAAGGGCCATCTGAAAAAAGTGTAAAATCCAGAAAGGCAGGACAGGCCATGGAGAACTGGGAGCCTTCTTATGCTGATGGGCGGGATGTTAATTGCCAACAGCCACTCTGGAGAAGTGTATGGTGTTTCCTGAAACATCTAAAAAACAAAGCAACAGAGTCTAGGGCACTTCCACTTATGGTCCTATAGCGTAGGGAAATTAAAATCAAAAAGACACAGCCACCCCAAAGTTTGGGATGGCTCTGTTTACAAGAACCTCGTTTACGGTACAAGTTCAATATCGCAGAAAGCGAAAAATGGATAAAGAAGTTGTGGTACTTATGTACAATGCAATATCACTCAGCAATGAAATCTATGTCATCAGGCCAGTAGCAGCATAATGACTGGATTCAGGTACGATGATTCTAAGTGAAATAAGTCACACAGAAAAAGAAACATCATAAGATATCACTAATACACGGAATGTAAACTTGGCTACACAGGAACTGAATTACAAAACAGAATAGGGTCTCAAATGTAGAACACCAACATATGCTTGCTTAAGGGGAAAGGTGAGTTGGGGTGCTGCATAAAACCAGAGATTGAAATTAGCGCAGATACCTTTCCATAAGCCAAATATGTAATAGACAAGAGCTACTGCTTGCTCAACGAAGTGGACTCAACACCCCATATTAAACGCCTAAGAATATACCTGACTAGTAAGAATCTTAAAACCTATGGATTTATATGTCTCCGAAAGAGAATCAAGCGTGTGTACAGCGGCATAAACGCAGCAGTGATAGGATTGGTGAGGTTCGGTGAGCAAATGCAGACCCTTTGAAGTCATATTGCATGGTACCCATTCCATGGTTCTCAACTCTCCAGGTTTAAGGGATTCTTCCTTCAGCTAAAACATGCATGTGGAACCCAGAGTATGATCCACCATGTGATCAGGAAACGTGTTCAAATGTGTCTCAGTTTTCGTCCCCTGGTACTCGGATGCAACATTCCAGACGCTTTACTAACACTCTCCCCACTTGGAGAGTCAGTGCCTTTAACCTCCTGTTTGGCCCAGTTTGCAATTTTTGTGGAAAATGAACAGGAATAGGGAGAACCAATGAGAGACTAGCTGGAGGTGTCTGGACGTGCAAATTTAACTCTCATTTCCCACCAGGAAGAGGAATTAACCAAAGGCTCAGCGAGCCATGCCGAAACCACACTAGGGCCTGAAGCAATTCTGCGGCGTTGCGGCCAGATCACAAGAAAGCGAGTTGAAGAAAGGAGCTCAGGGGCACTGTAATTCACAAACCTACAGAGTTAAAAATGACAGCTATCGTCCAAAAATATATTGAAGTAAGGCTGCCAAGAGGACTTGAAATTGGGGCAGAATTGCAGGAAACCGATTTCAGGAGGTAGACTGGAATTGCATGTAAAGCATAGGAAAAGAGGCAGAACGTCCACAATGATGCACTTGGCCAAAAAGGACATATGCGTTTTTTCCTGAATATATTCAGGAAAAAACGCATACGCCCTTTTTGGCCAACCAAGCAAGCTTGCAAAGGAAATCTGCACTACAATGAAGTCTCACTGCCCCCCGGTCAAAAGGGCCATCTGAAAAAAGTGTAAAATCCAGAAAGGCAGGACAGGCCATGGAGAACTGGGAGCCTAGTTAGACTGATGGGCGGGATGTAAATTTCCAACAGCCACTCTGGAGAAGTGTATGGTGTTTCCTGAAACATCTAAAAAACAAAGCAACAGAGCCTAGGGCACTTCCACTTATGGTCCTATAGATTAGGGAAATTAAAATCAAAAAGACACAGCCACCCCAAAGTTTGGGACGGCTCTGTTTACAAGAACCTCATTTACGGTACAAGTTCAATATTGCAGAAAGCGAAAAATGGATAAAGAAGTTGTGGTACTTACGTACAATGCAATACCACTCAGCAATGAAATCTATGTCATCAGGCCAGTAGCAGCATAATGAGTGGATTCAGGTACGATGATTCTAAGTGAAATAAGTCACACAGAAAAAGAAACATCATAAGATATCACTAATACACGGAATGTAAACTTGCCTACACAGGAACTGAATTACAAAACAGAATAGGGTCTCAAATGTAGAAAAACAACTTATGCTTGCTTAAGGGGAAAGGTGAGTTGGGGTGCTACATAAAACCAGAGATTGAAATTAGCACAGATACCTTTTCATAAGACAAATATGTAATAGACAAGAGCTACTGCTTGCTCAACGAAGTGGACTCAACACCCCATATTAAACGCCTGAGAATATACCTGACTAGTAAGAATCTTAAAACCTATGGATTGATATGTCTACGAAAGAGAATCAAGCGTGTGTACAGCGGCATAAACGCAGCAGTGATAGGATTGGTGAGGTTCGGTGAGCAAATGCAGACCCTTTGAAGTCATATTGCATGGTACCCATTCCATGGTTCTCAACTCTCCAGGTTTAAGGGATTCTTCCTTCAGCTAAAACATGCATGTGGAACCCAGAGGATGATCCACCGTGTGATCGGGAAACGTGTTCAAATGTGTCTCAGTTTTCGTCCCCTGGTACTCGGGTGCAACATTCCAGATGCTTTACTAACACTCTCCCCACTTGGAGAGTCAGTGCCTTTAAACTCCTGTTTGGCCCAGTTTGCAATTTCTGTGGAAAATTAACAGGAATAGGGAGAACCAATGAGAGACTAGCTGGAGGTGTCTGGACGGGCAAATTTTACTCTCATTTCCCACCAGGAAGAGGAATTAACCAAAGGCTCAGCGAGCCGTGCCGGAACCACACTAGGGCCTGAAGCAATCCTGCGGTGTTGCGGCCAGCTCACAAGAAAGCGAGTTGAAGAAAGGAGCTCAGGGGCACTGTAATTCACAAACCTGCAGAGTTAAAAATGACAGCTATCGTCCAAAAATATATTGAAGTAAGGCTGCCAAGAGGACTTGAAAGTGGGGCAGAATTGCAGGAAACCGATTTCAGGAGGTAGACTGGAATTGCATGTAAAGCATAGGAAAAGAGGCAGAACGTCCACAATGATGCACTTGGCCAAAAAGGACGTATGCGTTTTTTCCTGAATATATTCAGGAAAAAACGCATACGCCCTTTTTGGCCAACCAAGCAAGCTTGCAAAGGAAATCTGCACTACAATGAAGTCTCACTGCCCCCCGGTCAAAAGGGCCATCTGAAAAAAGTGTAAAATCCTGAAAGGCAGGACAGGCCATGGAGAACTGGGAGCCTTCTTATGCTGATGGGCGGGATGTAAATTTCCAACAGCCACTCTGGAGAAGTGTATGGTGTTTCCTGAAACATCTAAAAAACAAAGCAACAGAGCCTAGGGCACTTCCACTTATGGTCCTATAGCTTAGGGAAATTAAAATCAAAAAGACACAGCCACCCCAAAGTTTGGGACGGCTCTGTTTACAAGAACCTCGTTTACGGTACAAGTTCAATATCGCAGAAAGCGAAAAATGGATAAAGAAGTTGTGGTACTTACGTACAATGCAATATCACTCAGCAATGAAATCTATGTCATCAGGCCAGTAGCAGCATAATGTGTGGATTCAGGTACGATGATTCTAAGTGAAATAAGTCACACAGAAAAAGAAACATCATAAGATATCACTAATACACGGAATGTAAACTTGCCTACACAGGAACTGAATTACAAAACAGAATAGGGTCTCAAATGTAGAAAACCAACTTATGCTTGCTTAAGGGGAAAGGTGAGTTGGGGTGCTGCATAAAACCAGAGATTGAAATTAGCACAGATACCTTTCCATAAGCCAAATATGTAATAGACAAGAGCTACTGCTTGCTCAACGAAGTGGACTCAACACCCCATATTAAACGCCTAAGAATATACCTGACTAGTAAGAATCTTAAAACCTATGGATTGATATGTCTACGAAAGAGAATCCAGCGTGTGTACGGCGGCATAAACGCAGCAGTGATAGGATTGGTGAGGTTCGGTGAGCAAATGCAGACCCTTTGAAGTCATATTGCATGGTACCCATTCCATGGTTCTCAACTCTCCAGGTTTAAGGGATTCTTCCTTCAGCTAAAACATGCATGTGGAACCCAGAGTATGATCCACCGTGTGATCGGGAAACGTGTTCAAATGTGTCTCAGTTTTCGTCCCCTGGTACTCGGGTGCAACATTCCAGACGCTTTACTAACACTCTCCCCACTTGGAGAGTCAGTGCCTTTAACCTCCTGTTTGGCCCAGTTTGCAATTTCTGTGGAAAATTAACAGGAATAGGGAGAACCAATGACAGACTAGCTGGAGATGTCTGGACGGGCAAATTTAACTCTCATTTCCCACCAGGAAGAGGAATTAACCAAAGGCTCAGCGAGCCATGCCGGAACCACACTAGGGCCTGAAGCAATCCTGCGGTGTTGCGGCCAGCTCACAAGAAAGCCAGTTGAAAAAAGGAACTCAGGGGCACTGTAATTCACAAAACTTCAGAGTTATAAATGACAGCTATTGTCCAAAAATATATTGAAGGAAGGCTGCCAAGAGGACTTGAAAGCGGGTCAGAATTGCAGGAAACCGATTTCAGGAGGTAGACTGGAATTACATGTAAAGCATAGGAAAAGAGGCAGAATGTCCACAATGATGCACTTGGCCAAAAAGGGCGTATGCGTTTTTTCCTGAATATATTCCTGAATATATTCAGGAAAAAACGCATACGCCCTTTTTGGCCAACCAAGCAAGCTTGCAAAGGAAATCTGCACTACAATGAAGTCTCACTGCCCCCCGGGCAAAAGGGCCATCTGAAAAAAGTGTAAAATCCAGAAAGGCAGGACAGGCCATGGAGAACTGGGAGCCTGGTTATGCTGATGGGCGGGATGTAAATTGCCAACAACCACTCTGGAGAAGTGTGTGGTGTTTCCTGAAACATCTAAAAAACAAAGCAACAGAGCCTAGGGCACTTCCACTTATGGTCCTATAGATTAGGGAAATTAAAATCAAAAAGACACAGTCACCCCAAAGTTTGGGATGGCTATGTTTACAAGAACCTCATTTACGGTACAAGTTCAATATCGCAGAAAGCGAAAAATGGATAAAGAAGTTGTGGTACTTACGTACAATGCAATATCACTCAGCAATGAAATCTATGTCATCAGGCCAGTAGCAGCATAATGAGTGAATTCAGGTACTATGATTCTAAGTAAAATAAGTCACACAGAAAAAGAAACATCATAAGGTATCACTAATACACGGAATGTAAACTTGGCTAAACAGGAACTGAATTACAAAACAGAATAGGGTCTCAAATGTAGAAAACCAACTTATGCTTGCTTAAGGGGAAAGGTGAGTTGGGGTGCTGCATAAAACCAGAGATTGAAATTAGCACAGATACATTTCCATAAGTCAAATATGTAATAGACAAGAGCTACTGCTTGCTCAACGAAGTGGACTCAACACCCCATATTAAACGCCTAAGAATATACCTGACTAGTAAGAATCTTAAAGCCTATGGATTTATATGTCTCCGAAAGAGAATCAAGCGTGTGTACAGCGGCATAAACGCAGCAGTGATAGGATTGGTGAGGTTCGGTGAGCAAATGCAGATCCTTTGAAGTCATATTGCATGGTACCCATTCCATGCGTCTCAACTCTCCAGGTAAGGGATTCTTCCTTCAGCTAAAACATGCATGTGGAACCCAGAGTATGATCCACCATGTGATTGGGAAACGTGTTCATATGTGTCTCAGTTTTCGTCCCCTGGTACTCGGGTGCAACATTCCAGACGCTTTACTAACACTCTCCCCACTTGGAGAGTCAGTGCCTTTAACCTCCTGTTTGGCCCAGTTTGCAATTTCTGTGGAAAATTAACAGGAATAGAGAGAACCAATGACAGACTAGCTGGAGGTGTCTGGACGGGCAAATTTAACTCTCATTTCCCACCAGGAAGAGGAATTAACCAAAGGCTCAGCGAGCCATGCCGAAACTACACTAGGGCCTGAAGCAATCCTGCGGTGTTGCGGCCAGCTCACAAGAAAGCGAGTTGAAGAAAGAAGCTCAGGGGCACTGTAATTCACAAACCTGCAGAGTTATAAATGACAGCTATCATCCAAAAATATATTGAAGTAAGGCTTCCAAGAGGACTTGAAAGCGGGGCAGAATTGCAGGAAACCGATTTCAGGAGGTAGACTGGAATTGCATGAAAAGCATAGGAAAAGAGGCAGAACGTCCAGAATGATGCACTTGGCCAAAAAGGGCGTATGCGTTTTTTCCTGAATATATTCAGGAAAAAACGCATATGCCCTTTTTGGCCAACCAAGCAAGCTTGCAAAGGAAATCTGCACTACAATGAAGTCTCAGTGCCCCGCAGTCAAAAGGGCCATCTGAAAAAAGTGTAAAATCCAGAAAGGCAGGACAGGCCATGGAGAACTGGGAGCCTTCTTATGCTGATGGGCGGGATGTAAATTGCAAACAGCCACTCTGGAGAAGTGTATGGTGTTTCCTGAAACATCTAAAAAACAAAGCAACAGAGCCTAGGGCACTTCCACTTATGGTCCTATAGCTTAGGGAAATTAAAATCAAAAAGACACAGCCACCCCAAAGTACGGGATGGCTCTGTTTACAAGAACCTCGTTTACGGTACATGTTCAATATTGCAGAAAGCGAAAAATGGATAAAGAAGTTGTGATACTTACGAACAATGCAATATCACTCAGCAATGAAATCTATGTCATCAGGCCAGTAGCAGCATAATGAGTGGATTCAGGTACGATGATTCTAAGTGAAATAAATCACACAGAAAAAGAAACATCATAAGGTATCACTAATACACGGAATGTAAACATGGCTACACAGGAACTGAATTACAAAACAGAATAGGGTCTCAAATGAAGAAAACCAACTTACGCTGGCTTAACAGGAAAGGTTAGTTGGGGTGCTGCATAAAACCAGAGATTGAAATTAACACAGATACCTTTCCATAAGCCAAATATGTAGTAGACAAGAGCTACTGCTTGCTCAACGAAGTGGACTCAACACCCCATATTAAACGCCTAAGAATATACCTGACTAGTAAGAATCTTAAAACCTATGGATTGATATGTCTACGAAAGAGAATCAAGCCTGTGTACAGCGGCATAAACGCAGCAGTGATAGGATTGGTGAGGTTCGGTGAGCAAATGCAGACCCTTTGAAGTCATATTGCATGGTACCCATTCCATGGTTCTCAACTCTCCAGGTTTAAGGGATTCTTCCTTCAGCTAAAACATGCATGTGGAACCCAGAGTATGATCCACCGTGTGATCGGGAAACGTGATCAAATGTGTCTCAGTTTTCGTCCCCTGGTACTCGGGTGCAACATTCCAGATGCTTTACTAACACTCTCCCCACTTGGAGAGTCAGTGCCTTTAACCTCCTGTTTGGCCCAGTTTGCAATTTCTGTGGAAAATGAACAGGAATAGGGAGAACCAATGACAGACTAGCTGGAGGTGTCTGGACGGGCAAATTTAACTCTCATTTCCCACCAGGAAGAGGAATTAACCAAAGGCTCAGCGAGCCATGCCGGAACCACACTAGGGCCTGAAGCAATCCTGCGGTGTTGCGGCCAGCTCACAAGAAAGCCAGTTGAAAAAAGGAGCTCAGGGGCACTGTAATTCACAAAACTTCAGAGTTATAAATGACAGCTATCGTCCAAAAATATATTGAAGTAAGGCTGCCAAGAGGACTTGAAAGCGGGGCAGAATTGCAGGAAACCGATTTCAGGAGGTAGACTGGAATTGCATGTAAAGCATAGGAAAAGAGGCAGAACGTCCACAATGATGCACTTGGCCAAAAAGGGCGTATGTGTTTTTTCCTGAATATATTCCTGAATATATTCAGGAAAAAACGCATACGCCCTTTTTGGCCAACCAAGCAAGCTTGCAAAGGAAATCTGCACTACAATGAAGTCTCACTGCCCCCCGGTCAAAAGGGCCATCTGAAAAAAGTGTAAAATCCAGAAAGGCAGGACAGGCCATGGAGAACTGGGAGCCTTGTTATGCTGATGGGCGGGATGTAAATTGCCAACAGCCACTCTGGAGAAGTGTATGGTGTTTCCTGAAACATCTAAAAAACAAAGCAACAGAGCCTAGGGCACTTCCACTTATGGTCCTATAGATTAGGGAAATTAAAATCAAAAAGACACAGCCACCCCAAAGTTTGGGACGGCTCTGTTTACAAGAACCTCATTTACGGTACAAGTTCAATATCGCAGAAAGCGAAAAATGGATAAAGAAGTTGTGGTACTTACGTACAATGCAATATCACTCAGCAATGAAATCTATGTCATCAGGCCAGTAGCAGCATAATGAGTGGATTCAGGTACGATGATTCTAAGTAAAAGAAGTCACACAGAAAAAGGAACATCATAAGGTATCACTAATACACGGAATGTAAACTTGCCTACACAGGAATTGAATTACAAAACAGAATAGGGTCTCAAATGTAGAAAACCAACTTATGCTTGCTTAAGGGGAAAGGTGAGTTGGGGTGCTGCATAAAACCAGAGATTGAAATTAGCACAGATACCTTTCCATAAGTCAAATATGTAATAGACAAGAGCTACTGCTTGCTCAATGAAGTGGACTCAACACCCCATATTAAACGCCTAAGAATATACCTGACTAGTAAGAATCTTAAAGCCTATGGATTTATATGTCTCCGAAAGAGAATCAAGCGTGTGTACAGCAGCATAAACGCAGCAGTGATAGGATTGGTGAGGTTCGGTGAGCAAATGCAGACCCTTTGAAGTCATATTGCATGGTACCCATTCCATGCGTCTCAACTCTCCAGGTAAGGGATTCTTCCTTCAGCTAAAACATGCATGTGGAACCCAGAGTATGATCCACCGTGTGATCGGGAAACGTGTTCATATGTGTCTCAGTTTTCGTCCCCTGGTACTCGGGTGCAACATTCCAGACGCTTTACTAACACTCTCCCCACTTGGAGAGTCAGTGCCTTTAACCTCCTGTTTGGCCCAGTTTGCAATTTCTGTGGAAAATTAACAGGAATAGGGAGAACAAATGACAGACTAGCTGGAGGTGTCTGGACGGGCAAATTTAACTCTCATTTCCCACCAGGAAGAGGAATTAACCAAAGGCTCAGCGAGCCATGCCGAAACTACACTAGTGCTTGAAGCAATCCTGCGGTGTTGCGGCCAGCTCACAAGAAAGCGAGTTGAAGAAAGAAGCTCAGGGGCACTGTAATTCACAAACCTGCAGAGTTATAAATGACAGCTATCATCCAAAAATATATTGAAGTAAGGCTGCCAAGAGGACTTGAAAGCGGGGCAGAATTGCAGGAAACCGATTTCAGGAGGTAGACTGGAATTGCATGAAAAGCATAGGAAAAGAGGCAGAACGTCCACAATGATGCACTTGGCCAAAAAGGGCGTATGCATTTTTTCCTGAATATATTCAGGAAAAAACGCATACGCCCTTTTTGGCCAACCAAGCAAGCTTGCAAAGGAAATCTGCACTACAATGAAGTCTCACTGCCCCCTGGTCAAAAGGGCCATCTGAAAAAAGTGTAAAATCCAGAAAGGCAGGACAGGCCATGGAGAACTGGGATCCTAGTTAGGCTGATGGGCGGGATGTAAATTGCCAACAGCCACTCTGCAGAAGTGTATGGTGTTTCCTGAAACATCTAAAAAACAAAGCAACAGAGCCTAGGGCACTTCCACTTATGGTCCTATAGATTAGGGAAATTAAAATCAAAAAGACACAGCCACCCCAAAGTTTGGGACGGCTCTGTTTACAAGAACCTTATTTACGGTACAAGTTCAATATTGCAGAAAGCGAAAAATGGATAAAGAAGTTGTGGTACTTACGTACAATGCAATACCACTCAGCAATGAAATCTATGTCATCAGGCCAGTAGCAGCATAATGAGTGGATTCAGGTACGATGATTCTAAGTGAAATAAGTCACACAGAAAAAGAAACATCATAAGATATCACTAATACACGGAATGTAAACTTGCCTACACAGGAACTGAATTACAAAACAGAATAGGGTCTCAAATGTAGAAAACCAACTTATGCTTGCTTAAGGGGAAAGGTGAGTTGGGGTGCTGCATAAAACCAGAGATTGAAATTAACACAGATACCTTTCCATAAGCCAAATATGTAATAGACAAGAGCTACTGCTTGCTCAACGAAGTGGACTCAACACCCCATATTAAACGCCTAAGAATATACCTGACTAGTAAGAATCTTAAAACCTATGGATTGATATGTCTACGAAAGAGAATCAAGCGTGTGTACAGCGGCATAAACGCAGCAGTGATAGGATTGGTGAGGTTCGGTGAGCAAATGCAGACCCTTTGAAGTCATATTGCATGGTACCCATTCCATGGTTCTCAACTCTCCAGGTTTAAGGGATTCTTCCTTCAGCTAAAACATGCATGTGGAACCCAGAGTATGATCCACCGTGTGATCGGGAAACGTGTTCAAATGTGTCTCAGTTTTCGTCCCCTGGTACTCGGGTGCAACATTCCAGACGCTTTACTAACACTCTCCCCACTTGGAGAGTCAGGGCCTTTAACCTCCTGTTTGGCCCAGTTTGCAATTTCTGCGGAAAATGAACAGGAATAGGGAGAACCAATGAGAGACTAGCTGGAGGTGTCTGGACGGGCAAATTTAACTCTCATTTCCCACCAGGAAGAGGAATTAACCAAAGGCTCAGCGAGCCATGCCGGAACCACACTAGGGCCTGAAGCAATCCTGCGGTGTTGCGGCCAGCTCACAAGAAAGCCAGTTGAAAAAAGGAGCTCAGGGGCACTGTAATTCACAAAACTTCAGAATTATAAATGACAGCTATCGTCCAAAAATATATTGAAGTAAGGCTGCCAAGAGGACTTGAAAGCGGGGCAGAATTGCAGGAAACCGATTTCAGGAGGTAGACTGGAATTGCATGTAAAGCATAGGAAAAGAGGCAGAACGTCCACAATGATGCACTTGGCCAAAAAGGGCGTATGCGTTTTTTCCTGAATATATTCCTGAATATATTCAGGAAAAAACGCATAAGCCCTTTTTGGCCAACCAAGCAAGCTTGCAAAGGAAATCTGCACTACAATGAAGTCTCACTGCCCCCCGGTCAAAAGGGCCATCTGAAAAAAGTGTAAAATCCAGAAAGGCAGGACAGGCCATGGAGAACTGGGAGCCTTGTTATGCTGATGGGCGGGATGTAAATTGCCAACAGCCACTCTGGAGAAGTGTATGGTGTTTCCTGAAACATCTAAAAAACAAAGCAACAGAGCCTAGGGCACTTCCACTTATGGTCCTATAGATTAGGGAAATTAAAATCAAAAAGACACAGCCACCCCAAAGTTTGGGACGGCTCTGTTTACAAGAACCTCATTTACGGTACAAGTTCAATATCGCAGAAAGCGAAAAATGGATAAAGAAGTTGTGGTACTTACGTACAATGCAATATCACTCAGCAATGAAATCTATGTCATCAGGCCAGTAGCAGCATAATGAGTGGATTCAGGTACGATGATTCTAAGTAAAAGAAGTCACACAGAAAAAGGAACATCATAAGGTATCACTAATACACGGAATGTAAACTTGGCTACACAGGAATTGAATTACAAAACAGAATAGGGTCTCAAATGTAGAAAACCAACTTATGCTTGCTTAAGGGGAAAGGTGAGTTGGGGTGCTGCATAAAACCAGAGATTGAAATTAGCACAGATACCTTTCCATAAGTCAAATATGTAATAGACAAGAGCTACTGCTTGCTCAATGAAGTGGACTCAACACCCCATATTAAACGCCTAAGAATATACCTGACTAGTAAGAATCTTAAAGCCTATGGATTTATATGTCTCCGAAAGAGAATCAAGCGTGTGTACAGCAGCATAAACGCAGCAGTGATAGGATTGGTGAGGTTCGGTGAGCAAATGCAGACCCTTTGAAGTCATATTGCATGGTACCCATTCCATGCGTCTCAACTCTCCAGGTAAGGGATTCTTCCTTCAGCTAAAACATGCATGTGGAACCCAGAGTATGATCCACCGTGTGATCGGGAAACGTGTTCATATGTGTCTCAGTTTTCGTCCCCTGGTACTCGGGTGCAACATTCCAGACGCTTTACTAACACTCTCCCCACTTGGAGAGTCAGTGCCTTTAACCTCCTGTTTGGCCCAGTTTGCAATTTCTGTGGAAAATTAACAGGAATAGGGAGAACAAATGACAGACTAGCTGGAGGTGTCTGGACAGGCAAATTTAACTCTCATTTCCCACCAGGAAGAGGAATTAACCAAAGGCTCAGCGAGCCATGCCGAAACTACACTAGTGCTTGAAGCAATCCTGCGGTGTTGCGGCCAGCTCACAAGAAAGCGAGTTGAAGAAAGAAGCTCAGGGGCACTGTAATTCACAAAACTGCAGAGTTATAAATGACAGCTATCATCCAAAAATATATTGAAGTAAGGCTGCCAAGAGGACTTGAAAGCGGGGCAGAATTGCAGGAAACCGATTTCAGGAGGTAGACTGGAATTGCATGAAAAGCATAGGAAAAGAGGCAGAACGTCCACAATGATGCACTTGGCCAAAAAGGGCGTATGCATTTTTTCCTGAATATATTCAGGAAAAAACGCATACGCCCTTTTTGGCCAACCAAGCAAGCTTGCAAAGGAAATCTGCACTACAATGAAGTCTCACTGCCCCCTGGTCAAAAGGGCCATCTGAAAAAAGTGTAAAATCCAGAAAGGCAGGACAGGCCATGGAGAACTGGGATCCTAGTTAGGCTGATGGGCGGGATGTAAATTGCCAACAGCCACTCTGCAGAAGTGTATGGTGTTTCCTGAAACATCTAAAAAACAAAGCAACAGAGCCTAGGGCACTTCCACTTATGGTCCTATAGATTAGGGAAATTAAAATCAAAAAGACACAGCCACCCCAAAGTTTGGGACGGCTCTGTTTACAAGAACCTCATTTACGGTACAAGTTCAATATTGCAGAAAGCGAAAAATGGATAAAGAAGTTGTGGTACTTACGTACAATGCAATACCACTCAGCAATGAAATCTATGTCATCAGGCCAGTAGCAGCATAATGAGTGGATTCAGGTACGATGATTCTAAGTGAAATAAGTCACACAGAAAAAGAAACATCATAAGATATCACTAATACACGGAATGTAAACTTGCCTACACAGGAACTGAATTACAAAACAGAATAGGGTCTCAAATGTAGAAAACCAACTTATGCTTGCTTAAGGGGAAAGGTGAGTTGGGGTGCTGCATAAAACCAGAGATTGAAATTAACACAGATACCTTTCCATAAGCCAAATATGTAATAGACAAGAGCTACTGCTTGCTCAACGAAGTGGACTCAACACCCCATATTAAACGCCTAAGAATATACCTGACTAGTAAGAATCTTAAAACCTATGGATTGATATGTCTCCGAAAGAGAATCAAGCGTGTGTACAGCGGCATAAACGCAGCAGTGATAGGATTGGTGAGGTTCGGTGAGCAAATGCAGACCCTTTGAAGTCATATTGCATGGTACCCATTCCATGGTTCTCAACTCTCCAGGTTTAAGGGATTCTTCCTTCAGCTAAAACATGCATGTGGAACCCAGAGTATGATCCACCGTGTGATCGGGAAACGTGTTCAAATGTGTCTCAGTTTTCGTCCCCTGGTACTCGGGTGCAACATTCCAGACGCTTTACTAACACTCTCCCCACTTGGAGAGTCAGGGCCTTTAACCTCCTGTTTGGCCCAGTTTGCAATTTCTGCGGAAAATGAACAGGAATAGGGAGAACCAATGAGAGACTAGCTGGAGGTGTCTGGACGGGCAAATTTAACTCTCATTTCCCACCAGGAAGAGGAATTAACCAAAGGCTCAGCGAGCCATGCCGGAACAACACTAGGGCCTGAAGCAATCCTGCGGTGTTGCGGCCAGCTCACAAAAAAGCCAGTTGAAAAAAGGAGCTCAGGGGCACTGTAATTCACAAAGCTTCAGAGTTATAAATGACAGCTATCGTCCAAAAATATATTGAAGTAAGGCTGCCAAGAGGACTTGAAAGCGGGGAAGAATTGCAGGAAACCGATTTCAGGAGGTAGACTGGAATTGCATGTAAAGCATAGGAAAAGAGGCAGAACGTCCACAATGATGCACTTGGCCAAAAAGGGCGTATGCGTTTTTTCCTGAATATATTCCTGAATATATTCAGGAAAAAACGCATACGCCCTTTTTGGCCAACCAAGCAAGCTTGTAAAGGAAATCTGCACTACAATGAAGTCTCACTGCCCCCCCGGTCAAAAGGGCCATCTGAAAAAAGTGTAAAATCCAGAAAGGCAGGACAGGCTATGGAGAACTGGGAGCCTTCTTATGCTGATGGGCGGGATGTAAATTGCCAACAGCCACTCTGGAGAAGTGTATGGTGTTTCCTGAAACATCTAAAAAACAAAGCAACAGAGCCTAGGGCACTTCCACTTATGGTCCTATAGATTAGGGAAATTAAAATCAAAAAGACACAGCCACCCCAAAGTTTGGGACGGCTCTGTTTACAAGAACCTCATTTACGGTACAAGTTCAATATTGCAGAAAGCGAAAAATGGATAAAGAAGTTGTGGTACTTACGTACAATGCAATACCACTCAGCAATGAAATCTATGTCATCAGGCCAGTAGCAGCATAATGAGTGGATTCAGGTACGATGATTCTAAGTGAAATAAGTCACACAGAAAAAGAAACATCATAAGATATCACTAATACACGGAATGTAAACTTGCCTACACAGGAACTGAATTACAAAACAGAATAGGGTCTCAAATATAGAAAACCAACTTATGCTTGCTTAAGGGGAAAGGTGAGTTGGGGTGCTGCATAAAACCAGAGATTGAAATTAGCACAGATACCTTTCCATAAGACAAATATGTAATAGACAAGAGCTACTGCTTGCTCAATGAAGTGGACTCAACACCCCATATTAAACGCCTAAGAATATACCTGACTAGTAAGAATCTTAAAGCCTATGGATTTATATGTCTCCGAAAGAGAATCAAGCGTGTGTACAGCGGCATAAACGCAGCAGTGATAGGATTGGTGAGGTTCGGTGAGCAAATGCAGACCCTTTGAAGTCATATTGCATGGTACCCATTCCATGCGTCTCAACTCTCCAGGTAAGGGATTCTTCCTTCAGCTAAAACATGCATGTGGAACCCAGAGTATGATCCACCGTGTGATCGGGAAACGTGTTCATATGTGTCTCAGTTTTCGTCCCCTGGTACTCGGGTGCAACATTCCAGACGCTTTACTAACACTCTCCCCACTTGGAGAGTCAGTGCCTTTAACCTCCTGTTTGGCCCAGTTTGCAATTTCTGTGGAAAATTAACAGGAATAGGGAGAACCAATGACAGACTAGCTGGAGGTGTCTGGACGGGCAAATTTAACTCTCATTTCCCACCAGGAAGAGGAATTAACCAAAGGCTCAGCGAGCCATGCCGAAACTACACTAGGGCTTGAAGCAATCCTGCGGTGTTGCGGCCAGCTCACAAGAAAGCGAGTTGAAGAAAGAAGCTCATGGGCACTGTAATTCACAAACCTGCAGAGTTATAAATGACAGCTATCATCCAAAAATATATTGAAGTAAGGCTGCCAAGAGGACTTGAAAGCGGGGCAGAATTGCAGGAAACCGATTTCAGGAGGTAGACTGGAATTGCATGTAAAGCATAGGAAAAGAGGCAGAACGTCCACAATGATGCACTTGGCCAAAAAGGGCGTATGCGTTTTTTCCTGAATATATTCCTGAATATATTCAGGAAAAAACGCATACGCCCTTTTTGGCCAACCAAGCAAGCTTGCAAAGGAAATCTGCACTACAATGAAGTCTCACTGCCCCCCGGTCAAAAGGGCCATCTGAAAAAAGTGTAAAATCCAGAAAGGCAGGACAGGCCATGGAGAACTGGGAGCCTTGTTATGCTGATGGGCGGGATGTAAATTGCCAACAGCCACTCTGGAGAAGTGTATGGTGTTTCCTGAAACATCTAAAAAACAAAGCAACAGAGCCTAGGGCACTTCCACTTATGGTCCTATAGATTAGGGAAATTAAAATCAAAAAGACACAGCCACCCCAAAGTTTGGGACGGCTCTGTTTACAAGAACCTCATTTACGGTACAAGTTCAATATCGCAGAAAGCGAAAAATGGATAAAGAAGTTGTGGTACTTACGTACAATGCAATATCACTCAGCAATGAAATCTATGTCATCAGGCCAGTAGCAGCATAATGAGTGGATTCAGGTACGATGATTCTAAGTAAAATAAGTCACACAGAAAAAGGAACATCATAAGGTATCACTAATACACGGAATGTAAACTTGGCTACACAGGAATTGAATTACAAAACAGAATAGCGTCTCAAATGTAGAAAACCAACTTATGCTTGCTTAAGGGGAAAGGTGAGTTGGGGTGCTGCATAAAACCAGAGATTGAAATTAGCACAGATACCTTTCCATAAGTCAAATATGTAATAGACAAGAGCTACTGCTTGCTCAATGAAGTGGACTCAACACCCCATATTAAACGCCTAAGAATATACCTGACTAGTAAGAATCTTAAAGCCTATGGATTTATATGTCTCCGAAAGAGAATCAAGCGTGTGTACAGCAGCATAAACGCAGCAGTTATAGGATTGGTGAGGTTCGGTGAGCAAATGCAGACCCTTTGAAGTCATATTGCATGGTACCCATTCCATGCGTCTCAACTCTCCAGGTAAGGGATTCTTCCTTCAGCTAAACCATGCATGTGGAACCCAGAGTATGATCCACCGTGTGATTGGGAAACGTGTTCATATGTGTCTCAGTTTTCGTCCCCTGGTACTCGGGTGCAACATTCCAGACGCTTTACTAACACTCTCCCCACTTGGAGAGTCAGTGCCTTTAACCTCCTGTTTGGCCCAGTTTGCAATTTCTGTGGAAAATTAACAGGAATAGGGAGAACAAATGACAGACTAGCTGGAGGTGTCTGGACGGGCAAATTTAACTCTCATTTCCCACCAGGAAGAGGAATTAACCAAAGGCTCAGCGAGCCATGCCGAAACTACACTAGTGCTTGAAGCAATCCTGCGGTGTTGCGGCCAGCTCACAAGAAAGCGAGTTGAAGAAAGAAGCTCAGGGGCACTGTAATTCACAAACCTGCAGAGTTATAAATGACAGCTATCATCCAAAAATATATTGAAGTAAGGCTGCCAAGAGGACTTGAATGTGGGGCAGAATTGCAGGAAACCGATTTCAGGAGGTAGACTGGAATTGCATGAAAAGCATAGGAAAAGAGGCAGAACGTCCACAATTATGCACTTGGCCAAAAAGGGCGTATGCATTTTTTCCTGAATATATTCAGGAAAAAACGCATACGCCCTTTTTGGCCAACCAAGCAAGCTTGCAAAGGAAATCTGCACTACAATGAAGTCTCACTGCCACCTGGTCAAAAGGGCCATCTGAAAAAAGTGTAAAATCCAGAAAGGCAGGACAGGCCATGGAGAACTGGGAGCCTAGTTAGGCTGATGGGCGGGATGTAAATTGCCAACAGCCACTCTGCAGAAGTGTATGGTGTTTCCTGAAACATCTAAAAAACAAAGCAACAGAGCCTAGGGCACTTCCACTTATGGTCCTATAGATTAGGGAAATTAAAATCAAAAAGACACAGCCACCCCAAAGTTTGGGACGGCTCTGTTTACAAGAACCTCATTTACGGTACAAGTTCAATATTGCAGAAAGCGAAAAATGGATAAAGAAGTTGTGGTACTTACGTACAATGCAATACCACTCACCAATGAAATCTATGTCATCAGGCCAGTAGCAGCATAATGAGTGGATTCAGGTACGATGATTCTAAGTGATATAAGTCACACAGAAAAAGAAACATCATAAGGTATCACTAATACACGGAATGTAAACATGGCTACACAGGAACTGAATTACAAAACAGAATAGGGTCTCAAATGAAGAAAACCAACTTACGCTGGCTTAAGAGGAAAGGTTAGTTGGGGTGCTGCGTAAAACCAGAGATTGAAATTAACACAGATACCTTTCCATAAGCCAAATATGTAATAGACAAGAGCTACTGCTTGCTCAACGAAGTGGACTCAACACCCCATATTAAACGCCTAAGAATATACCTGACTAGTAAGAATCTTAAAACCTATGGATTGATATGTCTACGAAAGAGAATCAAGCGTGTGTACAGCGGCATAAACGCAGCAGTGATAGGATTGGTGAGGTTCGGTGAGCAAATGCAGACCCTTTGAAGTCATATTGCATGGTACCCATTCCATGGTTCTCAACTCTCCAGGTTTAAGGGATTCTTCCTTCAGCTAAAACATGCATGTGGAACCCAGAGTATGATCCACCGTGTGATCGGGAAACGTGTTCAAATGTGTCTCAGTTTTCGTCCCCTGGTACTCGGGTGCAACATTCCAGATGCTTTACTAACACTCTCCCCACTTGGAGAGTCAGTGCCTTTAACCTCCTGTTTGGCCCAGTTTGCAATTTCTGTGGAAAATGAACAGGAATAGGGAGAACCAATGACAGACTAGCTGGAGGTGTCTGGACGGGCAAATTTAACTCTCATTTCCCACCAGGAAGAGGAATTAACCAAAGGCTCAGCGAGCCATGCCGGAACCACACTAGGGCCTGAAGCAATCCTGCGGTGTTGCGGCCAGCTCACAAGAAAGCCAGTTGAAAAAAGGAGCTCAGGGGCACTGTAATTCACAAAACTTCAGAGTTATAAATGACAGCTATCGTCCAAAAATATATTGAAGTAAGGCTGCCAAGAGGACTTGAAAGCGGGGCAGAATTGCAGGAAACCGATTTCAGGAGGTAGACTGGAATTGCATGTAAAGCATAGGAAAAGAGGCAGAACGTCCACAATGATGCACTTGGCCAAAAAGGGCGTATGCGTTTTTTCCTGAATATATTCCTGAATATATTCAGGAAAAAACGCATACGCCCTTTTTGGCCAACCAAGCAAGCTTGCAAAGGAAATCTGCACTACAATGAAGTCTCACTGCCCCCCGGTCAAAAGGGCCATCTGAAAAAAGTGTAAAATCCAGAAAGGCAGGACAGGCCATGGAGAACTGGGAGCCTTGTTATGCTGATGGGCGGGATGTAAATTGCCAACAGCCACTCTGGAGAAGTGTATGGTGTTTCCTGAAACATCTAAAAAACAAAGCAACAGAGCCTAGGGCACTTCCACTTATGGTCCTATAGATTAGGGAAATTAAAATCAAAAAGACACAGCAACCCCAAAGTTTGGGACGGCTCTGTTTACAAGAACCTCATTTACGGTACAAGTTCAATATCGCACAAAGCGAAAAATGGATAAAGAAGTTGTGGTACTTACGTACAATGCAATATCACTCAGCAATGAAATCTATGTCATCAGGCCAGTAGCAGCATAATGAGTGGATTCAGGTACGATGATTCTAAGTAAAATAAGTCACACAGAAAAAGGAACATCATAAGGTATCACTAATACACGGAATGTAAACTTGGCTACACAGGAATTGAATTACAAAACAGAATAGGGTCTCAAATGTAGAAAACCAACTTATGCTTGCTTAAGGGGAAAGGTGAGTTGGGGTGCTGCATAAAACCAGAGATTGAAATTAGCACAGATACCTTTCCATAAGTCAAATATGTAATAGACAAGAGCTACTGCTTGCTCAATGAAGTGGACTCAACACCCCATATTAAACGCCTAAGAATATACCTGACTAGTAAGAATCTTAAAGCCTATGGATTTATATGTCTCCGAAAGAGAATCAAGCGTGTGTACAGCAGCATAAACGCAGCAGTTATAGGATTGGTGAGGTTCGGTGAGCAAATGCAGACCCTTTGAAGTCATATTGCATGGTACCCATTCCATGCGTCTCAACTCTCCAGGTAAGGGATTCTTCCTTCAGCTAAACCATGCATCTGGAACCCAGAGTATGATCCACCGTGTGATCGGGAAACGTGTTCATATGTGTCTCAGTTTTCGTCCCCTGGTACTCGGGTGCAACATTCCAGACGCTTTACTAACACTCTCCCCACTTGGAGAGTCAGTGCCTTTAACCTCCTGTTTGGCCCAGTTTGCAATTTCTGTGGAAAATTAACAGGAATAGGGAGAACAAATGACAGACTAGCTGGAGGTGTCTGGACGGGCAAATTTAACTCTCATTTCCCACCAGGAAGAGGAATTAACCAAAGGCTCAGCGAGCCATGCCGAAACTACACTAGTGCTTGAAGCAATCCTGCGGTGTTGCGGCCAGCTCACAAGAAAGCGAGTTGAAGAAAGAAGCTCAGGGGCACTGTAATTCACAAACCTGCAGAGTTATAAATGACAGCTATCATCCAAAAATATATTGAAGTAAGGCTGCCAAGAGGACTTGAAAGCGGGGCAGAATTGCAGGAAACCGATTTCAGGAGGTAGACTGGAATTGCATGTAAAGCATAGGAAAAGAGGCAGAACGTCCACAATGATGCACTTGGCCAAAAAGGGCGTATGCGTTTTTTCCTGAATATATTCCTGAATATATTCAGGAAAAAACGCATACGCCCTTTTTGGCAAACCAAGCAAGCTTGTAAAGGAAATCTGCACTACAATGAAGTCTCACTGCCCCCCGGTCAAAAGGGCCATCTGAAAAAAGTGTAAAATCCAGAAAGGCAGGACAGGCTATGGAGAACTGGGAGCCTTCTTATGCTGATGGGCGGGATGTAAATTGCCAACAGCCACTCTGGAGAAGTGTATGGTGTTTCCTGAAACATCTAAAAAACAAAGCAACAGAGCCTAGGACACTTCCACTTATGGTCCTATAGATTAGGGAAATTAAAATCAAAAAGACACAGCCACCCCAAAGTTTGGGTCGGCTCTGTTTACAAGAACCTCATTTACGGTACAAGTTCAATATTGCAGAAAGCGAAAAATGGATAAAGAAGTTGTGGTACTTACGTACAATGCAATACCACTCAGCAATGAAATCTATGTCATCACGCCAGTAGCAGCATAATGAGTGGATTCAGGTACGATGATTCTAAGTGAAATAAGTCACACAGAAAAAGAAACATCATAAGATGTCACTAATACACGGAATGTAAACTTGCCTACACAGGAACTGAATTACAAAACAGAATAGGGTCTCAAATGTAGAAAACCAACTTATGCTTGCTTAAGGGGAAAGGTGAGTTGGGGTGCTGCATAAAACCAGAGATTGAAATTAGCACAGATACCTTTCCATAAGACAAATATGTAATAGACAAGAGCTACTGCTTGCTCAACGAAGTGGACTCAACACCCCATATTAAACGCCTAAGAATATACCTGACTAGTAAGAATCTTAAAGCCTATGGATTTATATGTCTCCAAAAGAGAATCAAGCGTGTGTACAGCGGCATAAACGCAGCAGTGATAGGATTGGTGAGGTTCGGTGAGCAAATGCAGACCCTTTGAAGTCATATTGCATGGTACCCATTCCATGCGTCTCAACTCTCCAGGTAAGGGATTCTTCCTTCAGCTAAAACATGCATGTGGAACCCAGAGTATGATCCACTGTGTGATCGGGAAACGTGTTCATATGTGTCTCAGTTTTCGTCCCCTGGTACTCGGGTGCAACATTCCAGACGCTTTACTAACACTCTCCCCACTTGGAGAGTCAGGGCCTTTAACCTCCTGTTTGGCCCAGTTTGCAATTTCTGTGGAAAATTAACAGGAATAGGGAGAACCAATGACAGACTAGCTGGAGGTGTCTGGACGGGCAAATTTAACTCTCATTTCCCACCAGGAAGAGGAATTAACCAAAGGCTCAGCGAGCCATGCCGAAACCACACTAGGGCTTGAAGCAATCCTGCGGTGTTGCGGCCAGCTCACAAGAAAGCGAGTTGAAGAAAGAAGCTCAGGGGCACTGTAATTCACAAACCTGCAGAGTTATAAATGACAGCTATCATCCAAAAATATATTGAAGTAAGGCTGCCAAGAGGACTTGAAAGCGGGGCAGAATTGCAGGAAACCGATTTCAGGAGGTAGACTGGAATTGCATGTAAAGCATAGGAAAAGAGGCAGAACGTCCACAATGATGCACTTGGCCAAAAAGGGCGTATGCGTTTTTTCCTGAATATATTCCTGAATATATTCAGGAAAAAACGCATACGCCCTTTTTGGCCAACCAAGCAAGCTTGCAAAGGAAATCTGCACTACAATGAAGTCTCACTGCCCCCCGGTCAAAAGGGCCATCTGAAAAAAGTGTAAAATCCAGAAAGGCAGGACAGGCCATGGAGAACTGGGAGCCTTGTTATGCTGATGGGCGGGATGTAAATTGCCAACAGCCACTCTGGAGAAGTGTATGGTGTTTCCTGAAACATCTAAAAAACAAAGCAACAGAGCCTAGGGCACTTTCACTTATGGTCCTATAGATTAGGGAAATTAAAATCAAAAAGACACAGCCACCCCAAAGTTTGGGACGGCTCTGTTTACAAGAACCTCATTTACGGTACAAGTTCAATATCGCAGAAAGCGAAAAATGGATAAACAAGTTGTGGTACTTACGTACAATGCAATATCACTCAGCAATGAAATCTATGTCATCAGGCCAGTAGCAGCATAATGAGTGGATTCAGGTACGATGATTCTAAGTGAAATAAGTCACACAGAAAAAGAAACATCATAAGGTATCACTAATACACGGAATGTAAACATGGCTACACAGGAACTGAATTACAAAACAGAATAGGGTCTCAAATGAAGAAAACCAACTTACGCTTGCTTAAGAGGAAAGGTTAGTTGGGGTGCTGCATAAAACCAGAGATTGAAATTAACACAGATACCTTTCCATAAGCCAAATATGTAATAGACAAGAGCTACTGCTTGCTCAACGAAGTGGACTCAACACCCCATATTAAACGCCTAAGAATATACCTGACTAGTAAGAATCTTAAAACCTATGGATTTATATGTCTCCGAAAGAGAATCAAGCGTGTGTACAGCGGCATAAACGCAGCAGTTATAGGATTGGTGAGGTTCGGTGAGCAAATGCAGACCCTTTGAAGTCATATTGCATGGTACCCATTCCATGCGTCTCAACTCTCCAGGTAACGGATTCTTCCTTCAGCTAAAACATGCATGTGGAACCCAGAGTATGATCCACCGTGTGATCGGGAAACGTGTTCATATGTGTCTCAGTTTTCGTCCCCTGGTACTCGGGTGCAACATTCCAGACGCTTTACTAAGACTCTCCCCACTTGGAGAGTCAGTGCCTTTAACCTCCTGTTTGGCCCAGTTTGCAATTTCTGTGGAAAATTAACAGGAATAGGGAGAACAAATGACAGACTAGCTGGAGGTGTCTGGACGGGCAAATTTAACTCTCATTTCCCACCAGGAAGAGGAATTAACCAAAGGCTCAGCGAGCCATGCCGAAACTACACTAGTGCTTGAAGCAATCCTGCGGTGTTGCGGCCAGCTCACAAGAAAGCGAGTTGAAGAAAGAAGCTCAGGGGCACTGTAATTCACAAACCTGCAGAGTTATAAATGACAGCTATCATCCAAAAATATATTGAAGTAAGGCTGCCAAGAGGACTTGAAAGCGGGGCAGAATTGCAGGAAACCGATTTCAGGAGGTAGACTGGAATTGCATGAAAAGCATAGGAAAAGAGGCAGAACGTCCACAATGATGCACTTGGCCAAAAAGGGCGTATGCATTTTTTCCTGAATATATTCAGGAAAAAATGCATACGCCCTTTTTGGCCAACCAAGCAAGCTTGCAAAGGAAATCTGCACTACAATGAAGTCTCACTGCCCCCTGGTCAAAAGGGCCATCTGAAAAAAGTGTAAAATCCAGAAAGGCAGGACAGGCCATGGAGAACTGGGAGCCTAGTTAGGCTGATGGGCGGGATGTAAATTGCCAACAGCCACTCTGCAGAAGTGTATGGTGTTTCCTGAAACATCTAAAAAACAAAGCAACAGAGCCTAGGGCACTTCCACTTATGGTCCTATAGATTAGGGAAATTAAAATCAAAAAGACACAGCCACCCCAAAGTTTGGGACGGCTCTGTTTACAAGAACCTCATTTACGGTACAAGTTCAATATTGCAGAAAGCGAAAAATGGATAAAGAAGTTGTGGTACTTACGTACAATGCAATACCACTCAGCAATGAAATCTATGTCATCAGGCCAGTAGCAGCATAATGAGTGGATTCAGGTACGATGATTCTAAGTGAAATAAGTCACACAGAAAAAGAAACATCATAAGATATCACTAATACACGGAATGTAAACTTGCCTACACAGGAACTGAATTACAAAACAGAATAGGGTCTCAAATGTAGAAAACCAACTTATGCTTGCTTAAGGGGAAAGGTGAGTTGGGGTGCTGCATAAAACCAGAGATTGAAATTAACACAGATACCTTTCCATAAGCCAAATATGTAATAGACAAGAGCTACTGCTTGCTCAACGAAGTGGACTCAACACCCCATATTAAACGCCTAAGAATATACCTGACTAGTAAGAATCTTAAAACCTATGGATTGATATGTCTCCGAAAGAGAATCAAGCGTGTGTACAGCGGCATAAACGCAGCAGTGATAGGATTGGTGAGGTTCGGTGAGCAAATGCAGACCCTTTGAAGTCATATTGCATGGTACCCATTCCATGGTTCTCAACTCTCCAGGTTTAAGGGATTCTTCCTTCAGCTAAAACATGCATGTAGAACCCAGAGTATGATCCACCGTGTGATCGGGAAACGTGTTCAAATGTGTCCCAGTTTTCGTCCCCTGGTACTCGGGTGCAACATTCCAGACGCTTTACTAACACTCTCCCCACTTGGAGAGTCAGGGCCTTTAACCTCCTGTTTGGCCCAGTTTGCAATTTCTGCGGAAAATGAACAGGAATAGGGAGAACCAATGAGAGACTAGCTGGAGGTGTCTGGACGGGCAAATTTAACTCTCATTTCCCACCAGGAAGAGGAATTAACAAAAGGCTCAGCGAGCCATGCCGGAACAACACTAGGGCCTGAAGCAATCCTGCGGTGTTGCGGCCAGCTCACAAAAAAGCCAGTTGAAAAAAGGAGCTCAGGGGCACTGTAATTCACAAAGCTTCAGAGTTATAAATGACAGCTATCGTCCAAAAATATATTGAAGTAAGGCTGCCAAGAGGACTTGAAAGCGGGGAAGAATTGCAGGAAACCGATTTCAGGAGGTAGACTGGAATTGCATGTAAAGCATAGGAAAAGAGGCAGAACGTCCACAATGATGCACTTGGCCAAAAAGGGCGTATGCGTTTTTTCCTGAATATATTCCTGAATATATTCAGGAAAAAACGCATACGCCCTTTTTGGCCAACCAAGCAAGCTTGCAAAGGAAATCTGCACTACAATGAAGTCTCACTGCCCCCCGGTCAAAAGGGCCATCTGAAAAAAGTGTAAAATCCAGAAAGGCAGGACAGGCCATGGAGAACTGGGAGCCTTCTTATGCTGATGGGCGGGATGTAAATTGCCAACAGCCACTCTGGAGAAGTGTATGGTGTTTCCTGAAACATCTAAAAAACAAAGCAACAGAGCTTAGGGCACTTCAACTTATGGTCCTATAGATTAGGGAAATTAAAATCAAAAAGACACAGCCACCCCAAAGTTTGGGACGGCTCTGTTTACAAGAACCTCATTTACGGTACAAGTTCAATATCACAGAAAGCGAAAAATGGATAAAGAAGTTGTGGTACTTACGTACAATGCAATATCACTCAGCAATGAAATCTATGTCATCAGGCCAGTAGCAGCATAATGAGTGGATTCAGGTACGATGATTCTAAGTGAAATAAGTCACACAGAAAAAGAAACATCATAAGATATCACTAATACACGGAATGTAAGCTTGGCTACACAGGATCTGAATTACAAAACAGAACAGGGTCTCAAATGTAGAAAACCAACTTATGCTTGCTTAAGGGGAAAGGTGAGTTGGGGTGGTGCATAAAACCAGAGATAGAAATTAGCACAGATACCGTTCCATAAGCCAAATATGTAATAAACAAGAGCTACTACTTGCTCAACGAAGTGGACCCAACACCCCATATTAAACGCCTAAGAATATACCTGACTAGTAAGAATCTTAAAACCTATGGATTTATATGTCTCCGAAAGAGAAACCAGCGTGTGTACAGCGGCATAAACTCAGCAGTGATAGGATTGGTGAGGTTCGGTGAGCAAACGCAGACCCTTTGAAGTCATATTTCATGGTACCCATTCCATGGGTCTCAACTCTCCAGGTGTAAGGGATTCTTCCTTCAGCTAAAACATGCATGTGGAACCCAGAGGATGATCCACCATGTGATCGGGAAACGTGTTCAAATGTGTCTCAGTTTTCGTCCCCTGGTACTCGGGTGCAACATTCCAGACGCTTTACTAACACTCTCCCCACTTGGAGAGTCAGTGCCTTTAACCTCCTGTTTGGCCCAGTTTGCAATTTCTGCGGAAAATGAACAGGAATAGGGAGAACCAATGAGAGACTAGCTGGAGGAGTCTGGACGGGCAAATTTAACTCTCATTTCCCAACAGGAAGAGGAATTAACCAAAGGCTCAGCGAGCCATGCCGGAACCACACTAGGGCCTGAAGCAATCCTGCGGTGTTGCGGCCAGCTCACAAGAAAGCGAGTTGAAGAAAGGAGCTCAGGGGCCCTGTAATTCATACACCTGCACAGTTCTAAATGACAGCTATCGTCCAAAAATATATTGAAGTAAGGCTGCCAAGAGGACTTGAAAGCGGGGCAGAATTGCAGGAAACCGATTTCAGGAGGTAGACTGGAATTGCATGTAAAGCATAGGAAAAGAGGCAGAACGTCCACAATGATGCACTTGGCCAAAAAGGGCGTATGCGTTTTTTCCTGAATATATTCAGGAAAAAACGCATACGCCCTTTTTGGCCAACCAAGCAAGCTTGCAAAGGAAATCTGCACTACAATGAAGTCTCACTGCCCCCCGGTCAAAAGGGCCATCTGAAAAAAGTGTAAAATCCAGAAAGGCAGGACAGGCCATGGAGAACTGGGAGCCTTGTTATGCTGATGGACATGATGTAAATTGCCAACAGCCACTCTGGAGAAGTGTATGGTGTTTCCTGAAACATCTAAAAAACAAAGCAACAGAGCTTAGGGCACTTCAACTTATGGTCCTATAGATTAGGGAAATTAAAATCAAAAAGACACAGTCACCAGTAAGTTTGGGACGGCTCTGTTTACAAGAACCTCGTTTACGGTACAAGTTCAATATCGCAGAAAGCGAAAAATGGATAAAGAAGTTGTGGTACTTACGTACAATGCAATACCACTCAGCAATGAAATCTATGTCATCAGGCCAGTAGCAGCATAATGAGTGGATTCAGGTTCGATGATTCTAACTGAAATAAGTCACACAGAAAAAGAAACATCATAAGATATCACTAATACACGGAATGTAAGCTTGGCTACACAGGATCTGAATTACAAAACAGAACACGGTCTCAAATGCAGAAAACCAACTAATGCTTGCTTAAGGGGAAAGGTGAGTTGGGGTGCTGCATAAAACCAGAGATTGAAATTAACACAGATACCTTTCCATAAGACAAATATGTAATAGACAAGAGCTACTGCTTGCTCAATGAAGTGGACTCAACACCCCATATTAAACGCCTAAGAATATACCTGACTAGTAAGAATCTTAAAGCCTATGGATTTATATGTCTCCGAAAGAGAATCAAGCGTGTGTACAGCAGCATAAACGCAGCAGTTATAGGATTGGTGAGGTTCGGTGAGCAAATGCAGACCCTTTGAAGTCATATTGCATGGTACCCATTCCATGCGTCTCAACTCTCCAGGTAAGGGATTCTTCCTTCAGCTAAAACATGCATCTGGAACCCAGAGTATGATCCACCGTGTGATCGGGAAACGTGTTCATATGTGTCTCAGTTTTCGTCCCCTGGTACTCGGGTGCAACATTCCAGACGCTTTACTAACACTCTCCCCACTTGGAGAGTCAGTGCCTTTAACCTCCTGTTTGGCCCAGTTTGCAATTTCTGTGGAAAATTAACAGGAATAGGGAGAACAAATGACAGACTAGCTGGAGGTGTCTGGACGGGCAAATTTAACTCTCATTTCCCACCAGGAAGAGGAATTAACCAAAGGCTCAGCGAGCCATGCCGAAACTACACTAGTGCTTGAAGCAATCCTGCGGTGTTGCGGCCAGCTCACAAGAAAGCGAGTTGAAGAAAGAAGCTCAGGGGCACTGTAATTCACAAACCTGCAGAGTTATAAATGACAGCTATCATCCAAAAATATATTGAAGTAAGGCTGCCAAGAGGACTTGAAAGCGGGGCAGAATTGCAGGAAACCGATTTCAGGAGGTAGACTGGAATTGCATGAAAAGCATAGGAAAAGAGGCAGAACGTCCACAATGATGCACTTGGCCAAAAAGGGCGTATGCATTTTTTCCTGAATATATTCAGGAAAAAACGCATACGCCCTTTTTGGCCAACCAAGCAAGCTTGCAAAGGAAATCTGCACTACAATGAAGTCTCACTGCCCCCTGGTCAAAAGGGCCATCTGAAAAAAGTGTAAAATCCAGAAAGGCAGGACAGGCCATGGAGAACTGGGATCCTAGTTAGGCTGATGGGCGGGATGTAAATTGCCAACAGCCACTCTGCAGAAGTGTATGGTGTTTCCTGAAACATCTAAAAAACAAAGCAACAGAGCCTAGGGCACTTCCACTTATGGTCCTATAGATTAGGGAAATTAAAATCAAAAAGACACAGCCACCCCAAAGTTTGGGACGGCTCTGTTTACAAGAACCTCATTTACGGTACAAGTTCAATATTGCAGAAAGTGAAAAATGGATAAAGAAGTTGTGGTACTTACGTACAATGCAATACCACTCAGCAATGAAATCTATGTCATCAGGCCAGTAGCAGCGTAATGAGTGGATTCAGGTACGATGATTCTAAGTGAAATAAGTCACACAGAAAAAGAAACATCATAAGATATCACTAATACACGGAATGTAAACTTGCCTACACAGGAACTGAATTACAAAACAGAATAGGGTCTCAAATGTAGAAAACCAACTTATGCTTGCTTAAGGGGAAAGGTGAGTTGGGGTGCTGCATAAAACCAGAGATTGAAATTAACACAGATACCTTTCCATAAGCCAAATATGTAATAGACAAGAGCTACTGCTTGCTCAACGAAGTGGACTCAACACCCCATATTAAACGCCTAAGAATATACCTGACTAGTAAGAATCTTAAAACCTATGGATTGATATGTCTACGAAAGAGAATCAAGCGTGTGTACAGCGGCATAAACGCAGCAGTGATAGGATTGGTGAGGTTCGGTGAGCAAATGCAGACCCTTTGAAGTCATATTGCATGGTACCCATTCCATGGTTCTCAACTCTCCAGGTTTAAGGGATTCTTCCTTCAGCTAAAACATGCATGTGGAACCCAGAGTATGATCCACCGTGTGATCGGGAAACGTGTTCAAATGTGTCTCAGTTTTCCTCCCCTGGTACTCGGGTGCAACATTCCAGACGCTTTACTAACACTCTCCCCACTTGGAGAGTCAGGGCCTTTAACCTCCTGTTTGGCCCAGTTTGCAATTTCTGCGGAAAATGAACAGGAATAGGGAGAACCAATGAGAGACTAGCTGGAGGTGTCTGGACGGGCAAATTTAACTCTCATTTCCCACCAGGAAGAGGAATTAACCAAAGGCTCAGCGAGCCATGCCGGAACAACACTAGGGCCTGAAGCAATCCTGCGGTGTTGCGGCCAGCTCACAAAAAAGCCAGTTGAAAAAAGGAGCTCAGGGGCACTGTAATTCACAAAGCTTCAGAGTTATAAATGACAGCTATCGTCCAAAAATATATTGAAGTAAGGCTGCCAAGAGGACTTGAAAGCGGGGAAGAATTGCAGGAAACCGATTTCAGGAGGTAGACTGGAATTGCATGTAAAGCATAGGAAAAGAGGCAGAACGTCCACAATGATGCACTTGGCCAAAAAGGGCGTATGCGTTTTTTCCTGAATATATTCCTGAATATATTCAGGAAAAAACGCATACGCCCTTTTTGGCAAACCAAGCAAGCTTGTAAAGGAAATCTGCACTACAATGAAGTCTCACTGCCCCCCGGTCAAAAGGGCCATCTGAAAAAAGTGTAAAATCCAGAAAGGCAGGAAAGGCTATGGAGAACTGGGAGCCTTCTTATGCTGATGGGCGGGATGTAAATTGCCAACAGCCACTCTGGAGAAGTGTATGGTGTTTCATGAAACATCTAAAAAACAAAGCAACAGAGCCTAGGACACTTCCACTTATGGTCCTATAGATTAGGGAAATTAAAATCAAAAAGACACAGCCACCCCAAAGTTTGGGTCGGCTCTGTTTACAAGAACCTCATTTACGGTACAAGTTCAATATTGCAGAAAGCGAAAAATGGATAAAGAAGTTGTGGTACTTACGTACAATGCAATACCACTCAGCAATGAAATCTATGTCATCAGGCCAGTAGCAGCATAATGAGTGGATTCAGGTACGATGATTCTAAGTGAAATAAGTCACACAGAAAAAGAAACATCATAAGATGTCACTAATACACGGAATGTAAACTTGCCTACACAGGAACTGAATTACAAAACAGAATAGGGTCTCAAATGTAGAAAACCAACTTATGCTTGCTTAAGGGGAAAGGTGAGTTGGGGTGCTGCATAAAACCAGAGATTGAAATTAGCACAGATACCTTTCCATAAGACAAATATGTAATAGACAAGAGCTACTGCTTGCTCAACGAAGTGGACTCAACACCCCATATTAAACGCCTAAGAATATACCTGACTAGTAAGAATCTTAAAGCCTATGGATTTATATGTCTCCAAAAGAGAATCAAGCGTGTGTACAGCGGCATAAATGCAGCAGTGATAGGATTGGTGAGGTTCGGTGAGCAAATGCAGACCCTTTGAAGTCATATTGCATGGTACCCATTCCATGCGTCTCAACTCTCCAGGTAAGGGATTCTTCCTTCAGCTAAAACATGCATGTGGAACCCAGAGTATGATCCACTGTGTGATCGGGAAACGTGTTCATATGTGTCTCAGTTTTCGTCCCCTGGTACTCGGGTGCAACATTCCAGACGCTTTACTAACACTCTCCCCACTTGGAGAGTCAGGGCCTTTAACCTCCTGTTTGGCCCAGTTTGCAATTTCTGTGGAAAATTAACAGGAATAGGGAGAACCAATGACAGACTAGCTGGAGGTGTCTGGACGGGCAAATTTAACTCTCATTTCCCACCAGGAAGAGGAATTAACCAAAGGCTCAGCGAGCCATGCCGAAACTACACTAGGGCTTGAAGCAATCCTGCGGTGTTGCGGCCAGCTCACAAGAAAGCGAGTTGAAGAAAGAAGCTCAGGGGCACTGTAATTCACAAACCTGCAGAGTTATAAATGACAGCTATCATCCAAAAATATATTGAAGTAAGGCTGCCAAGAGGACTTGAAAGCGGGGCAGAATTGCAGGAAACCGATTTCAGGAGGTAGACTGGAATTGCATGTAAAGCATAGGAAAAGAGGCAGAACGTCCACAATGATGCACTTGGCCAAAAAGGGCGTATGCGTTTTTTCCTGAATATATTCCTGAATATATTCAGGAAAAAACGCATACGCCCTTTTTGGCCAACCAAGCAAGCTTGCAAAGGAAATCTGCACTACAATGAAGTCTCACTGCCCCCCGGTCAAAAGGGCCATCTGAAAAAAGTGTAAAATCCAGAAAGGCAGGACAGGCCATGGAGAACTGGGAGCCTTGTTATGCTGATGGGCGGGATGTAAATTGCCAACAGCCACTCTGGAGAAGTGTATGGTGTTTCCTGAAACATCTAAAAAACAAAGCAACAGAGCCTAGGGCACTTTCACTTATGGTCCTATAGATTAGGGAAATTAAAATCAAAAAGACACAGCCACCCCAAAGTTTGGGACGGCTCTGTTTACAAGAACCTCATTTACGGTACAAGTTCAATATCGCAGAAAGCGAAAAATGGATAAACAAGTTGTGGTACTTACGTACAATGCAATATCACTCAGCAATGAAATCTATGTCATCAGGCCAGTAGCAGCATAATGAGTGGATTCAGGTACGATGATTCTAAGTGAAATAAGTCACACAGAAAAAGAAACATCATAAGGTATCACTAATACACGGAATGTAAACATGGCTACACAGGAACTGAATTACAAAACAGAATAGGGTCTCAAATGAAGAAAACCAACTTACGCTTGCTTAAGGGGAAAGGTGAGTTGGGGTGCTGCATAAAACCAGAGATTGAAATTAACACAGATACCTTTCCATAAGCCAAATATGTAATAGACAAGAGCTACTGCTTGCTCAACGAAGTGGACTCAACACCCCATATTAAACGCCTAAGAATATACCTGACTAGTAAGAATCTTAAAACCTATGGATTTATATGTCTCCGAAAGAGAATCAAGCGTGTGTACAGCGGCATAAACGCAGCAGTTATAGGATTGGTGAGGTTCGGTGAGCAAATGCAGACCCTTTGAAGTCATATTGCATGGTACCCATTCCATGCGTCTCAACTCTCCAGGTAAGGGATTCTTCCTTCAGCTAAAACATGCATGTGGAACCGAGAGTATGATCCACCATGTGATCGGGAAACGTGTTCATATGTGTCTCAGTTTTCGTCCCCTGGTACTCGGGTGCAACATTCCAGACGCTTTACTAACACTCTCCCCACTTGGAGAGTCAGTGCCTTTAACCTCCTGTTTGGCCCAGTTTGCAATTTCTGTGGAAAATTAACAGGAATAGGGAGAACAAATGACAGACTAGCTGGAGGTGTCTGGACGGGCAAATTTAACTCTCATTTCCCACCAGGAAGAGGAATTAACCAAAGGCTCAGCGAGCCATGCCGAAACTACACTAGTGCTTGAAGCAATCCTGCGGTGTTGCGGCCAGCTCACAAGAAAGCGAGTTGAAGAAAGAAGCTCAGGGGCACTGTAATTCACAAACCTGCAGAGTTATAAATGACAGCTATCATCCAAAAATATATTGAAGTAAGGCTGCCAAGAGGACTTGAAAGCGGGGCAGAATTGCAGGAAACCGATTTCAGGAGGTAGACTGGAATTGCATGAAAAGCATAGGAAAAGAGGCAGAACGTCCACAATGATGCACTTGGCCAAAAAGGGCGTATGCATTTTTTCCTGAATATATTCAGGAAAAAATGCATACGCCCTTTTTGGCCAACCAAGCAAGCTTGCAAAGGAAATCTGCACTACAATGAAGTCTCACTGCCCCCTGGTCAAAAGGGCCATCTGAAAAAAGTGTAAAATCCAGAAAGGCAGGACAGGCCATGGAGAACTGGGAGCCTAGTTAGGCTGATGGGCGGGATGTAAATTGCCAACAGCCACTCTGCAGAAGTGTATGGTGTTTCCTGAAACATCTAAAAAACAAAGCAACAGAGCCTAGGGCACTTCCACTTATGGTCCTATAGATTAGGGAAATTAAAATCAAAAAGACACAGCCACCCCAAAGTTTGGGACGGCTCTGTTTACAAGAACCTCATTTACGGTACAAGTTCAATATTGCAGAAAGCGAAAAATGGATAAAGAAGTTGTGGTACTTACGTACAATGCAATACCACTCAGCAATGAAATCTATGTCATCAGGCCAGTAGCAGCATAATGAGTGGATTCAGGTACGATGATTCTAAGTGAAATAAGTCACACAGAAAAAGAAACATCATAAGATATCACTAATACACGGAATGTAAACTTGCCTACACAGGAACTGAATTACAAAACAGAATAGGGTCTCAAATGTAGAAAACCAACTTATGCTTGCTTAAGGGGAAAGGTGAGTTGGGGTGCTGCATAAAACCAGAGATTGAAATTAACACAGATACCTTTCCATAAGCCAAATATGTAATAGACAAGAGCTACTGCTTGCTCAACGAAGTGGACTCAACATCCCATATTAAACGCCTAAGAATATACCTGACTAGTAAGAATCTTAAAACCTATGGATTGATATGTCTCCGAAAGAGAATCAAGCGTGTGTACAGCGGCATAAACGCAGCAGTGATAGGATTGGTGAGGTTCGGTGAGCAAATGCAGACCCTTTGAAGTCATATTGCATGGTACCCATTCCATGGGTCTCAACTCTCCAGGTTTAAGGGATTCTTCCTTCAGCTAAAACATGCATGTAGAACCCAGAGTATGATCCACCGTGTGATCGGGAAACGTGTTCAAATGTGTCCCAGTTTTCGTCCCCTGGTACTCGGGTGCAACATTCCAGACGCTTTACTAACACTCTCCCCACTTGGAGAGTCAGGGCCTTTAACCTCCTGTTTGGCCCAGTTTGCAATTTCTGCGGAAAATGAACAGGAATAGGGAGAACCAATGAGAGACTAGCTGGAGGTGTCTGGACGGGCAAATTTAACTCTCATTTCCCACCAGGAAGAGGAATTAACAAAAGGCTCAGCGAGCCATGCCGGAACAACACTAGGGCCTGAAGCAATCCTGCGGTGTTGCGGCCAGCTCACAAAAAAGCCAGTTGAAAAAAGGAGCTCAGGGGCACTGTAATTCACAAAGCTTCAGAGTTATAAATGACAGCTATCGTCCAAAAATATATTGAAGTAAGGCTGCCAAGAGGACTTGAAAGCGGGGAAGAATTGCAGGAAACCGATTTCAGGAGGTAGACTGGAATTGCATGTAAAGCATAGGAAAAGAGGCAGAACGTCCACAATGATGCACTTGGCCAAAAAGGGCGTATGCGTTTTTTCCTGAATATATTCCTGAATATATTCAGGAAAAAACGCATACGCCCTTTTTGGCCAACCAAGCAAGCTTGCAAAGGAAATCTGCACTACAATGAAGTCTCACTGCCCCCCGGTCAAAAGGGCCATCTGAAAAAAGTGTAAAATCCAGAAAGGCAGGACAGGCCATGGAGAACTGGGAGCCTTCTTATGCTGATGGGCGGGATGTAAATTGCCAACAGCCACTCTGGAGAAGTGTATGGTGTTTCCTGAAACATCTAAAAAACAAAGCAACAGAGCCTAGGGCACTTCCACTTATGGTCCTATAGATTAGGGAAATTAAAATCAAAAAGACACAGCCACCCCAAAGTTTGGGACGGCTCTGTTTACAAGAACCTCATTTACGGTACAAGTTCAATATCACAGAAAGCGAAAAATGGATAAAGAAGTTGTGGTACTTACGTACAATGCAATATCACTCAGCAATGAAATCTATGTCATCAGGCCAGTAGCAGCATAATGAGTGGATTCAGGTACGATGATTCTAAGTGAAATAAGTCACACAGAAAAAGAAACATCATAAGATATCACTAATACACGGAATGTAAGCTTGGCTACACAGGATCTGAATTACAAAACAGAACAGGGTCTCAAATGTAGAAAACCAACTTATGCTTGCTTAAGGGGAAAGGTGAGTTGGGGTGGTGCATAAAACCAGAGATAGAAATTAGCACAGATACCGTTCCATAAGCCAAATATGTAATAAACAAGAGCTACTCCTTGCTCAACGAAGTGGACCCAACACCCCATATTAAACGCCTAAGAATATACCTGACTAGTAAGAATCTTAAAACCTATGGATTTATATGTCTCCGAAAGAGAAACCAGCGTGTGTACAGCGGCATAAACTCAGCAGTGATAGGATTGGTGAGGTTCGGTGAGCAAACGCAGACCCTTTGAAGTCATATTTCATGGTACCCATTCCATGGGTCTCAACTCTCCAGGTGTAAGGGATTCTTCCTTCAGCTAAAACATGCATGTGGAACCCAGAGGATGATCCACCATGTGATCGGGAAACGTGTTCAAATGTGTCTCAGTTTTCGTCCCCTGGTACTCGGGTGCAACATTCCAGACGCTTTACTAACACTCTCCCCACTTGGAGAGTCAGTGCCTTTAACCTCCTGTTTGGCCCAGTTTGCAATTTCTGCGGAAAATGAACAGGAATAGGGAGAACCAATGAGAGACTAGCTGGAGGAGTCTGGACGGGCAAATTTAACTCTCATTTCCCAACAGGAAGAGGAATTAACCAAAGGCTCAGCGAGCCATGCCGGAACCACACTAGGGCCTGAAGCAATCCTGCGGTGTTGCGGCCAGCTCACAAGAAAGCGAGTTGAAGAAAGGAGCTCAGGGGCCCTGTAATTCATACACCTGCACAGTTCTAAATGACAGCTATCGTCCAAAAATATATTGAAGTAAGGCTGCCAAGAGGACTTGAAAGCGGGGCAGAATTGCAGGAAACCGATTTCAGGAGGTAGACTGGAATTGCATGTAAAGCATAGGAAAAGAGGCAGAACGTCCACAATGATGCACTTGGCCAAAAAGGGCGTATGCGTTTTTTCCTGAATATATTCAGGAAAAAACGCATACGCCCTTTTTGGCCAACCAAGCAAGCTTGCAAAGGAAATCTGCACTACAATGAAGTCTCACTGCCCCCCGGTCAAAAGGGCCATCTGAAAAAAGTGTAAAATCCAGAAAGGCAGGACAGGCCATGGAGAACTGGGAGCCTTGTTATGCTGATGGACATGATGTAAATTGCCAACAGCCACTCTGGAGAAGTGTATGGTGTTTCCTGAAACATCTAAAAAACAAAGCAACAGAGCTTAGGGCACTTCAACTTATGGTCCTATAGATTAGGGAAATTAAAATCAAAAAGACACAGTCACCAGTAAGTTTGGGACGGCTCTGTTTACAAGAACCTCGTTTACGGTACAAGTTCAATATCGCAGAAAGCGAAAAATGGATAAAGAAGTTGTGGTACTTACGTACAATGCAATACCACTCAGCAATGAAATCTATGTCATCAGGCCAGTAGCAGCATAATGAGTGGATTCAGGTACGATGATTCTAAGTGAAATAAGTCACACAGAAAAAGAAACATCATAAGATATCACTAATACACGGAATGTAAACTTGGCTACACAGGAACTGAATTACAAAACAGAATAGGGTCTCAAATGTAGAAAACCAACTTATGCTTGCTTAAGGGGAAAGGTGAGTTGGGGTGCTGCATAAAACCAGAGATTGAAATTACCACAGATACCTTTCCATAAGCCAAATATGTAATAGACAAGAGCTACTGCTTGCTCAACGAAGTGGACTCAACACCCCATATTAAACGCCTAAGAATATACCTGACTAGTAAGAATCTTAAAACCTATGGATTTATATGTCTTCGAAAGAGAATCAAGCATGTGTACAGTGGCATAAACGCAGCAGTGATAGGATTGGTGAGGTTCGGTGAGCAAATGCAGACCCTTTGAAGTCATATTGCATGGTACCCATTCCATGGGTCTCAACTCTCCAGGTTTAAGGGATTCTTCCTTCAGCTAAAACATGCATGTGGAACCCAGAGTATGATCCACCATGTGATCGGGAAACGTGTTCAAATGTGTCTCAGTTTTCGTCCCCTGGTACTCGGGTGCAACATTCCAGACGCTTTACTAACACTCTCCCCACTTGGAGAGTCAGTGCCTTTAACCTCCTGTTTGGCCCAGTTTGCAATTTCTGCGGAAAATGAACAGGAATAGGGAGAACCAATGAGAGACTAGCTGGAGGAGTCTGGACGGGCAAATTTAACTCTCATTTCCCAACAGGAAGAGGAATTAACCAAAGGCTCAGCGAGCCATGCCGGAACCACACTAGGGCCTGAAGCAATCCTGCGGTGTTGCGGCCAGCTCACAAGAAAGCGAGTTGAAGAAAGGAGCTCAGGGGCCCTGTAATTCATACACCTGCACAGTTCTAAATGACAGCTATCGTCCAAAAATATATTGAAGTAAGGCTGCCAAGAGGACTTGAAAGCGGGGCAGAATTGCAGGAAACCGATTTCAGGAGGTAGACTGGAATTGCATGTAAAGCATAGGAAAAGAGGCAGAACGTCCACAATGATGCACTTGGCCAAAAAGGGCGTATGCGTTTTTTCCTGAATATATTCAGGAAAAAACGCATACGCCCTTTTTGGCCAACCAAGCAAGCTTGCAAAGGAAATCTGCACTACAATGAAGTCTCACTGCCCCCCGGTCAAAAGGGCCATCTGAAAAAAGTGTAAAATCCAGAAAGGCAGGACAGGCCATGGAGAACTGGGAGCCTTGTTATGCTGATGGGCGTGATGTAAATTGACAACAGCCACTCTGGAGAAGTGTATGGTGTTTCCTGAAACATCTAAAAAACAAAGCAACAGAGCCTAGGGTACTTCCACTTATGGTCCTATAGATTAGGGAAATTAAAATCAAACAGACACAGCCACCACAAAATTTGGGACGGCTCTGTTTACAAGAACCTCATTTACGGTACAAGTTCAATATCAGAGAAAGCGAAAAATGGATAAAGATGTTGTGGTACTAACGTACAATGCAATATCACTCAGCAATGAAATCTATGTCATCAGGCCCATAGCAGGATAATGAGTGGATTCAGGTACGATGATTCTAAGTGAAATAAGTCACACAGAAAAAGAAACATCATAAGATATCACTAATACACGGAATGTAAGCTTGGCTACACAGGATCTGAATTACAAAACAGAACACGGTCTCAAATGCAGAAAACCAACTAATGCTTGCTTAAGGGGAAAGGTGAGTTGGGGTGCTGCATAAAACCAGAGATTGAAATTAACACAGATACCTTTCCATAAGACAAATATGTAATAGACAAGAGCTACTGCTTGCTCAATGAAGTGGACTCAACACCCCATATTAAACGCCTAAGAATATACCTGACTAGTAAGAATCTTAAAGCCTATGGATTTATATGTCTCCGAAAGAGAATCAAGCATGTGTACAGCAGCATAAACGCAGCAGTTATAGGATTGGTGAGGTTCGGTGAGCAAATGCAGACCCTTTGAAGTCATATTGCATGGTACCCATTCCATGCGTCTCAACTCTCCAGGTAAGGGATTCTTCCTTCAGCTAAAACATGCATCTGGAACCCAGAGTATGATGCACCGTGTGATCGGGAAACGTGTTCATATGTGTCTCAGTTTTCGTCCCCTGGTACTCGGGTGCAACATTCCAGACGCTTTACTAACACTCTCCCCACTTGGAGAGTCAGTGCCTTTAACCTCCTGTTTGGCCCAGTTTGCAATTTCTGTGGAAAATTAACAGGAATAGGGAGAACAAATGACAGACTAGCTGGAGGTGTCTGGACGGGCAAATTTAACTCTCATTTCCCACCAGGAAGAGGAATTAACCAAAGGCTCAGCGAGCCATGCCGAAACTACACTAGTGCTTGAAGCAATCCTGCGGTGTTGCGGCCAGCTCACAAGAAAGCGAGTTGAAGAAAGAAGCTCAGGGGCACTGTAATTCACAAACCTGCAGAGTTATAAATGACAGCTATCATCCAAAAATATATTGAAGTAAGGCTGCCAAGAGGACTTGAAAGCGGGGCAGAATTGCAGGAAACCGATTTCAGGAGGTAGACTGGAATTGCATGAAAAGCATAGGAAAAGAGGCAGAACGTCCACAATGATGCACTTGGCCAAAAAGGGCGTATGCATTTTTTCCTGAATATATTCAGGAAAAAACGCATACGCCCTTTTTGGCCAACCAAGCAAGCTTGCAAAGGAAATCTGCACTACAATGAAGTCTCACTGCCCCCTGGTCAAAAGGGCCATCTGAAAAAAGTGTAAAATCCAGAAAGGCAGGACAGGCCATGGAGAACTGGGATCCTAGTTAGGCTGATGGGCGGGATGTAAATTGCCAACAGCCACTCTGCAGAAGTGTATGGTGTTTCCTGAAACATCTAAAAAACAAAGCAACAGAGCCTAGGGCACTTCCACTTATGGTCCTATAGATTAGGGAAATTAAAATCAAAAAGACACAGCCACCCCAAAGTTTGGGACGGCTCTGTTTACAAGAACCTCATTTACGGTACAAGTTCAATATTGCAGAAAGCGAAAAATGGATAAAGAAGTTGTGGTACTTACGTACAATGCAATACCACTCAGCAATGAAATCTATGTCATCAGGCCAGTAGCAGCGTAATGAGTGGATTCAGGTACGATGATTCTAAGTGAAATAAGTCACACAGAAAAAGAAACATCATAAGATATCACTAATACACGGAATGTAAACTTGCCTACACAGGAACTGAATTACAAAACAGAATAGGGTCTCAAATGTAGAAAACCAACTTATGCTTGCTTAAGGGGAAAGGTGAGTTGGGGTGCTGCATAAAACCAGAGATTGAAATTAACACAGATACCTTTCCATAAGCCAAATATGTAATAGACAAGAGCTACTGCTTGCTCAACGAAGTGGACTCAACACCCCATATTAAACGCCTAAGAATATACCTGACTAGTAAGAATCTTAAAACCTATGGATTGATATGTCTACGAAAGAGAATCAAGCGTGTGTACAGCGGCATAAACGCAGCAGTGATAGGATTGGTGAGGTTCGGTGAGCAAATGCAGACCCTTTGAAGTCATATTGCATGGTACCCATTCCATGGTTCTCAACTCTCCAGGTTTAAGGGATTCTACCTTCAGCTAAAACATGCATGTGGAACCCAGAGTATGATCCACCGTGTGATCGGGAAACGTGTTCAAATGTGTCTCAGTTTTCCTCCCCTGGTACTCGGGTGCAACATTCCAGACGCTTTACTAACACTCTCCCCACTTGGAGAGTCAGGGCCTTTAACCTCCTGTTTGGCCCAGTTTGCAATTTCTGCGGAAAATGAACAGGAATAGGGAGAACCAATGAGAGACTAGCTGGAGGTGTCTGGACGGGCAAATTTAACTCTCATTTCCCACCAGGAAGAGGAATTAACCAAAGGCTCAGCAAGCCATGCCGGAACAACACTAGGGCCTGAAGCAATCCTGCGGTGTTGCGGCCAGCTCACAAAAAAGCCAGTTGAAAAAAGGAGCTCAGGGGCACTGTAATTCACAAAGCTTCAGAGTTATAAATGACAGCTATCGTCCAAAAATATATTGAAGTAAGGCTGCCAAGAGGACTTGAAAGCGGGGAAGAATTGCAGGAAACCGATTTCAGGAGGTAGACTGGAATTGCATGTAAAGCATAGGAAAAGAGGCAGAACGTCCACAATGATGCACTTGGCCAAAAAGGGCGTATGCGTTTTTTCCTGAATATATTCCTGAATATATTCAGGAAAAAACGCATACGCACTTTTTGGCCAACCAAGCAAGCTTGTAAAGGAAATCTGCACTACAATGAAGTCTCACTGCCCCCCGGTCAAAAGGGCCATCTGAAAAAAGTGTAAAATCCAGAATGGCAGGACAGGCTATGGAGAACTGGGAGCCTTCTTATGCTGATGGGCGGGATGTAAATTGCCAACAGCCACTCTGGAGAAGTGTATGGTGTTTCCTGAAACATCTAAAAAACAAAGCAACAGAGCCTAGGGCACTTCCACTTATGGTCCTATAGATTAGGGAAATTAAAATCAAAAAGACACAGCCACCCCAAAGTTTGGGACGGCTCTGTTTACAAGAACCTCATTTACGGTACAAGTTCAATATTGCAGAAAGCGAAAAATGGATAAAGAAGTTGTGGTACTTACGTACAATGCAATACCACTCAGCAATGAAATCTATGTCATCAGGCCAGTAGCAGCATAATGAGTGGATTCAGGTACGATGATTCTAAGTGAAATAAGTCACACAGAAAAAGAAACATCATAAGATGTCACTAATACACGGAATGTAAACTTGCCTACACAGGAACTGAATTACAAAACAGAATAGGGTCTCAAATGTAGAAAACCAACTTATGCTTGCTTAAGGGGAAAGGTGAGTTGGGGTGCTGCATAAAACCAGAGATTGAAATTAGCACAGATACTTTTCCATAAGACAAATATGTAATAGACAAGAGCTACTGCTTGCTCAACGAAGTGGACTCAACACCCCATATTAAACGCCTAAGAATATACCTGACTAGTAAGAATCTTAAAGCCTATGGATTTATATGTCTCCGAAAGAGAATCAAGCGTGTGTACAGCGGCATAAACGCAGCAGTGATAGGATTGGTGAGGTTCGGTGAGCAAATGCAGACCCTTTGAAGTCATATTGCATGGTACCCATTCCATGCGTCTCAACTCTCCAGGTAAGGGATTCTTCCTTCAGCTAAAACATGCATGTGGAACCCAGAGTATGATCCACTGTGTGATCGGGAAACGTGTTCATATGTGTCTCAGTTTTCGTCCCCTGGTACTCGGGTGCAACATTCCAGACGCTTTACTAACACTCTCCCCACTTGGAGAGTCAGTGCCTTTAACCTCCTGTTTGGCCCAGTTTGCAATTTCTGTGGAAAATTAACAGGAATAGGGAGAACCAATGACAGACTAGCTGGAGGTGTCTGGACGGGCAAATTTAACTCTCATTTCCCACCAGGAAGAGGAATTAACCAAAGGCTCAGCGAGCCATGCCGAAACTACACTAGGGCTTGAAGCAATCCTGCGGTGTTGCGGCCAGCTCACAAGAAAGCGAGTTGAAGAAAGAAGCTCAGGGGCACTGTAATTCACAAACCTGCAGAGTTATAAATGACAGCTATCATCCAAAAATATATTGAAGTAAGGCTGCCAAGAGGACTTGAAAGCGGGGCAGAATAGCAGGAAACCGATTTCAGGAGGTAGACTGGAATTGCATGTAAAGCATAGGAAAAGAGGCAGAACGTCCACAATGATGCACTTGGCCAAAAAGGGCGTATGCGTTTTTTCCTGAATATATTCCTGAATATATTCAGGAAAAAACGCATACGCCCTTTTTGGCCAACCAAGCAAGCTTGCAAAGGAAATCTGCACTACAATGAAGTCTCACTGCCCCCCGGTCAAAAGGGCCATCTGAAAAAAGTGTAAAATCCAGAAAGGCAGGACAGGCCATGGAGAACTGGGAGCCTTGTTATGCTGATGGGCGGGATGTAAATTGCCAACAGCCACTCTGGAGAAGTGTATGGTGTTTCCTGAAACATCTAAAAAACAAAGCAACAGAGCCTAGGGCACTTTCACTTATGGTCCTATAGATTAGGGAAATTAAAATCAAAAAGACACAGCCACCCCAAAGTTTGGGACGGCTCTGTTTACAAGAACCTCATTTACGGTACAAGTTCAATATCGCAGAAAGCGAAAAATGGATAAAGAAGTTGTGGTACTTACGTACAATGCAATATCACTCAGCAATGAAATCTATGTCATCAGGCCAGTAGCAGCATAATGAGTGGATTCAGGTACGATGATTCTAAGTGAAATAAGTCACACAGAAAAAGAAACATCATAAGGTATCACTAATACACGGAATGTAAACATGGCTACACAGGAACTGAATTACAAAACAGAATAGGGTCTCAAATGAAGAAAACCAACTTACGCTTGCTTAAGAGGAAAGGTTAGTTGGGGTGCTGCATAAAACCAGAGATTGAAATTAACACAGATACCTTTCCATAAGCCAAATATGTAATAGACAAGAGCTACTGCTTGCTCAACGAAGTGGACTCAACACCCCATATTAAACGCCTAAGAATATACCTGACTAGTAAGAATCTTAAAACCTATGGATTTATATGTCTCCGAAAGAGAATCAAGCGTGTGTACAGCGGCATAAACGCAGCAGTTATAGGATTGGTGAGGTTCGGTGAGCAAATGCAGACCCTTGGAAGTCATATTGCATGGTACCCATTCCATGCGTCTCAACTCTCCAGGTAAGGGATTCTTCCTTCAGCTAAAACATGCATGTGGAACCCAGAGTATGATCCACCGTGTGATCGGGAAACGTGTTCATATGTGTCTCAGTTTTCGTCCCCTGGTACTCGGGTGCAACATTCCAGACGCTTTACTAAGACTCTCCCCACTTGGAGAGTCAGTGCCTTTAACCTCCTGTTTGGCCCAGTTTGCAATTTCTGTGGAAAATTAACAGGAATAGGGAGAACAAATGACAGACTAGCTGGAGGTGTCTGGACGGGCAAATTTAACTCTCATTTCCCACCAGGAAGAGGAATTAACCAAAGGCTCAGCGAGCCATGCCGAAACTACACTAGTGCTTGAAGCAATCCTGCGGTGTTGCGGCCAGCTCACAAGAAAGCGAGTTGAAGAAAGAAGCTCAGGGGCACTGTAATTCACAAACCTGCAGAGTTATAAATGACAGCTATCATCCAAAAATATATTGAAGTAAGGCTGCCAAGAGGACTTGAAAGCGGGGCAGAATTGCAGGAAACCGATTTCAGGAGGTAGACTGGAATTGCATGAAAAGCATAGGAAAAGAGGCAGAACGTCCACAATGATGCACTTGCCCAAAAAGGGCGTATGCATTTTTTCCTGAATATATTCAGGAAAAAACGCATACGCCCTTTTTGGCCAACCAAGCAAGCTTGCAAAGGAAATCTGCACTACAATGAAGTCTCACTGCCCCCTGGTCAAAAGGGCCATCTGAAAAAAGTGTAAAATCCAGAAAGGCAGGACAGGCCATGGAGAACTGGGAGCCTAGTTAGGCTGATGGGCGGGATGTAAATTGCCAACAGCCACTCTGCAGAAGTGTATGGTGTTTCCTGAAACATCTAAAAAACAAAGCAACAGAGCCTAGGGCACTTCCACTTATGGTCCTATAGATTAGGGAAATTAAAATCAAAAAGACACAGCCACCCCAAAGTTTGGGACGGCTCTGTTTACAAGAACCTCATTTACGGTACAAGTTCAATATTGCAGAAAGCGAAAAATGGATAAAGAAGTTGTGGTACTTACGTACAATGCAATACCACTCAGCAATGAAATCTATGTCATCAGGCCAGTAGCAGCATAATGAGTGGATTCAGGTACGATGATTCTAAGTGAAATAAGTCACACAGAAAAAGAAACATCATAAGATATCACTAATACACGGAATGTAAACTTGCCTACACAGGAACTGAATTACAAAACAGAATAGGGTCTCAAATGTAGAAAACCAACTTATGCTTGCTTAAGGGGAAAGGTGAGATGGGGTGCTGCATAAAACCAGAGATTGAAATTAACACAGATACCTTTCCATAAGCCAAATATGTAATAGACAAGAGCTACTGCTTGCTCAACGAAGTGGACTCAACACCCCATATTAAACGCCTAAGAATATACCTGACTAGTAAGAATCTTAAAACCTATGGATTGATATGTCTCCGAAAGAGAATCAAGCGTGTGTACAGCAGCATAAACGCAGCAGTGATAGGATTGGTGAGGTTCGGTGAGCAAATGCAGACCCTTTGAAGTCATATTGCATGGTACCCATTCCATGGTTCTCAACTCTCCAGGTTTAAGGGATTCTTCCTTCAGCTAAAACATGCATGTAGAACCCAGAGTATGATCCACCGTGTGATCGGGAAACGTGTTCAAATGTGTCCCAGTTTTCGTCCCCTGGTACTCGGGTGCAACATTCCAGACGCTTTACTAACACTCTCCCCACTTGGAGAGTCAGGGCCTTTAACCTCCTATTTGGCCCAGTTTGCAATTTCTGCGGAAAATGAACAGGAATAGGGAGAACCAATGAGAGACTAGCTGGAGGTGTCTGGACGGGCAAATTTAACTCTCATTTCCCACCAGGAAGAGGAATTAACAAAAGGCTCAGCGAGCCATGCCGGAACAACACTAGGGCCTGAAGCAATCCTGCGGTGTTGCGGCCAGCTCACAAAAAAGCCAGTTGAAAAAAGGAGCTCAGGGGCACTGTAATTCACAAAGCTTCAGAGTTATAAATGACAGCTATCGTCCAAAAATATATTGAAGTAAGGCTGCCAAGAGGACTTGAAAGCGGGGAAGAATTGCAGGAAACCGATTTCAGGAGGTAGACTGGAATTGCATGTAAAGCATAGGAAAAGAGGCAGAACGTCCACAATGATGCACTTGGCCAAAAAGGGCGTATGAGTTTTTTCCTGAATATATTCCTGAATATATTCAGGAAAAAACGCATACGCCCTTTTTGGCCAACCAAGCAAGCTTGCAAAGGAAATCTGCACTACAATGAAGTCTCACTGCCCCCCGGTCAAAAGGGCCATCTGAAAAAAGTGTAAAATCCAGAAAGGCAGGACAGGCCATGGAGAACTGGGAGCCTTCTTATGCTGATGGGCGGGATGTAAATTGCCAACAGCCACTCTGGAGAAGTGTATGGTGTTTCCTGAAACATCTAAAAAACAAAGCAACAGAGCCTAGGGCACTTCCACTTATGGTCCTATAGATTAGGGAAATTAAAATCAAAAAGACACAGCCACCCCAAAGTTTGGGACGGCTCTGTTTACAAGAACCTCATTTACGGTACAAGTTCAATATCACAGAAAGCGAAAAATGGATAAAGAAGTTGTGGTACTTACGTACAATGCAATATCACTCAGCAATGAAATCTATGTCATCAGGCCAGTAGCAGCATAATGAGTGGATTCAGGTACGATGATTCTAAGTGAAATAAGTCACACAGAAAAAGAAACATCATAAGATATCACTAATACACGGAATGTAAACTTGCCTACACAGGAACTGAATTACAAAACAGAATAGGGTCTCAAATGTAGAAAACCAACTTATGCTTGCTTAAGGGGAAAGGTGAGATGGGGTGCTGCATAAAACCAGAGATTGAAATTAACACAGATACCTTTCCATAAGCCAAATATGTAATAGACAAGAGCTACTGCTTGCTCAACGAAGTGGACTCAACACCCCATATTAAACGCCTAAGAATATACCTGACTAGTAAGAATCTTAAAACCTATGGATTGATATGTCTCCGAAAGAGAATCAAGCGTGTGTACAGCAGCATAAACGCAGCAGTGATAGGATTGGTGAGGTTCGGTGAGCAAATGCAGACCCTTTGAAGTCATATTGCATGGTACCCATTCCATGGTTCTCAACTCTCCAGGTTTAAGGGATTCTTCCTTCAGCTAAAACATGCATGTAGAACCCAGAGTATGATCCACCGTGTGATCGGGAAACGTGTTCAAATGTGTCCCAGTTTTCGTCCCCTGGTACTCGGGTGCAACATTCCAGACGCTTTACTAACACTCTCCCCACTTGGAGAGTCAGGGCCTTTAACCTCCTGTTTGGCCCAGTTTGCAATTTCTGCGGAAAATGAACAGGAATAGGGAGAACCAATGAGAGACTAGCTGGAGGTGTCTGGACGGGCAAATTTAACTCTCATTTCCCACCAGGAAGAGGAATTAACAAAAGGCTCAGCGAGCCATGCCGGAACAACACTAGGGCCTGAAGCAATCCTGCGGTGTTGCGGCCAGCTCACAAAAAAGCCAGTTGAAAAAAGGAGCTCAGGGGCACTGTAATTCACAAAGCTTCAGAGTTATAAATGACAGCTATCGTCCAAAAATATATTGAAGTAAGGCTGCCAAGAGGACTTGAAAGCGGGGAAGAATTGCAGGAAACCGATTTCAGGAGGTAGACTGGAATTGCATGTAAAGCATAGGAAAAGAGGCAGAACGTCCACAATGATGCACTTGGCCAAAAAGGGCGTATGAGTTTTTTCCTGAATATATTCCTGAATATATTCAGGAAAAAACGCATACGCCCTTTTTGGCCAACCAAGCAAGCTTGCAAAGGAAATCTGCACTACAATGAAGTCTCACTGCCCCCCGGTCAAAAGGGCCATCTGAAAAAAGTGTAAAATCCAGAAAGGCAGGACAGGCCATGGAGAACTGGGAGCCTTCTTATGCTGATGGGCGGGATGTAAATTGCCAACAGCCACTCTGGAGAAGTGTATGGTGTTTCCTGAAACATCTAAAAAACAAAGCAACAGAGCCTAGGGCACTTCCACTTATGGTCCTATAGATTAGGGAAATTAAAATCAAAAAGACACAGCCACCCCAAAGTTTGGGACGGCTCTGTTTACAAGAACCTCATTTACGGTACAAGTTCAATATCACAGAAAGCGAAAAATGGATAAAGAAGTTGTGGTACTTACGTACAATGCAATATCACTCAGCAATGAAATCTATGTCATCAGGCCAGTAGCAGCATAATGAGTGGATTCAGGTACGATGATTCTAAGTGAAATAAGTCACACAGAAAAAGAAACATCATAAGATATCACTAATACACGGAATGTAAGCTTGGCTACACAGGATCTGAATTACAAAACAGAACAGGGTCTCAAATGTAGAAAACCAACTTATGCTTGCTTAAGGGGAAAGGTGAGTTGGGGTGGTGCATAAAACCAGAGATAGAAATTAGCACAGATACCGTTCCATAAGCCAAATATGTAATAAACAAGAGCTACTCCTTGCTCAACGAAGTGGACCCAACACCCCATATTAAACGCCTAAGAATATACCTGACTAGTAAGAATCTTAAAACCTATGGATTTATATGTCTCCGAAAGAGAAACCAGCGTGTGTACAGCGGCATAAACTCAGCAGTGATAGGATTGGTGAGGTTCGGTGAGCAAACGCAGACCCTTTGAAGTCATATTTCATGGTACCCATTCCATGGGTCTCAACTCTCCAGGTGTAAGGGATTCTTCCTTCAGCTAAAACATGCATGTGGAACCCAGAGGATGATCCACCATGTGATCGGGAAACGTGTTCAAATGTGTCTCAGTTTTCGTCCCCTGGTACTCGGGTGCAACATTCCAGACGCTTTACTAACACTCTCCCCACTTGGAGAGTCAGTGCCTTTAACCTCCTGTTTGGCCCAGTTTGCAATTTCTGCGGAAAATGAACAGGAATAGGGAGAACCAATGAGAGACTAGCTGGAGGAGTCTGGACGGGCAAATTTAACTCTCATTTCCCAACAGGAAGAGGAATTAACCAAAGGCTCAGCGAGCCATGCCGGAACCACACTAGGGCCTGAAGCAATCCTGCGGTGTTGCGGCCAGCTCACAAGAAAGCGAGTTGAAGAAAGGAGCTCAGGGGCCCTGTAATTCATACACCTGCACAGTTCTAAATGACAGCTATCGTCCAAAAATATATTGAAGTAAGGCTGCCAAGAGGACTTGAAAGCGGGGCAGAATTGCAGGAAACCGATTTCAGGAGGTAGACTGGAATTGCATGTAAAGCATAGGAAAAGAGGCAGAACGTCCACAATGATGCACTTGGCCAAAAAGGGCGTATGCGTTTTTTCCTGAATATATTCAGGAAAAAACGCATACGCCCTTTTTGGCCAACCAAGCAAGCTTGCAAAGGAAATCTGCACTACAATGAAGTCTCACTGCCCCCCGGTCAAAAGGGCCATCTGAAAAAAGTGTAAAATCCAGAAAGGCAGGACAGGCCATGGAGAACTGGGAGCCTTGTTATGCTGATGGGCATGATGTAAATTGCCAACAGCCACTCTGGAGAAGTGTATGGTGTTTCCTGAAACATCTAAAAAACAAAGCAACAGAGCTTAGGGCACTTCAACTTATGGTCCTATAGATTAGGGAAATTAAAATCAAAAAGACACAGCCACCAGTAAGTTTGGGACGGCTCTGTTTACAAGAACCTCGTTTACGGTACAAGTTCAATATCACAGAAAGCGAAAAATGGATAAAGAAGTTGTGGTACTTACGTACAATGCAATATCACTCAGCAATGAAATCTATGTCATCAGGCCAGTAGCAGCATAATGAGTGGATTCAGGTACGATGATTCTAAGTGAAATAAGTCACACAGAAAAAGAAACATCATAAGATATCACTAATACACGGAATGTAAACTTGGCTACACAGGAACTGAATTACAAAACAGAATAGGGTCTCAAATGTAGAAAACCAACTTATGCTTGCTTAAGGGGAAAGGTGAGTTGGGGTGCTGCATAAAACCAGAGATTGAAATTACCACAGATACCTTTCCATAAGCCAAATATGTAATAGACAAGAGCTACTGCTTGCTCAACGAAGTGGACTCAACACCCCATATTAAACGCCTAAGAATATACCTGACTAGTAAGAATCTTAAAACCTATGGATTTATATGTCTTCGAAAGAGAATCAAGCATGTGTACAGTGGCATAAACGCAGCAGTGATAGGATTGGTGAGGTTCGGTGAGCAAATGCAGACCCTTTGAAGTCATATTGCATGGTACCCATTCCATGGGTCTCAACTCTCCAGGTGTAAGGGATTCTTCCTTCAGCTAAAACATGCATGTGGAACCCAGAGTATGATCCACCATGTGATCGGGAAACGTGTTCAAATGTGTCTCAGTTTTCGTCCCCTGGTACTCAGGTGCAACATTCCAGACGCTTTACTAACACTCTCCCCACTTGGAGAGTCAGTGCCTTTAACCTCCTGTTTGGCCCAGTTTGCAATTTCTGTGGAAAATGAACAGGAATAGGGAGAACCAATGAGAGACTAGCTGGAGGAGTCTGGACGGGCAAATTTAACTCTCATTTCCCAACAGGAAGAGGAATTAACCAAAGGCTCAGCGAGCCATGCCGGAACCACACTAGGGCCTGAAGCAATCCTGCGGTGTTGCGGCCAGCTCACAAGAAAGCGAGTTGAAGAAAGGAGCTCAGGGGCCCTGTAATTCACACACCTGCAGAGTTATAAATGACAGCTATCGTCCAAAAATATATTGAAGTAAGGCTGCCAAGAGGACTTGAAAGCGGGGCAGAATTGCAGGAAACCGATTTCAGGTGGTAGACTGGAATTGCATGTAAAGCATAGGAAAAGAGGCAGAACGTCCACAATGATGCACTTGGCCAAAAAGGGCGTATGCGTTTTTTCCTGAATATATTCAGGAAAAAACGCATACGCCCTTTTTGGCCAACCAAGCAAGCTTGCAAAGGAAATCTGCACTACAATGAAGTCTCACTGCCCCCCGGTCAAAAGGGCCATCTGAAAAAAGTGTAAAATCCAGAAAGGCAGGACAGCCCATGGAGAACTGGGAGCCTTGTTATGCTGATGGGCGGGATGTAAATTGCCAACAGCCACTCTGGAGAAGTGTATGGTGTTTCCTGAAACATCTAAAAAACAAAGCAACAGAGCCTAGGGCACTTCCACTTATGGTCCTATAGCTTAGGGAAATTGAAATCAAAAAGACACAGCCACCCCAAAGTTTGGGTCGTCTCTGTTTACAAGAACCTTGTTTACGGTACAAGTTCAATATCACAGAAAGCGAAAAATGGATAAAGAAGTTGTGGTACTTACGTACACTGCAATATCACTCAGCAATGAAATCTATGTCATCAGGCCAGTAGCAGCATAATGAGTGGATTCAGGTACGATAATTCTAAGTGAAATAAGTCACACAGAAAAAGAAACATCATAAGGTATCACTAATACATGGAATGTAAACTTGGCTACACAGGAACTGAATTACAAAACAGAACAGGGTCTCAAATGTAGAAAACCAACTTATGCTTGCTTAAGGGGAAAGGTGAGTTGGGGTGGTGCATAAAACCAGAGATAGAAATTAGCACAGATACCGTTCCATAAGCCAAATATGTAATAAACAAGAGCTACTCCTTGCTCAACGAAGTGGACCCAACACCCCATATTAAACGCCTAAGAATATACCTGACTAGTAAGAATCTTAAAACCTATGGATTTATATGTCTCCGAAAGAGAAACCAGCGTGTGTACAGCGGCATAAACTCAGCAGTGATAGGATTGGTGAGGTTCGGTGAGCAAACGCAGACCCTTTGAAGTCATATTTCATGGTACCCATTCCATGGGTCTCAACTCTCCAGGTGTAAGGGATTCTTCCTTCAGCTAAAACATGCATGTGGAACCCAGAGGATGATCCACCATGTGATCGGGAAACGTGTTCAAATATGTCTCAGTTTTCGTCCCCTGGTACTCGGGTGCAACATTCCAGACGCTTTACTAACACTCTCCCCACTTGGAGAGTCAGTGCCTTTAACCTCCTGTTTGGCCCAGTTTGCAATTTCTGCGGAAAATGAACAGGAATAGGGAGAACCAATGAGAGACTAGCTGGAGGAGTCTGGACGGGCAAATTTAACTCTCATTTCCCAACAGGAAGAGGAATTAACCAAAGGCTCAGCGAGCCATGCCGGAACCACACTAGGGCCTGAAGCAATCCTGCGGTGTTGCGGCCAGCTCACAAGAAAGCGAGTTGAAGAAAGGAGCTCAGGGGCCCTGTAATTCATACACCTGCACAGTTCTAAATGACAGCTATCGTCCAAAAATATATTGAAGTAAGGCTGCCAAGAGGACTTGAAAGCGGGGCAGAATTGCAGGAAACCGATTTCAGGAGGTAGACTGGAATTGCATGTAAAGCATAGGAAAAGAGGCAGAACGTCCACAATGATGCACTTGGCCAAAAAGGGCGTATGCGTTTTTTCCTGAATATATTCAGGAAAAAATGCATACGCCCTTTTTGGCCAACCAAGCAAGCTTGCAAAGGAAATCTGCACTACAATGAAGTCTCACTGCCCCCCGGTCAAAAGGGTCATCTGAAAAAAGTGTAAAATCCAGAAAGGCAGGACAGGCCATGGAGAACTGGGAGCCTTGTTATGCTGATGGGCATGATGTAAATTGCCAACAGCCACTCTGGAGAAGTGTATGGTGTTTCCTGAAACATCTAAAAAACAAAGCAACAGAGCCTAGGGCACTTCCACTTATGGTCCTATAGATTAGGGAAATTAAAATCAAAAAGACACAGCCACCAGTAAGTTTGGGACGGCTCTGTTTACAAGAACCTCATTTACGGTACAAGTTCAATATCGCAGAAAGCGAAAAATGGATAAAGAAGTTGTGGTACTTATGTACAATGCAATATCACTCAGCAATGAAATCTATGTCAGGCCAGTAGCAGCATAATGAGTGGATTCAGGTACGATGATTCTAAGTGAAATAAGTCACACAGAAAAAGAAACATCATAAGATATCACTAATACACGGAATGTAAACTTGGCTACACAGGAACTGAATTACAAAACAGAATAGGGTCTCAAATGTAGAAAACCAACTTATGCTTGCTTAAGGGGAAAGGTGAGTTGGGGTGCTGCATAAAACCAGAGATTGAAATTACCACAGATACCTTTCCATAAGCCAAATATGTAATAGACAAGAGCTACTGCTTGCTCAACGAAGTGGACTCAACACCCCATATTAAACGCCTAAGAATATACCTGACTAGTAAGAATCTTAAAACCTATGGATTTATATGTCTTCGAAAGAGAATCAAGCGTGTGTACAGTGGCATAAACGCAGCAGTGATAGGATTGGTGAGGTTCGGTGAGCAAATGCAGACCCTTTGAAGTCATATTGCATGGTACCCATTCCATGGTTCTCAACTCTCCAGGTTTAAGGGATTCTTCCTTCAGCTAAAACATGCATGTGGTACCCAGAGGATGATCCACCATGTGATCGGGAAACGTGTTCAAATGTGTCTCAGTTTTCGTCCCCTGGTACTCGGGTGCAACATTCCAGACGCTTTACTAACACTCTCCCCACTTGGAGAGTCAGTGCCTTTAACCTCCTGTTTGGCCCAGTTTGCAATTTCTGCGGAAAATGAACAGGAATAGGGAGAACCAATGAGAGACTAGCTGGAGGAGTCTGGACGGGCAAATTTAACTCTCATTTCCCAACAGGAAGAGGAATTAACCAAAGGCTCAGTGAGCCATGCCGGAACCACACTAGGGCCTGAAGCAATCCTGCGGTGTTGCGGCCAGCTCACAAGAAAGCGAGTTGAAGAAAGGAGCTCAAGGGCCCTGTAATTCACACACCTGCAGAGTTCTAAATGACAGCTATCGTCCAAAAATATATTGAAGTAAGGCTGCCAAGAGGACTTGAAAGCGGGGCAGAATTGCAGGAAACCGATTTCAGGAGGTAGACTGGAATTGCATGTAAAGCATAGGAAAAGAGGCAGAACGTCCACAATGATGCACTTGGCCAAAAAGGGCGTATGCGTTTTTTCCTGAATATATTCAGGAAAAAACGCATACGCCCTTTTTGGCCAACCAAGCAAGCTTGCAAAGGAAATCTGCACTACAATGAAGTCTCACTGCCCCCCGGTCAAAAGGGCCATCTGAAAAAAGTGTAAAATCCAGAAAGGCAGGACAGGCCATGGAGAACTGGGAGCCTTGTTATGCTGATGGGCGTGATGTAAATTGCCAACAGCCACTCTGGAGAAGTGTATGGTGTTTCCTGAAACATCTAAAAAACAAAGCAACAGAGCCTAGGGCACTTCCACTTATGGTCCTATAGCTTAGGGAAATTAAAATCAAAAAGACACAGCCACCCCAAAGTTTGGGACGGCTCTGTTTACAAGAACCTCGTTTCCGGTACAAGTTCAATATCGCAGAAAGCGAAAAATGGATAAAGAAGTTGTGGTACTAACGTACAATGCAATATCACTCAGCAATGAAATCTCTGTCATCAGGCCCATAGCAGCATAATGAGTGGATTCAGGTACGATGATTCTAAGTGAAATAAGTCACACAGAAAAAGAAACATCATAAGATATCACTAATACACGGAATGTAAACTTGGCTACACAGGAACTGAATTACAAAACAGAATAGGGTCTCAAATGTAGAAAACCAACTTATGCTTGCTTAAGGGGAAAGGTGAGTTGGGGTGCTGCATAAAACCAGAGATTGAAATTACCACAGATACCTTTCCATAAGTCAAATATGTAATAGACAAGAGCTACTGCTTGCTCAATGAAGTGGACTGAACACCCCATATTAAACGCCTAAGAATATACCTGACTAGTAAGAATCTTAAAGCCTATGGATTTATATGTCTCCGAAAGAGAATCAAGCGTGTGTACAGCAGCATAAACGCAGCAGTTATAGGATTGGTGAGGTTCGGTGAGCAAATGCAGACCCTTTGAAGTCATATTGCATGGTACCCATTCCATGCGTCTCAACTCTCCAGGTAAGGGATTCTTCCTTCAGCTAAAACATGCATGTGGAACCCAGAGTATGATCCACCGTGTGATCGGGAAACGTGTTCATATGTGTCTCAGTTTTCGTCCCCTGGTACTCGGGTGCAACATTCCAGACGCTTTACTAACACTCTCCCCACTTGGAGAGTCAGTGCCTTTAACCTCCTGTTTGGCCCAGTTTGCAATTTCTGCGGAAAATGAACAGGAATAGGGAGAACCAATGAGAGACTAGCTGGAGGTGTCTGGACAGGTAAATTTAACTCTCATTTCCCACCAAGAAGAGGAATTAACCAAAGGCTCAGCGAGCCATGCCGGAACCACACTAGGGCCTGAAGCAATCCTGCGGTGTTGCGGCCAGCTCACAAGAAAGCGAGTTGAAGAAAGGAGCTCAGGGGCCCTGTAATTCACACACCTGCAGAGTTCTAAATGACAGCTATCGTCCAAAAATATATTGAAGTAAGGCTGCCAAGAGGACTTGAAAGCGGGGCAGAATTGCAGGAAACCGATTTCAGGAGGTAGACTGGAATTGCATGTAAAGCATAGGAAAAGAGGCAGAACGTCCACAATGATGCACTTGGCCAAAAAGGGCGTATGCGTTTTTTCCTGAATATATTCAGGAAAAAACGCATACGCCCTTTTTGGCCAACCAAGCAAGCTTGCAAAGGAAATCTGCACTACAATGAAGTCTCACTGCCCCCCGGTCAAAAGGGCCATCTGAAAAAAGTGTAAAATCCAGAAAGGCAGGACAGGCCATGGAGAACTGGGAGCCTTGTTATGCTGATGGGCATGATGTAAATTGCCAACAGCCACTCTGGAGAAGTGTATGGTGTTTCCTGAAACATCTAAAAAACAAAGCAACAGAGCTTAGGGCACTTCAACTTATGGTCCTATAGATTAGGGAAATTAAAATCAAAAAGACACAGCCACCCCAAAGTTTGGGACGGCTATGTTTACAAGAACCTCATTTACGGTACAAGTTCAATATGGCAGAAAGCGAAAAATGGATAAAGAAGTTGTGGTACTTACGTACAATGCAATATCACTCAGCAATGAAATCTATGTCATCAGGCCAGTAGCAGCATAATGAGTGGATTCAGGTACGATGATTCTAAGTGAAATAAGTCACACAGAAAAAGAAACATCATAAGATATCACTAATACACGGAATGTAAACTTGGCTACACAGGAACTGAATTACAAAACAGAATAGGGTCTCAAATGTAGAAAACCAACTTATGCTTGCTTAAGGGGAAAGGTGAGTTGGGGTGCTGCATAAAACCAGAGATTGAAATTACCACAGATACCTTTCCATAAGCCAAATATGTAATAGACAAGAGCTACTGCTTGCTCAACGAAGTGGACTCAACACCCCATATTAAACGCCTAAGAATATACCTGACTAGTAAGAATCTTAAAACCTATGGATTTATATGTCTTCGAAAGAGAATCAAGCATGTGTACAGTGGCATAAACGCAGCAGTGATAGGATTGGTGAGGTTCGGTGAGCAAATGCAGACCCTTTGAAGTCATATTGCATGGTACCCATTCCATGGTTCTCAACTCTCCAGGTTTAAGGGATTCTTCCTTCAGCTAAAACATGCATGTGGAACCCAGAGTATGATCCAACTTGTGATCGGGAAACGTGTTCAAATGTGTCTCAGTTTTCGTCCCCTGGTACTCGGGTGCAACATTCCAGACGCTTTACTAACACTCTCCCCACTTGGAGAGTCAGTGCCTTTAACCTCCTGTTTGGCCCAGTTTGCAATTTCTGCGGAAAATGAACAGGAATAGGGAGAACCAATGAGAGACTAGCTGGAGGTGTCTGGACAGGTAAATTTAACTCTCATTTCCCACCAGGAAGAGGAATTAACCAAAGGCTCAGCGAGCCATGCCGGAACCACACTAGGGCCTGAAGCAATCCTGCGGTGTTGCGGCCAGCTCACAAGAAAGCGAGTTGAAGAAAGGAGCTCAGGGGCCCTGTAATTCACACACCTGCAGAGTTGTAAATGACAGCTATCGTCCAAAAATATATTGAAGTAAGGCTGCCAAGAGGACTTGAAAGCGGGGCAGAATTGCAGGAAACCGATTTCAGGAGGTAGACTGGAATTGCATGTAAAGCATAGGAAAAGAGGCAGAACGTCCACAATGATGCACTTAGCCAAAAAGGGCGTATGCGTTTTTTCCTGAATATATTCAGGAAAAAACGCATACGCCCTTTTTGGCCAACCAAGCAAGCTTGCAAAGGAAATCTGCACTACAATGAAGTCTCACTGCCCCCCGGTCAAAAGGGCCATCTGAAAAAAGTGTAAAATCCAGAAAGGCAGGACAGGCCATGGAGAACTGGGAGCCTTGTTATGCTGATGGGCATGATGTAAATTGCCAACAGCCACTCTGGAGAAGTGTATGGTGTTTCCTGAAACATCTAAAAAACAAAGCAACAGAGCCTAGGGCACTTCCACTTATGGTCCTATAGATTAGGGAAATTAAAATCAAAAAGACACAGCCACCAGTAAGTTTGGGACGGCTCTGTTTACAAGAACCTCATTTACGGTACAAGTTCAATATCGCAGAAAGCGAAAAATGGATAAAGAAGTTGTGGTACTTACGTACAATGCAATATCACTCAGCAATGAAATCTATGTCAGGCCAGTAGCAGCATAATGAGTGGATTCAGGTACGATGATTCTAAGTGAAATAAGTCACACAGAAAAAGAAACATCATAAGATATCACTAATACACGGAATGTAAACTTGGCTACACAGGAACTGAATTACAAAACAGAATAGGGTCTCAAATGTAGAAAACCAACTTATGCTTGCTTAAGGGGAAAGGTGAGTTGGGGTGCTGCATAAAACCAGAGATTGAAATTACCACAGATACCTTTCCATAAGCCAAATATGTAATAGACAAGAGCTACTGCTTGCTCAACGAAGTGGACTCAACACCCCATATTAAACGCCTAAGAATATACCTGACTAGTAAGAATCTTAAAACCTATGGATTTATATGTCTTCGAAAGAGAATCAAGCGTGTGTACAGTGGCATAAACGCAGCAGTGATAGGATTGGTGAGGTTCGGTGAGCAAATGCAGACCCTTTGAAGTCATATTGCATGGTACCCATTCCATGGTTCTCAACTCTCCAGGTTTAAGGGATTCTTCCTTCAGCTAAAACATGCATGTGGAACCCAGAGGATGATCCACCGTGTGATCGGGAAACGTGTTCAAATGTGTCTCAGTTTTCGTCCCCTGGTACTCGGGTGCAACATTCCAGACGCTTTACTAACACTCTCCCCACTTGGAGAGTCAGTGCCTTTAACCTCCTGTTTGGCCCAGTTTGCAATTTCTGCAGAAAATGAACAGGAATAGGGAGAACCAATGAGAGACTAGCTGGAGGAGTCTGGACGGGCAAATTTAACTCTCATTTCCCAACAGGAAGAGGAATTAACCAAAGGCTCAGCGAGCCATGCCGGAACCACACTAGGGCCTGAAGCAATCCTGCGGTGTTGCGGCCAGCTCACAAGAAAGCGAGTTGAAGAAAGGAGCTCAAGGGCCCTGTAATTCACACACCTGCAGAGTTCTAAATGACAGCTATCGTCCAAAAATATATTGAAGTAAGGCTGCCAAGAGGACTTGAAAGCGGGGCAGAATTGCAGGAAACCGATTTCAGGAGGTAGACTGGAATTGCATGTAAAGCATAGGAAAAGAGGCAGAACGTCCACAATGATGCACTTGGCCAAAAAGGGCGTATGCGTTTTTTCCTGAATATATTCAGGAAAAAACGCATACGCCCTTTTTGGCCAACCAAGCAAGCTTGCAAAGGAAATCTGCACTACAATGAAGTCTCACTGCCCCCCGGTCAAAAGGGCCATCTGAAAAAAGTGTAAAATCCAGAAAGGCAGGACAGGCCATGGAGAACTGGGAGCCTTGTTATGCTGATGGGCGTGATGTAAATTGCCAACAGCCACTCTGGAGAAGTGTATGGTGTTTCCTGAAACATCTAAAAAACAAAGCAACAGAGCCTAGGGCACTTCCACTTATGGTCCTATAGTTTAGGGAAATTAAAATCAAAAAGACACAGCCACCCCAAAGTTTGGGACGGCTCTGTTTACAAGAACCTCGTTTCCGG